>NC_086100.1:22299826-22610426 GCF_963921235.1 Mobula hypostoma
TCTGAGGTGTTTTCCGTTGTGATTTCAAAGTCTAATTCCACACTATTGGAATCACTGTCAAGTACCCTGAGCACTGTGTTCTATACGTAGTTTCACATAGCAACAGGAGAAACTGCATAGCAACGGATTCAACTCAGCTAATGTTGCTATAACAATCTTTTCCATTTGTAGTGTTCAGCAGCCTTGAAATTTAGATGGGGAGAGGAAGAAAATTATAATTGCACCTTGCATGTAGGCTTTGCAAATGGTGACTGCAGCCATTTTTTTAAATCGGTAGGAGCTAGGGTGTAAACCCAAATTCAAATTAAATGTTATCATAATGAGTTTCATTTTGCATTGGAAAATTAAAATAATCTTTCAATTTGTCTTATATTTTATGACATTTCCACATACAACACACCTTAAATCAGATTATTCGTGCCTCACTTGGTAAAACTATTACTTCCGAGTGAATGTATTGTGTCTTCAAGTAGTACTCCAGCAACTTCAGCATAACCTTACACTCCTAGTGAGTGTGATATTGTTTATTACGCTATCTTTAGAAGGAGGCATTAAGCTGCAGTGTCTTTTGTTCTCCTTGCTGGTTGCACAAAAAAAAACAATGGCTCCGATATGAAGAAGAACTGGAGAAGTAACAATAATATTTATCCTTCAGTTAATATTGGTCTCCATCACATGGTTATAAGGCATAGGAACAGAATTAGGCCATCTGGCCCATCGAGCCTCCTCTGCCATTCAATCATGGCTGATCCTTTTTTTTCTATTTCCTCCTCAACCCCAGTTCCTGTGCTTCTCCCCATAATCTTTGATGCCATGTCCAATCAAGAACCTATCAATCTCTGCCTAAAATACACCCAACAACCTGGCCTCCACAGCTGCATATGGCAACAAATTCCACAAATTCACCACCTTTTGGCTAAAGAAATTTCTCTGCATCTCTGTTTTGAAAGGCAGCTCCTCTATCCTGAGGCTATGCCATCTTGACCTAGACTCTCCCACCATGTAAAACATCCTTTCCACGTCTACTCTGTCTAGGCCTTTCAACATTCAAAAGACTTTAATGAGATACCCCCTCATCCTTCTGAATTCCAACGAGTACGGCCCAGAGCCATCAAACGTTCCTTGTATGATAACACTTCCATTCCTGGAATCATCCTTGTGGACCTCCTCTGTACCGTCTCCAATGCCAGCACATCTTTTCTAAGATGAGGGGCCCAAAACTGTTCACAATACTCAAGGTGAGGCCTCACCAGTGCTTTATAAAGTCTCAGCATCACATCCCTGCTCTTGTATTCTAGACCTCTTGAAATGAATGCTAACTTGACATTTGCCTTCCTCACTACTGACTCAACCTGTAAGTTAACCTTCAGGGTGTTCTGCTCCAAAGTCTCTCTCCATCTCAGATTCCTGGATTTTCTCCCTGTTTAGAGAATAGTCCACACATTTATTTCTACTACCAAAGTGCATGACCATGCATTTTTCTAACATTGTATTTCATTTGCCACTTTCTTTCCCATTCTCCTAATCTGTCTAAGTCCTTCCTCAACACTATCTGTCCCTCCGCCAATCTTCTTATATTCTGCAAACTTGGCGACAAAGCTATCTATTCCATCATCTATATCATTTATATACAGAATAAAAAGAAGTGGTCCCAACACCGACCCCTGCGGAACACCACTAGTCACTGGCAGCCAACCAGAAAAGGATCCTTTCATTCCCACTCATTGCCTCCCATCAATTAGCCAATGCTCTAACCATGTTAGTAACTTTCCTGTCATACCATGGGCTCTTAACTTGGTAAGCAGACTTATGTGTGGCACCTTGTCAAAGGCCTTCTGAAAGTCCAAATATACAAAATCCACTGCACCCCCTTTATCTATCCTACTTGTAATCTCCTCAAACAATTCCAACAGGTTTGTCAGGCAGGATTTTCCCTGAAGGAAACCATGCTGACTTTGTACTATCTTGTCCTGTGTCACTAAGTACGCCATCACCTCGTCCTTAACACATGACTCCAACATCTTCCCAACTACTGAGGTCAGGCTAACTGGTCTATAATTTCCTTTCTGCTGCCTTCCTCCTTTCTTAAAGAATGGAATAACATTTGCAATTTTCCAGTCCTCTGGCACCAGGCAGAGTCCAATGATTTTTGAAAGATCATTCCTAATCTCTAACGCTACTTCTTTCAGAACCCTAGGGTGCAGTTCTTCCAGTCCGGGTGACTTATGTACCTTTAGGTCTTTCAGCTTTTTGAACACCTTCTCTCTTGTAACAGTAACTGCACCTCTTCTCTTCCTTCACACACTACAACATCAGACATACTGCTAGTGTCATGGGAGTTATGGGAGCATGTTGCACATGTTGTCACACTTCATACATTATCTCTGCAAATTCATCTCAAAAGTACAGCTGGGTGTGCATTGGGATTTCTGAGAAGAAAATGAAGGACACTAAATATGTGCCAATTTTTCTTATTTGTAAGGATTTGTATACAAAATAAAGAACATATTCAATCACCTAGCAATCAGCAGTTGTGAAAAGTCATGGAGTCATAGAGCAGTAGAGCATGGATACATGATTTCAGACTGATGTGTCCCCAGAGCCCACCTAGCTAATCCCAATTATCTACATTTGGCCCATATCCCTCTTAGCCCCATGCATACAACTGGTTCTTAAATTATACTGTTGTACCTGCCTCAGCCACTTGGACTGACAGCTCGTTCCATATCCTTATTGCCCACTCTGTGGAAAAGTTGCCCCTCAAGCCCCTTTTAAATCTTTTCATTCTAACCATACATCTATTCCCTCTAATTTTGGACTGCTGTACTCTGAGGAAAAGACTATTATCATCTGCTTTATGAATGCATCTCATAATTTTAAATATTTCTATAAGTTTGCCCTTCATTCTCCATTCCAAAATAAAAGTCCTACACTAGCCAACCACTGCCTTTATTCTCAGCTCTCTAGTCCTGTTATGAGTCATTCTTATAGATCCTTTCTATACCCTTTCCAGTTTAATTACGTATTTCATATAACAGGGTGACTAAAACTGCACATAGTACTCGAAGTGCAGCCTCACCAATGACTTACAAACCTTCAAAATAATGACTCAACTATTCTATACACTGTCCTGAAGGCCAGCTTGCTAAATGCTTTTTTCACTGCACTGTCTATCTGTGATGCTGCTTTCAACAAACTATGTACTTGTACTCCTAGGCTCTCCTAAGTGCACAGCCAGGATAAATGCTAAAACAAGAGAAAATCTGCAGATGCCGGAAATCAAAGCAACATACACAAAATGCTGGAGGACCTCAGCAGGCCAGGCAGCATCTATGGAAAAGAGTAAACAGTCGATGTTTCGGGCCAAGATCCTTCATCAGGATAAATGCTATGGTGGTTTGACTTTCCAAAACCTTACATGTACCTTACATGTACCTGTAATGAAGTTCATTTGCCTCTCCTCAGCCCACTTCCCTCACATTAACATCCCCTTCTAATCTATGACAACCTTCTTCACTATCAACAATATCCCCAAATTTTGTATAACCACAGACTTACTGATCAGGCCTTGTGCATTGCATCCAAACCATTTATATAAATAACAAATAACAAGGGTCACAATACTTACTCCTGCAGCACACCACTGGACACCAACCTGTATTCCAAATGGAAATAGTCTTCAATCAGCACTCACTGCTTCTATCAGTGAGCCAATTCTGAATCGACCTGACCAACTGTCAAAGTTCAAAGTTCAATTAATTATCAAAATACATATATGTCACTACATACAACCCTGAAATTAATTTTCATTTTCTAGCTGGCTTTCAGAGTAAATTCAAAGAAACAACAAAAAACAAGGTTAATAATAACAATAATAATAAATAAATAAATAAGAAATAAATATCAAGCACATGAGATGAAGAACCCTTGAAAGCGAGCCCATAGGTTGTGGGAACAGTTCAACGTTGGGATGAGTGAAGTTGAGTGAAGTTTAAAGTCCAAAGTAACTTTATTATCAAAGTACATATATTTCACCATATACAACCCTCAGGTTCATTTTCTTGTAGGCATCCTTACTAAATCCATAACAGAACAATAACCATAATTGAATCAATGAAATACTGCACCAACTTGGGTTTTCAAATCATGTGCAAAAGACAACAATCTGTACAAATACAAAAAGAAAGAAAGAATAATAAATAAATAAATAAGCAATAAATATCAAGAACATGAGATGAGGAGTCCTTGAAAGAGAGTCCATACATTGTCAGACTATTTCAATGATGGGGCAAGTGAAAATGAGTGAAATTATCAGCTTTGGTTCAAGATCCTGAGGGTTGAGGGATAATAACTTTTCCTGAACCTGGTGGTTTAGGTCCTCTGGTTCCTGTATCTTTTCCTGATGGCAGCTGCAAGAAGCGAGCATGTCTTGGGTGGTGGAGATCCATGATGACGGATGCTGCCTTCCTGTAACAATATTTTGTGTTGATGTGCTCAATGGCGGGAAGGGCTTTACCCATGATGGACTGGGCTGTATTCAGTACTATCACTGGATTTCATGGGACCTAATCATTGTGGGACACTTTTGAAGGCTTTAATGAAGTCCAAATGCACAACATCCACTGCCCTACTTAATCTATCTTTTTAGTTATCTCTTCAAATAAGCCTGAAAAGTTAATCAAGCATGACTTGCCATGCACAAAGTTATGCTGACTCCTCCTAATCAGGCAGTCTCTACCAAAATTCTGGTTGATTCTATTGCTCAGAATTCCCTCCAGTAACTTCCCCACTGCTGATGTCAGGCTTGTATTCCTTGGCTTTTCCAGCTACCGTCTTCTGCCTGATTGGAGAGGGCTGAATAGAGAATGCCTGGGGTGGGTAGGATCTTTGATTATGTTGGCTGCTTTACTGAGGCAGTGAGAGATGTAGACAGGCTCCATGGAGGGAAGGCCGGTTTCTGTGATGTGCTGAGCTGTGTCCAGCAACTCTCCATGGTTTCTTCTGGTTTCGGGCAGAGCTATGATCTAATGGCGTTTTAGCTGATGAGAAGAGATTCCTGTTGTAAACAGAGGCCAACAATGAAGTCTATAAATTCAGGTCATGTCTCTTTATCACACTCAAATCTCACAAGAAAATGATTTAACCTAAAGTAAAATAACTTCGTGATGACTTCCAGATAAAGGAGTGAAATCCAACCAGACACTTTTTTTCCCAGGGCTCCTTTTTCCCACTGCAGCCCTGAGAACATCCTTTTCAGATGAGTAGAGGGAAGTTTAGAGATGTCAGAGGAAGGTTTTTTCACAGAAAGTTGTAAGTTCCTGGAATGCACTGTCGGAGCTGGTGGTGGAATATTAGAGACTTTCAAGACACTCTTAAATAAGTACATGAATGAAAGGAAAATGGAGGGTTATGGGCTGTGTAGGATGGAGGGACTAGATTGATCACCTAGTAGGTTTCTGTAGATTCACACAACATTGTGGGCCAAAGGGCCCATCCTAATCTCTACTATTCTATAACACAAGAGGTATACAGATGCTGGAAATCTGGAGCAATACACACAATGTGCTAGAGGAGCTCAGCAGGACTAGCAGCACCTGTGGATAGGAATAAGCAGTCGATGTATCGGGCAGACACCCTTCATCACGCCTGGAAAGGAAGTAGGAAGGAGTCAGATTAAAGTTGGGAGAGGGGAGGAAGAAGTACAAGGTGGCACGTGGTAGGCGAAACCGGGAGAGGGGGAGGGGTGAAGTAAAGAGCTGGGAAGCTGATTGGTGGAAGAGATAAAGGGCTGGAGAAAGTGGAATCTGATAGGACAGGACAGAAGACCATGGAAGAAAGGGAAAGAGGAGGAGGCACCAGAGGAGCTGATGGGCAGTACAAACAGAAAGTGTGAGAGGGAAACAAGAATGGGGAATGGTGAAGGAGGTGGTGTGGGGGGGAGTGAAATTACCAGAAGTTTGAAAAATCAATGTTCATAGCATCAGGTTGGATGCTATCCTGACAGAACATAAGGTGTTGGTCCTCCAACCTGAGTGTGGCCTCATTGGTACTGTAGAGGAGACCATGGACTGACATGTCAGAATGGGAATGGGAAGTAGAATTGAAATGGGTGGCCACCGGGATATCCTGCTTTTTGTGGTGGACTTTTTTTTTTGAAGGTACTCAATGAAGCGGTCTCCCAATCTACAACAGATCTCACCGATATACAGGAGGCCACACCGGGAACACTGAAGATAGTAGTTGACCCCAGCAGACTTGCAGTTATGGGAAGGAGACAGGAGACTGGGGCTGAGAGGGAAATTGATCAGGCATGATGAAATGGAAGAGCAGACTCAATGGGCCAAATGGCCTAATTTTTCCCCAATATCTTATAATCTACAGCCATGTTGAAATTCTGCTGGTGGAACTATTAGTATCTTATGTTACTTTGCAGCTTCTCTCATTATTTAAGGAGCACTCTGCTGACATTTGGAGACCTGTCTGACAGCCTGCAGAACTGTCTGCTGGTGATTCTAGCATCCTTCAAAATTCACAGTCTGTCAAAAGTAAGAGGGAGAGCACTCACTTACCTGCTGAGCCACTCTCATTGTAGACGCTTCAGCGATGATACCCTTACTGGAGGCATTATTGTGGCAGTACTGTACATTAAAAAACATCAGTACTCAAGAACAGGAAGCATATAGCAAGAAATAATAACTTCTCTTGGGTTAAGTTAGGGGACGAAGATTTACTGGAAATATGCAACATCATCAATTTGAATCCTTTAATCTTAGTGCAGTGGTGTGGCTAGAAGCCGCCTCACTTCTCCAGTGACCTGGGTTCAGTCCTGACCTCCTGGGTGCACTTTGCACTCCTGGATGAGTTTCTTAAAGAGGGCATCGGAGCACTTGAAAGACATGTGAACTGTTATGTTAATTAACCATGATAAATTGCTCTAAATGTAGGTGGGTGGTAGAATCAAAGGGCAGTAGATGAGAAGAGGTGATATGGACAATTAGTAGTGAAATGGGAACATTTCCTACGTTTCCCCACAGCTGTTCCTAAGCTCTGATCTTTCTTCTGGCCCACACCCAAGTTCCCAACACTAACCAGCACTTGCTTCTTCTCCTGCATTCGCTTTGTAATGATGGAACACACCTTGGGCTTCATCTGCAGCAGTGTCTCATCACACACAATGTATGATAGAATTTCTCAGCCAAATTCTTTAAAAATAGGCACAGTATTTTCACTGGAGAGGAAATGTAATGTATTCATGTGTTAATATAACACATAGGTTTCAAAATTCTTTCACAAAACTCTCTGTAACTGTTGTGCAGTTGCATGTTTGCCTAGGTCAAAGTAAATCATTCTAACATACATGAAATGCTGAAGGAACTCAGCCATCCAGGCAGCATTGATGGAAAGGAATAAAGAGTCAGCAACACGCACAAAGTGCTAGAGGAACTCAACAAGTCAGGCAGCAGTTATGGAAATAACCCTTCTTTAGTACTCAGGAGGTCATCAGTTGAAGCTTTTCAGCCCGACTTGTAGATGCCACCTGTCTTAATGATTTTCTATAGCATTTTGTGTGAGTTGTTCAAAATTTCTAGCTTCTGCAGAAGTTCTTGCGTCTAAATCACTACAATACCCAATTCTTTTCTCCTGTTTGGAATTGTGATCTTTCAACAGGATTTTCCCTAGCACCTATCCCTAGCAGAGAACTCCCCAAAATGGCAGCAACGCCTAACACTTCTCTCCAGTAAGCTTTAAGATCTCATTGGCCTGAAAAGTGTTAATTTTTATTTACTCACAGCACAAGTATGTTGGCCATCCCTAATTCCTGAGAAACCATGATATTTAAACTGGCAATAGTCAAAGTGCTTTCTTTGTCTTCACTAAGATCTGTGATCTTCAGTGATCTAATTATAGTTTCACAAAAATACCAGGACTGCTTTGGTTACTGAACCTAGTTTCTGGATTTGCCACACTACAAACTTGCTGCATTGCAATTGCAGTCAAATCCATGCTTAGAAAGGGGAGACCACATTTATTTTCCTTCAAACTAGAGGAATAGGCAGAGGTGTATGGCAGTTGCCTGGATTACAGGTTCCTATAAAGTGGAGATATTCATAGACTATGTGGATGTCCTCATAAAAAGCTCTCCGGCAACCTCCTGCAGGAGTACTTGGCTGTGACACTGGAAAGTGTCTGGAGCTCCCTTCACAAGGATGATACCTCCTGCAGGCTTATACCTTCTTGGGATTATACTTTCTTTGCCCAACCATCCATTTCCCTTTAACCTCCCCATCCTTCCCATCATTGCAGCATCCAGTCATTCCCCTGTAGCACTTTTGTCATGCTATTCCCCTTTAAGAAGTAGCCACAGAGAGAGCACCTGTGAGAATTAAATACAGGCGGCTGTGAGAATTAAAGCCGATTGCTGAGCTGAAATCAGCAATCAGATTCAGCGTGGTATAATAAAATACGATCTTGCTCCATGTACAACTTTTACAAGCAGCAGTAGGGTTACCCACAATATTGTTTTATCACTAAAAGACAACAGGATTATATCTAGCCAAACAGGATTTCTATAGTTGCTTTATAAGATGTTTTAAGGTTGGCAAACTATTGCAACTAGTAAAGCCGTTGCCTCACAGGGCGGAGGTACAAGTTCAGTCCATACCTTGGGTAATCTGTAGAGTCTGCACATTCTCTAGGCTTCCCCTGGTTTCCTCCTACATTTCTTCAACTCATGGGTAGGTAAGTTAACTGACCACTGTAACTGCATCTGACGTGGAGGTACATGGTAGAACCTGGGGAGTGTTGATGAAAATGGCAGGAGAATAAAGTGGAACTTCATTTAAAACTAGTGTAAATGGATGGTTGATGATCTGTGTAAACTCTGTGGGCTAAGGACCTATTTCCATGCTGTAACTCTCCACAATTCAATGACTCCATATCTGTCATGTTATTTTCCAGTTGCTATTATTTCTTCCGGGACCCGGCTGGTGGCGTAGTGGCATCAGTGTCGGACTTCGGGATGAAAGGTCCCGAGTTCGAATCCAGCCAGCTCCCCTGCACGCCTTCCATCCGTGCTGGGTTATGAGCTGGTGATCTCTTTGGAAATTCACCCGGCAGAAGGCAATGGAAAACTACTGCTGTAACTTGCCTCGTACACGGTTCCCCACTACGTCAGAGAGGCGTGGAGGGAAATCGTCCACTAACCGGACAAACTCCGGATGCAACATATCTTTCCTTTCCTTTATTGTTCTTCCTGTCCTCTTTTCATCAGTCCATAAAACTGAATGAAATAGTGAGTCTTTAGAAGGTCGGGGACTGAGAATACGCAGTCTGCCACTCAGACAGGTTGAGGGCAATAAAAGCCTTACACGTTGGACTGCTAACGGTAAAGTCCATGTACTTTTCCCTTGTTTTGTATATCCTTTGTGGTTCATTTCCCACCACTGCCTGTAAGGAGTTTGTACATTCTCCCCGTCACCACTTGGGTTTCCTCTGCATGCTCTGGTTTCTGTCACACAGTCCAAAGACATACTGGTTGTTTGGTTGGTTGGTCACTGTAAATTATCCCATGATTAGGCTAGTATTAAATCAAGGGACTGCTGGACGGCATGGTTCGAAGGGCCGGTGGGCCAATTCTGTGCTGTATGTCAATAAATAAATAAATAAAATATATGGTGTATTTTCTATCTCCGTCTAGTTTAATGCTTTGCTTTGTCTGGTTATTTCTTGTTGAGGAAAGTTTCTCTTTGATGTTCATGTTTAATCTGTCCATGTGTTACTTGTCTTTTTTTCCATTTTATATTACAAAATAGTGTTTCACTGTGATATGGTACTAATCATAAATAATTCATATGAAACTACTTTCAGTTCTTATATGGCACAATAGAATTCCTCCTCTTTATTCATTAACAAAAGTGAACTTGACAGATAAACGTAGCAGACTTAGAATCTAACCTCCCAGCTTGACAGTCAATGATATTTTCATTGCAAAGACTTTCAGTAACAACCTCCCTGGGAAGACATACAGTGGCATGCAAAAGTTTGGGCACCCCGGTCAAAATTTCTGTTACTGTGAACAGTTAAGTGAGTAGAAGATGAACTGATCTCCAATGTCATAAAGTTAAAGATGAAACATTCTTTTCAACATTTTAAGCAAGATTAGTGTATTATTTTTGTTTTGTACAATTTTAGAGTGGAAAAAAAGAAAAGGAGCACCATGCAAAAGTTTGGGCACCCCAAGAGATTTGAGCTCTCAGATAACTTTTACCAGGGTCTCAGACCTTAATTAGCTTGTTAGGGCTACGGCTTCTTCAAAATCATCGTTAGGAAGGGCCAGATGATGCAATTTTCAAAGCTTTATAAATACCCTGACTCCTCAACAATCAGCAGCCATGGGCTCCTCAAAGCAGCTGCCTAGCACTCTGAAAATTAAAATAAATGATGCCCACAAAGCAGGAGAAGGCTATAAGAAAATAGCAAAGTGTTCTCAGGTAGCCGTTTCCTTAGTTCGTAATGTAATTAAGAAATGGCAGTTAACAGGAATGGTGGAGGTCAAGTTGAGGTCTGGAAGACCAAGAAAAATTTTGGAGCGAACTGCTCCGAGAAAAGTAAAGTAATTCATAGGATTGCTAGAAAGGCAAATCAAAACACCCGTTTGACTGCAAAAGACCTTCAGGAAGATTTAGCAGACTCTGGAGTTGTGGTGCACTGCTCTACTGTTCAGCGACACCTGCACAAATATGACCTTCATGGAAGAGTCATCAGAAGAAAACCTTTCCTGCATCCGCACTACAAAATTCAGCATCAGAAGTTTGCAGAGGAACATCTAAACAAGCCTGATGCATTTTGGAAACAAGTCCTGTGTCTGATGAAGTTAAAATAGAACTTTTGGCTGCAATGAACAAAGGTATGTTTGGAGAAAAAAAGGGTGCAGAATTTCATGAAAAGAACACCTCTCCAATTGTTAAGCACGCAGGTGGATAGATCATGCTTTGAGCTTGTGTTGTAGCCAGTGGTAGAGGGAAGAATGAATTCAATTAAATACCAGCAAATACTAGAAGCAAACATCACACCATCTGTAAAAAAGCTGAAGATGAAAAGAGGATGGTTTCTACAACAGGATATTGATCCTAAACACACCTGAAAATCCACAATGGACTACCTCAAGAGGCACAAGCTGAAATTTTTGCCACGGCCCTCACAGTCCCCCGACTTAAACATTATCAAAAATCTGTGGTAGACCTCAAAAGAGCAGTGCATGCAAGACGGCCCGAGAGTCTCACAGAACTAGAAGTTTTTTGCAAGGAAGAATGGGCGAAAATCCCCCAAACAAGAATAGAAAAACTCTTAGCTGGCTACAGAAAGCATTTACAAGCTGTGATACTTGCCAAAGTGGGTGTTACTAAGTACTGACCATGCAGGGTGCCCAAACTTTTGCTTTGGGCCCATTTCCTTTTTTGTTAGTTTGAGACTGTAAAAGATAGAAATAAAAGAAGCAATCTTGCTTAAAATATTAAAGAATGTGTCATCTTTAACTTTATGCTTTTTGGAAATCAGTTCATCTTTTACTCGCTTAACTATTCACAGTAACAGAAGTTTTGACCGGGGTGCCCAAACTTTTGCATGTCACTGTAGTTGGCCAGGAACTCTATTGGACCAGACATATAAATACTATGGCTGCAAGAGCATGTCAGTGGTTAGGTTATTTGCTGTGCCTGGAGGTTAGGTTGCAAATGTTTCATCACCAGTGGTTAAGTATCCTGTAACAAGTGATTCAGTTCCTGATAGCTTTTCAACTATGTTGAAAGCACAGCTGAGGAGGAATTCCAAAAATACTCAGGAAATTCAACATCAACCAAGTCAAACTGCCCAGTTTATTAGCATTCTGTTCCCTATTCTGCACAATCATTCTCTTCACTTTTGGGAAACTATAACTGCAAGGAACACTATCCACAAAATGTGATTCAGTTCCCTGCCAGAGCTGCTTCATTGGCAGCTCCGAAAAAAGGCAATCTCTGTCACCAAGATGAAAGTGTGGGAGCTCTGTTCTGACATTGAGTTGTATTGCCAAAGTGATCATCAGGGTGGAACCTAATTCTCCATCAAAATTTATCACTGCCTGAAATTGCAGCCATAATATTTATGTGTCTCATCTAACTGGTAAATGACAAGAGAAAATCTGCAGATGCTGGAAATACAAGCAACACGTACAAAATGCTGGAGGTACTCAGCAGGCCGGGGAGTATCTACAGAAAAGAGTAAACAATCGATGTTTTGGGCTGAGACCTTTCATTCAGATAAATGTTATGATGGATTGGCTTTCCAAAATCCATAATCTTACACATATCTGTATTGAAATTTATTTGCCTCTCCTCCGCCCACTTCCCTCACTAATTAACATTCCCCTCTAATCTATGACAACCTTCTTCACTATCAACAACATCTCCTAATTTTGTATTATCTGTAGAGTTACCTTGTGCATTCACATTTGAACCATTTATACAAATAACAAATAACACAGGCCTCATCGGGACAGTAGAGGAGGCCATGGCCCTCATCGCTATTTTTATACAGTTATTGATCCTATACAACTTCTAATTCCAGTATTTGCATATATAAATACTAATAATATATATTTCAGGTGTTAACAATCAATTAAGTCAATGTGTTATAAGCCAATAAAACTTGAAAAATAGTACAATATCTATCCAATAGCTAGTAAGTGTAAACAAGCTTTCTGTAACATCATTATCTTGGCTTGGTATGTCCAGTGGCCTTGCATCCAGGCTTTGAACAAGGAACTGTGTAGAGGGGAGCTAGGTTCTCAATGTTTTAGTTTTACATGCTAACTCTGTTCGGCTAGATGCGACCACTATTTTTGTTGGTAGAACATTTTAACCCTTGCCTTGCTGCAACTTCCACAGAGGTCTCTGGGATGATATAGTCATTGAATGGCTACTTTAGGTTTCATTCCTTGCATTAAGCAGTGTTCTTGAGTTGCAGCTGATAAGAAACTCATCGTGTTGGATTGTCATGAACACCCACTGCCCCATTAATTTAAGGAGTATAAATTTCCCCATATAAACTTCTAATTGTTATATTGGAGTGTGGAACTATTCTTTGTGTCAAAAACACATTTCTTCTTCTGCTGTTTTGTACAATTTAAACTGCAGCAAACTAGTGCAACAGCCTTACTGTGAATATTGTATTGATTGAATTTCTTAATACTGTTAATTGCCTCAGAGAAGATCTACTTACAGTCCTGTGTAAAAGTCTTAGGCACATTCATATAGCTAGTGGATCGAGGACTTCTACTCGGTACTGTAAATGGCAATGAGGTTCGATCCCTGATGAGCATGAGCCTTTTATGCTTGCTGATGAGGCATATTCCGGAGTTATGTGAGTATAGCAGATATTAATTGAAACAAGAACCTGTCTTCAGTTCTTAATGCAAATTGTAAATTGCAAGCAACAAAGACTTTTGCACATTGAGTACTTTTGTCTCAGCTAACCTACAGTGCTTGCTATGAAACTTTCACACATTTTCTTAAACTCCAGATCCTTACCTTCACTCAGAAACTCTTCTGTGAACACCAACCCCCCCCCCCCCGACCCCCACAGCTATCATTTGTCCTGGTAGTTAATTACTTTGTTTCATTTGTTTAAAAATGAATTTTATTTATCCTATTTATCTGAACTTTGAATTATGCTGATGATAATGTGTTAAAGGTACATTTGTTTTAGTGTAACAGTCAACGCTGCATGGATTCTGCAACTGAATTCCCTCATTGTTGAAATGGAATTTGAATGTGTCATAGAAGAGTCTTGATAATCCACTTTCTTACACACCAAAGGTAAAAGAGAAAAAAATCTCCAAGTTACTCCAGAATGCAATCACTCATGTTTTAAGTATTTACTTGGAATGTTTGCATTTACTTCTAACTCTATTATAAATGCCCCCCTGCTATCCTGCCAATAGCTTCCATGTAGTTCATACATTAGATTCAGGTAAAGTGTTGAGATGCATGAGTATAGCTGTCAGTTGGTTGTTTCGTTATATTTAGCTAGAAGTTATTACTTTCTTTAATCACAGAGAATGCAAGTTACTAGTTGTCTCTCCAATTGTCTGCCATAGCTCCGGTCTATCAGCATAGCCTGTATTTAATTTTAGCACCACACATAAAATGCTGGAGGAACTCAGCAGGCCAGGCAGCATCTATGGAAAAAAAGTACAGTTGAAGGTTCAGCCGAAACCCTTCGGCAGTGCTGGAGAACTCTTGTCTTTATTTAATTTTCCTTGCATAGGTCACTGTTCTTATTTGCCCTTTGCATTAATGTTTTTGAAAGTTGAAATTAAAATTTATTATGAAAGTACATACATGTCATCAGATAAAACCATGTGGATCTTTTTCCTGTGGGCATACTTAACAAATCTCTAGAATAGTAACTGTAAACAGGATCAATGAGCAACAAACTGCAAATGCAAATATAAATAAATAGCAATAAATAATGAGTATAAAATAACAAATAGAGCATCCTTAAAGTGAGACCATTGGTTGTGGGAACACCAGAAATAGAATCAGTGTAGGTATCCCCTTTGGTGCGAGTCTTGACGTAATTGTACTTTTTACCGATTGCAGCACCAAGAAAAGAAAATTGCCTGGGTGGTGAGGATCTTTGATGATGGATGCTCCATGTCTATGGTGGTGTTTCATGTAAATGTGCTCAGTGGTTGGGAGGGTTTTACCCGTGATGTTTTGGGCCAAATCCACTACCTTTTGTAGGATTTTCCACTCAAAGGCATTGGTGTTCCCATACCAGGCCATAGTGCAGCCAGTCAGCACACTTTCCACCACCCATCTATAGAAGTTTGCCAAGGTTTTTGATCACATGCCGAATCTCTGCAGACTCCTGAGGAAGTAGAGGCACTGCTGTGCTTTCTTTGCAATTAAATTTATATGATAGGTCCAAAACAGGTCCTCTTAGATAGTGATACCCAGGAATTTAAAATTACTGACCCTCTCCACCTCTGATCCTCTGATGAGTACAGACTCATGGACCTCTAGTTTGCCTCCCCTGAAGTCTACATTTCCTTGGTCTTATTAATGTTGAGTGAGAGGCCATAGTTATGACGTGACTCAGCCAAATTTTCAATCTCCTGCCTGTATGCTGATTCAGCTCACCTTTGATATGGCCCACAACAGTCATCAGCAAACTTCAAACTACAGGAAGAAAATTTAACATTCCTTTATTATCTCTATCCACTTTGTGTATCCACATTCACATACTGAAGAATATTGATCTGCTGAAATTGTGTATATAGATATTGGATAGATAATTAAGGCCTATAATTCCAATGAACAAGTCATTTTTAAACACAATTACAATTCGTCCTAAAAGAATAACCACCTATTCCTATAATGGTGAGCAAGATTCAACTTACAACATAGATGAGAAACTATTTCATGAAATCATTATGTGGCTTGTCAAATGCTACAGTATTGGGGACAATTTTAGCTGAGCCCCAAAAATGATGAAATGATAATAGGCTGCTCATTTTGTGATCATTTGAATCGAGTATGATGTTCTCCTAAGAGGTTATTTAATGGTGGACCTTCAGGTGGTTGTAGGACCTGATCCAAGATCCACATATTCTGGTGACTAGGGGCTTCCAGACCACACAATCCTGCTTCCTTTGTCACTGTCTAATGGCCACGGTGCTTAATCTGGGATATTAAGGTGGAGTCCCTTAAAGGAATCCCTGTATACGACTTTGTTTGATGTGGGGAGGCTGATGCATGGACAGCCTCCACTCGGTCTTTGACAGATCAGAGTCGGAGTTCAGTGCCATGGAGTGCAAGATGACTGGGGACCCTTCACTGCCATTGTGATGTGACATCATCTTCCACCAGCTCTGCTGCTAAGGTCTGGAACCTCCTCTGCCCTTATCGCTATGTGTGACCTTACCAAGAGTTAAGCTCCAGGTGGCTAAACTCCAGATGGCATTGCTCCTGGGATCTCAGGAACTCACAAACCTTTCTAGCCTGACAAAGTGATGATCTTCAGAGAAGACATAGTTTGATTTTGATTTCATATTAATAACATCGAATGGCTGTAGAATGGGCTGGGATTACATGGCTGCTGAATATTCAATAGAAAGGAATTTCAGTATAAAAATTTGACATTTATAAAAAACTACCATTATTATTATTCGTTTTTCCATTGTCTCCTTAAGGCTCCCATTTATTCGGAGGTACAGAGACAAAAAAGGAACAGCAGCTGCTGGGATTGGGAGAAAGTAGCAAACTGCTGGAGGAACTCAGTCAGTTGAGCATCATCCATAGAGACAAAGTGAGGTAATGTTACAGCTATATAAGATCTTAGTTAGACCCCATTTGGAGCACTGTGTTCCATTCTGGTCACCTCATTACAGGAAGGATGCAGATACTATAGAGAGAGTGCAGAGGAGATTTACGAGGATATTGCCTGGACTGGAAGGCGGTGAATTGACTGGAATTGACTTTATTACTTATATTCTTCATATATATGAGGAGTTAAAATCTTTACATTTGGTCTCCATCTAAATGTACAATGTGAAAATTATAGTAATTTGTAAGAAATAGTATGTTCAACAGGATAGACAATATAACATACAAATACAGTTGTGTCAGCATGTTGATGGCCTGGTGGAGGAAGCTGTCCCGGAGCCTATTGGTCCTGCCTTTTACGCTGCGGTACCATTTCCCGGATGGTAGCAGCTGGAACAGTTTGTGGTTGGGGTGACTTGGGTCTCCAATGATCCTTCAGGCCCTTTTTACACAACTGTCTTTGTAAATGTCCTGAATAGTGGGAAGTTCACACATGTAGATGCGCTGAGCTGTCTGCACTACGCTCTACAGAGTCCTGCAATTGAGGGAAGTACAGTTCCCATACCAGGCTGTGATGCAGCCAGTCAGGATGCTCTCAATTGTGCCTATAGAAAGTTCTTGAGATTTGGGGGCCCACACAAAACTATTTCAACTGTTTGAGGTGAAAGAGGCGCAGTTGTGCCTTTTTTACCACACAGCCGTTATGTACAGACTATGTGAGATCCTCGGTGATGTTTATGCCAAGGAATTTAAAGCTGTTCACTCTCCGAACCCCAGATCCAGTGATTTCAATAGGGACTAGCCTGCATCCATTCCTCCTGTAGTCCACAAACAGCTCCTTTGTTTTGCCTTATGAGAATAGGTTGATTGAACTTGGCCTTTTCTCCTTGAAACGACGGAGGATGACAGAGGTGTACAAGATGATGAGAGGCATTGATCGTGTAGATAGCCAGAGGCTTTTTTCCCAGGGCTGAAATGGCTAACACAAGGGGGCATAATTTTTAGGTGCTTGGAAGTAGGTACAAGGGGGATGTCAGAGGTAAGTTTTTCACACAGAGAGTGGTAGGTGCATGAAATGCACTGCCAGTGAAGGTGGTAGAGGCAGATACAATAGGGTCTTTTAAGAGAGTCTTAGATAGGTACATGGAGCTTAGAAAAATAGAGGGCTATGCGGTAGGGAAATTCTGGGCAACTTCTAGAGTAGGTTACATGGGTAGCACAACATTGTGGGCTGAAGGGCCTGTAATGTGCTGTAGATTTCTAAGTTTCTATGAATAGCCAATGTTGGAAACATCGCCCATTCTTTCGCTTCCACAAATGCTGCTTAACCCATTGAGTTCTACACAACATGTTTTTTAATTCAAAAAATGGATCACTAAATGCAACCATTTGAAAACCTGTCCCACAAGGCCATTTTTAGATCTGAGTCAAAACTTAAGGTGTTATCAAACCATACAATCCACAATAAGGGCTGTTTCAGTCTCAGCAAATATTCATTCTTGGAGATTAAATTGGGGCTCTGAGGCCACTTGCTAATGAGTGTAATCCAAAACATAATGTAATCTTATGCTGTAAATTGCCAGACTCAACTCTTAAAATCACAAACTTTTAGCTCTAAGACATCTTCTACTGGTACCACTCATCCAAAGTCAAGTTCTAGTTTCAAACCATCTTGTGAATTTGAGTTCCTTGTGGCACTTGAATGCTGCAACAGAACAAATGAATGAACCAGAATCACCTTTTGAATCCTTACTTTTGCTGTTATCATATCGCTGTTTTCATTCAGAATATCAGCACCCTGGATGTGTGTTACCAATTAGTACAGAGAGTAGCTACCATTCGGAATGCAGAGCCATTTGTGGACTTGTCTGGAGAAGTTCAGATGTATCACTTTTAATTTTTAATCCAAACAACAGTACCTGCTGCTACAATATCACTATTTAGTTCCCATCCTTTCCACAAATGGTTTCATTCACTTATTTTGACAAGTCCCAGAATGTTGTTGTTATTATAGATTTCCCTTCACAATAGTATCACCCATAACAGGAACATGTTGTCTGATGTCATGCAGATCTTCCTCTGAATACGTGATTGACAGAACACAAAGCAAAGGCCCTGGTTAAACTGAAAGCCTTTTCTCAGAAATGTGCTGTTCGTTTCTTCATGACCCCCAAGTGATATTTTCTCTGAGTCTTCACTGCTGTACTATCAATGAATTTACTTTTGATTTTTTTTTGCATCCAGTGCCAGCTGTCCCTCTTCTATGTTGTCATAGCCATTGTCCTTCCATCTGATATCTTCAGAAGTAGCTATAGACACCTTGAACGTCTCTGTAATTGCACCATGATGAGAAATTAGTGATATTATGTCAATTGATGAACCAGTGAGACTTCCTGTTGGGTCCATTAGGAATGCACCTTCCCAACACAGACTTTGAACGTGTGCCATCACTTGCTGTGTGATGCATTTTCCGACTCTTTTCCCGCACTTTGAAACCATTGGGATCACTCGTTTTCTTTTATTCTTGGTTTGATCATGCTGTTTCCTTTGGGCTAAATCAGTGCAAAGGGGCTCCTTATACCCCTGCTCTTTAAAATTTTAAGATCACTTTGAGAAATGCAGTCTGCACTTTATAGAAAAAAGGACATAAAAATACGCTTATTGAAATGCAAAGCTGTATCAACTAATTATCTCGCTACATTTTCCAGTGACAGGATATCACTGTTCAAAAATGGAAATGGAAAGCTGAGATTTATTGCTAACAACATACCTTTGACCAACTTTGTTTGAATCTGTGGCTCCTGGTGTCTGTAAAGAGAGCAGAAAATTCGGTGTCAGGTTCACTGTTAAATGTTAATGGGAAAATTATTTAACTCTCAAATCTCTGAATATTTTTCCAAATAAACTAAAATAAGAGTAAAAGTGGATTTAACGCAAGCTACGTTTTATTTAGAAATTGAATGCTGAACTGATGAAGGTTGGTTCTTCAGCAATTATGCCTTGCCGTTATCACACAATTACATCAGAAGATGCTGACGTATTGCAGGAATATTAATTTACATAAAAATTACTGCAAACCTTCCTTTTTATGGACCACTAAGAGCTTTGAGAACAGTGCTACTGAAAATGTAATCAGTGCATACTGTAACAGGGCACAATTTTAAACAGCGCCTTAGTCTTTCTCTTATTTTTCTTTATTACTTAATACAGTGAATGAAAACTGATACTCAAATCACACAAGGGTCACCCATATTTGAATATTTACCATGCAAAATGTTTGGTTCTGCTTTTAAGACCAGGTACAGTTTAGGATGCATGGCACATGCCTGTATCCGTGCTGTATTGTTCTATGACTCCATGATTTGATGACAATCTTATATACCAAAGGAACAACTATTTGGCAGAGCATAATGGAAATTCTCCTCCTGCGCTGTATTTCATTGCATTGTTTCACAGTGATATTTCAATGTGAAATGAATTTTTTTTTTGTCATGCTGTGATTCTGAGTGGAAAAAATACAATTCTAAAAGGTAAAATTTTCTTGGCAAAATACGACTACGTCTGCAATGACAGAGATGTTCATTTCTGTATAATGGTAACTGATAGTTATTTGATTTTTATTTTCTATCCAAAGGTGGGAAGGAACAATATAGCAATAACATTTGTCAGTCTTGTTTTGCTGGCCTGTTCAAGGCAGAAGCCTTCATGCCCAAGGACTGCATCAGTATTTTAACCTGTAATCCAGTGGGCGCTGAACTATGTTTTCAAATGTGTTGCTGTTTTAATAACATGGTACAACAAGGTCACAATAGATTAGTTTATGCTAAATTATTCATGGTGCAAGGAAGACAAGTGAATTTTCTCACTTTTTCAACCAAATTTCATCTCTCATCAGGTCATGCAGTTAATTACTATTGAAATGGAGGAAGCTGGATGCTAAGAGAAGGGGGGCAGTGCATCAGCAGTGGTTGCTCTAGAACCTCCTCCAATGATCATCACCTTATCGTGGTGGAGAGGCTTGTCAGTTCCTGAGATCCCGAGAGTGATGCCATCTGGAGCCTGGCACCTGGTGGAGTCACCCATGGTGGTAAGGTCAACAGAGAGGTTCCAGACGTAAAGTGATCCAACCAAGACCTCAACCATGAAGCTAGCAGAAGATGATGGCGTGGAAAGTCTAGCAGTGAAGGCAGAGAAAGTCTGCAGCAGTAAAGGGTCCTCAGTCATCTTGCATTCCACGCCACTGGACCCTGACCCCAGTCAGTCAAGAACTATGTTGGTGGCTGCCCGTGAATTAACCTCCCTGCATTAAACAAAATCGCACACAAATGTTCTCCATTCAGGGAATCTACTCCAACAATACAGATATGTGGATCCCGGAGTAGCCTCTACCGGCAGCTGAGAATCCACCAGAAGATAATCCCTTAGGAGAACATCATACTCAACTTGAGTGAGTTTCTTAACTGCCCCTAATATATCTGCCTCTACCACCATATCTGACAGGGAGTTCCAAGCACCCACCACTCTGTGTAAAATGCTTACCTTTTGCCATCCCTTATATTTTTCTCCAATCACCTTAAAATTGTACCCCTTCATATTAGTCATTTCTGCTCTGTGAAAAAGTCTTTGGTTGTCCATTTGACCTATGCCTCTTAACATCTAGTACATCTCAATCAGGTTAGCCCTCATATAGCAAGAAACTCCACCTTGGTGACCTCAGCATGGAATATCAGTTCATTCTTGTGTCTGGAAATGACTGGTCCAATTTCCCACTAAACAAGTGCTAATGTTTGTAAAGAATAATAAAATTGATTTTGGTTAAGATTCGCATGCACAAAAGAAAAGAGAGCCGGGTGCTTCAGTTTCTGGATACAAATTAAGTAAGGACAGGATAATCTTTCCTTTTCTGTAGAGGCAGAACACTAGGGAAGTTAGCGGCGTGCCTTTTGGAGATGCCATATTAGAGATGAGTTACAAAACAAAGGCTCGTTTGTCCTCACAGGTAAATTCAGGAGATCCTTTGCACAGATCAGGGCAATACAAAGTCAACTCTATTGTCACAGGCACAACTGCAGGAACTTCACTGCCACATGTCATTCAATAAACAGCATTTCATATCCCTTTCAATCAGACAAGTCAGGATAATAGTTTAGCATGTATTCGATGGGCCAAAGGGCCTGTTTTTGTGTTGCAGTAATCTATGACATTATTTGCACCTGCCCAGTGGGAAATTGGACCTGGCCTGCCTAGACACACAATTCTCCGCAGTATGACTTACAAATTCCCATTGTTGTTCATGCATACTCCACCTTTCTGCCCTGATAAGAGGAAATATTTAAAATATACCTGAGGTGCAATGTTCTGACCTAGTGGCAGATGGCAGTGAGTAGATGTAACAAGTTACCAGGAGAAGTGATAGAGGCGGGTAAAATTCGGATATTAAGAAAAATAATTTGGACAGATAGAAAAGGTTAAATGAACATGGGCCAAAAGCAAATGCAAGCATCTGGGGTAAGCAGAGTTAGCCAATTTGTTTGACACAGATGAGATGGTGCAAAGGGCCTGTTTTCTGTTTGGATTGGCTCCGTTAGTTTATGTCTCAGAGACTCCACAATAAAGTACAAAGTCACATCCGGGTTAGGGGAAAGTGCTGTACAAATCGTTGAGATGACTGAATTTCCAAATCATTATTCTACAAATGCTGAACTTCTGTTCTGTGCATTGAAAACACCCTTGCTGGGTTTCACATGCTTAATGAAAGAGAACGAAGCACACATACGTTCCTGAAGACCACTGAGCCCATTTCCCAGTATTCTATAGGACCACTGAATTGTTGCTGTGGCTCGTAGGATTTGTGGCCACCAACTTGGAGAGACACATGTTCCCTCTCTCTCTGGTCCCTATTTCTCCCTAACAGTCTTCTACGACATAGTGTAGCTGCTTTGACTTCCTTCCCAGTAATCCCTGAAAGTTACAGGTTCTGCTTATTGTCATTGTCAGGAATGACACAGGCCGCACGCTCATGCAGCATCTCCGTGGGAAAACATGTCAATGCTTTCTTTCATTGAAGGCAAATTTCAACAATAAAGTTTGTTTTTGCATTTTCCTCAGATGCATGTTAAAACATATGACTTAAGCTGAAAAAGCAGGAATAGGCTATTCAACACCTTGTGTTTCTCCACATTTCAGTAAGATCGTTACAAGCAGCGGAAATTCTGCAGATACTGGAATTCTTGAGGAACGTGCACACTCTGCAGGAGGAACTCAGCCAGTCAGGCAGCATCTATGGAGAGGAATAAACAGTTCATGTTTTGAGCTGAGACACTTCACCAGGATGGGAAAGAAAGGGGGAAGAAGTCAGAAGAAGAAGGTCGGGGGAGGGGCAAGAGTTCACGCTGGCAGGTGATAGGTAAAGCCAGGTGAAAGGGAGAAAATGGGTGGGTAGGGAATGGTGGGGGGGGGCAATGAAATGAGAAACTGGAAGGTGATATTCTATCAATCAATTAATCCTCAAACCAGACCGTATGATGCTCAACATTGCACAATCTGATTTTGTTTAATAAGCTCTTCTGCAGTATCTAATCGAAGACCTTCCCAGTCAGAATATATATCAATTTAATCCCTCTTATCTATTCTGTCAGTCCCAGAAAAGCTATATAAAAAAAAGTCAAGCCTGGTTTCGTAAGTCCCATTGACCCCACAACACTCTATAATCATGCTTGAAATGTCCTCCTACTCTTTCCTTAATAATGGATTCCAGCCATTTCTAACAACTGGTGTTAACTGCAGATGCTGGAAATCCAAAGCAGACCGCACAAAATGCTGAAGGAACTCAGCAGGTCAAGAAATGAATCTGAGGAAATGAATAAGGAGACAACGTTTCGAGCTGAGATCCTTCATCAGTTCTCAGCTTTATTCTCCCTGTTTTCTGATATAGTGAAGATGAGCATTCAATTTCTAGACCATAGTGTCTGTGAAACTTTGCAGTGTGCTTGCTCCATTACAACAGTGATGACACTTCAAAAGTATTTCAGGAACTGGGATATATATATTGAGGTTGCAAAGATATATGAATGCATTTTCTTTTCCCCATAGCAGTATTTATTTCTATTCTTTATATATGGAGCAATTTAAGGCATTTTTAAAATACAGAATCAAAGTGAAAGGAAAATTGATGAGTTCTTCTTTGAAAATTTGGTGTTACTGCGCTCTGTAGAGATGCTTGGCACAAAATAACCGATCAGTTTCCTTTTATTATCCCATAATTATAATGGATTATTCAATCATTTCTTGCATGCTTGGCAGAAACTAATGAAAGATTAACTTTAAATGATTAGTTTCACTTCTTTAATTGATGTTTAAATGGAGCAATGTCATTAAGCTTACACTCTCTGGTATCTAATTATTGCTGTCACTGTTAAAGATGTTGTAGACTCTCATCAACTATTAATGACAAAGTATAACTAGCTGTAGTTGTGTGACTTGTCTTGGTTTCCCCAGCTTCATTATCTATTACTTTCATTATTATCCTTCAAAATCCTTATTCAGCAGGCGTTGCTTTAGTTAAGTCTCTAGAGTTACAACCTCTGCCTCTCCCAATTAGTCTTAGCAGGGAAGAGCAGAGGGAAATGGAAGAAGAGAATTTACTCTGAATTTGAGTCCTGATTTCCTGAATTTCAATTGCAAATTTTAATATTACATTGCCTTTTATGCATTATTCCATAGATATGTGTAAAAACAAAAAAAAGAACTGGACAGAAGGCCATTTGGCCCATTGCCAGACAAGAGAACCAAAGAGCAATTGACAATAATAATAATAATATTGAAGGCAATATGTCTTCTGAATTAGTGTATCTTCAGATTCATGTGTTGGGCTTAAGATAATATTTATCCACTCATTGTTCTTTTTCAAGGTTTCAAAGTTAAGTTTTCCAGTTTGCTGTGGAGGTAACATCCAACAAGTCTGACTATGCCAAAAAAGACAGTCAGACATTGTGAAATCCTGGTCAGGATCAGGACTCATTCAATCAGTTTGGCAATGCTGGGTGCACGTCAGTGTCTTTCAAAGGATCACAGATGGAATTCCAAGGATGTGAATCTTTAAAGGAGGTAAAATTTGTGATGACGTATCAAGTATAATGCTAATAGAACATCAAACAGAACAGCACAAGAACAGGTTCTTTGACACACAATGTGCCAAGTTAATGAAGCTAATCAACCTAATCTCTTCTGCCTGCATGTGGTCCCCCCCCCCACCCCTCCACAATTCTCTGCATATCTTTGTCTATGCTAAACATGGTATCAAACCAGACTAATTCCACATGACTGTACAAAAAGGCGGGAGGAGAAGGTGGCGGCGTGTCGCGCCTGCGCAGCCCTCTGGAGAAAAATGATATCGTATCTGTTAAATAGGGGCCGTGGACAATTCTGATTTGATGGAGAATGGACGTGAAAGCACAGAGGAACATCTGGAGAAATTTCTGAAACGCCCGTTCGCTGCTGTCGTTACTGTGGGGTCAGGAATCTTTCGGAGGGTACGCCTCAAAATCCCCGGCCTTGCCTGCTTTTGGCAACCGAGAAGGAGGTTGAATCGTGTGGACAGAGATGGCGCTCAGTACTCGGTGACGGAGAGCTGATCAGAGCTCAGTTTTCGGATGACTCAGAGTCAGATTGTGGTCGGCATGGCAGGGAGAGTTTTTCTTCCTTCTCCCGTCTGTGTGAGATGTGGGACATTTGAGAAACTTTGAACTTTACTGTGCTCAGGAACTTCTTCATCAAGTTATGGTATTGTGCACTATTGAAACTATGTTATAATTATGTGGTTTTGTCAGTTTTTTTCAGTCTTGGTCTGTCCTGTGTTTTGTGATATCATACCGGAGGAAATAATGTATCATTTCTTAATGCATGCATTACTAAATGACAATAAAAGAGGACTACGTGTCTTCATAATCCTAAATCCATATTCCTCTATTCCTTACCTGTTCATGCACTTATTGAAATGCCTCTTTCACCTCCTACCCTGGAAATGCCTTCAAGACACCTATGTACAAAACTTGCCCTTCATATCTTCCCTAAACATTCAACCCTCTCACTTAAAGCTGTATCCTCTAGTATATGAAATTTCTACCCCACAAAATAATAGATTCTGACCGTTTACCCTGTCTGAATCTCTTATATGTTTATAAACTTCTGTCAGATCTACTCTCTGCTCTTAATGTTCCAGAGAAAATATTCCAAGTTCGTCCAGCCTCTCCTCATAATTAATAATGTCTAAACCAGGCAGTATCCGGGTAAACCTCTTCTGACGACAATACCCTTGTCTAGTTCTTCATTGCATCATTTATTTATCATTTCAAAGTCACAAAAGTCACTGTTTCTCTTCCAGACTGCAAGAGGAACTATCTGTTGTGTCTGAATTTCCAGCTAGAAAAAATATCCAGAATATCTAGATGAACCACCATCTATTCTTCTCCTCCGAGTTCAATGGGATTCAGCAAAGGGAGTTCTTAATAGATAGGCCATACATGATAGCAATTGCTGAATGATAGCAATTGCCTATCCCAGTTCAGCTTCCAGATGTGCATATATTAATAACAGCCCACATGCTCTAGCACAGCGGTCTCCAACCACCGGGCCGCAAAGCATGCGCTACCGGGGCGCGAGGAAACGATATGATTGGCGATATGAGTCAGCTGCTCCTTTCCTCATTCCTTGTCATGCCCACTGTTGAGCCATTACGCACGCGAGGTCATTACCCGCGCGTCATCCATGTCAGCGTGGGAAAAAGATCAACTCCTCGAACTTGCAAATGACGGCGGACTGAAAAGTGTAACATCTCTGCCGGCATTCTGGATCAAAGTCAAGGCTAAATATCCTGAGATAGCCACGAAAGCACTGAAAACGTTGCTTCCATTTCAACGTATCTCTGCAGTGAATGCAACGAAAGCCAAATTGCGGAATAGGATGGACATAAGGAGCCCCCTTCGAGTATTGCTGTCACCCATCACCCTTCGATGGCACCATCTTGTTGAAGGAAAACAAGCCCAAGCCTCCCACTGATTCAGCGATATTGGTGCGTTGCAATGATTTTATATGTTCATACGGGGAAAATATGCGCTGTGTGTTTAATATTAAATTCGTTAGATAAGCCCATTTAGAAACAAAATTGAGTGTATTAGCCACTTATCACCTATATTCTTGTCGTGATTAACACCTCCGTCCCCGAACAGAATTGTCAAAAACGAAATGTAGAAAAAATCGGCACGTACACGCATGCGCAACTCACGCATGCGCACTGGTACCCGCGCAGGGCTTCATGGTCATTGTAGTCTCTCCATGTAAACCACGTATTTGACTATTTGTAGGAAGAGGTGCAGTCGACGTTTCAGGCCGAGACCCTTCGTCAGGACTAACTGAAGGAAGAGTGAGTAAGGGATTTGAAAGCTGGAGGGGGAGGGGGAGATGCAAAATGATAGGAGAAGACAGGAGGGGGAGGGATAGAGCCGAGAGCTGGACAGGTGATAGGCAAAAGGGGATACGAGAGGATCATGGGACAGGAGGTCCGGGAAGAAAGACAAGGGGGGATTGACCCAGAGGATGGGCAAGAGGTATATTCAGAGGGACAGAGGGAGAAAAAGGAGAGTGAGAGAAAGAATGTGTGCATAAAATTGAGTAACAGATGGGGTACGAGGGGGAGGTGGGGCCTTAGCGGAAGTTAGAGAAGTCGATGTTCATGCCATCAGGTTGGAGGCTACCCAGACGGAATATAAGGTGTTGTTCCTCCAACCTGAGTGTGGCTTCATCTTTACAGTAGAGGAGGCCGTGGATAGACATGTCAGAATGGGAATGGGATGTGGAATTAAAATGTGTGGCCACTGGGAGATCCTGCTTTCTCTGGCGGACAGAGCGTAGATGTTCAGCAAAGCCGTCTCCCAGTCTGCGTCGGGTCTCACCAATATATAAAAGGCCACATCGGGAGCCATTCAGGGCCCCAAACGGTCCTTCCAGGTGAGGCATCACTTCACCTGTGAGTCGACTGGGGTGATATACTGCGTCCGGTGCTCCCAATGTGGCCTTTTATATATTGGTGAGACCCGACGCAGACTGGGAGACTGCTTTGCTGAACATCTACGCTCTGTCCGCCAGAGAAAGCAGGATCTCCCAGTGGCCACACATTTTAATTCCACATCCCATTCCCATTCTGACATGTCTATCCACGGCCTCCTCTACTGTAAAGATGAAGCCACACTCAGGTTGGAGGAACAACACCTTATATTCCGTCTGGGTAGCCTCCAACCTGATGATGAACATCGACTTCTCTAACTTCCGCTAAGGCCCCACCTCCCCCTCGTACCCCATCTGTTACTCATTTTTATGTACACATTCTTTCTCTCACTCTCCTTTTTCTCCCTCTATCCCTCTGAATATACCTCTTGCCCATCCTCTGGGTCACCCCCCCCACCTTGTCTTTCTTCCCGGACCTCCTGTCCCATGATCCTCTCGTATCCCCTTTTGCCTATCACCTGTCCAGCTCTCGGCTCTATCCCTCCCCCTCCTGTCTTCTCCTATCATTTTGCATCTCCCCCTCCCCCTCCAGCTTTCAAATCCCTTACTCACTCTTCCTTCAGTTAGTCCTGACGAAGGGTCTCGGCCTGAAACGTCGACTGCACCTCTTCCTACAGATGCTGCTTGGCCTGCTGCATTCACCAGCAACTTTGATGTATGTTGCTTGAATTTCCAGCATCTGCAGAATTCTTGTTGTTTTTATTTGACTATTTGACTGCTGCGCTTGGCCGTTGGCAAACCAACGCCCCCCCCCGCCCCCTCCCCCCGGGTCGGCCGGTCCGCAAGAATATTGTCGATATGAAACCGGTCCGCAGTGCAAAAAAGGTTGGGGACCCCTGCTCTAGCAAACAGGGTGAAGGAGAACCCTAAGGGATTCTAGAGATATACTAAGAGCATAGTATAATAAGGGGCAAAATTGGTCCTGTGGAAGGTTAGAGTGGTAATCTATGCACGGAGCTGAAAGAGATGGGAGGTCCCAAATGAATTTTTGCATCGATTTTTACTCAGGAGATGGTCACAGAGAATATAGATGCAAGTCAAAACAGCAATGAGGTCATGGACCCTATACAGATTACAGAGGAGGAGGTGCTTGCTGTTTTGAGACAAAGTAGGATGGATAAATCCCCAGAGCCTGACATTGTCTTCCCTCGCACCCTGTGGGAGGTTAGTGCAGAAATTGTAGGGGCCTTTGCGGAGGTATTTAAAACACCCTTAGCTATGGATGAGGTGGCAGAGGATAGAAACATAGAAAATAGGTGCAGGAGTAGGCCATTCGGCCCTTTGAGCCTGCACCACCATTCAGTATGATCATGGCTGATCATCCAACTCAGAACCCTGTACCAGCCTTCTCCCCATACCCCCTGATCCCTTTAGCCACAAGGGCCATATCTAACTCCCTCTTAAATATAGCCAATGAACTGGCCTCAACTGTTTCCTGTGGCAGAGAATTCCACAGATTCACCACTCTCTGTGTGAGGAAGTTTTACCTAATCTCAGTCCTAAAAGGCTTCCCCTTTATCCTCAAACTGTGACCCTAGACAGTTGTTCCGTTGTTTAAGAAAGCCTCTAAGGATAAGACAAGAAATTATAGGCTGATGAGCCTGACATCAGCAGTGGAAAGGTTATTGGGAGGTTTTCTAAGGGATTAGATATATAGATATTTGGATAGACGGAGACACTCAACATGGCTTTGTGCATGGTAAGTTGTGTCCTGCATGGGAGATTGGTCATTTGGCATTCAAGGTTATGTAGTAAATTGGATTAAACATTGGGTTTGTGGAAGAAGCCAGAGAGTGGTTGTAGATGATTGCTTCTCTGACTAGAAGCATGATGGGTGCAGAGATTGGTCCTGGGTACGTTGTTGTTTGTCATCTGTGTTAAGGATGTGGATGGTAAATTGGCAAATTGGATCAGCAAATTTGCTGATGACACCAAGATTGGGGTTCCAGTG
This sequence comes from Mobula hypostoma, assembly GCF_963921235.1. Taxonomy (NCBI): domain Eukaryota; kingdom Metazoa; phylum Chordata; class Chondrichthyes; order Myliobatiformes; family Myliobatidae; genus Mobula; species Mobula hypostoma. Next base: position 22,329,206 of record NC_086100.1, read on the forward strand.
GATAGCAACTAAGACTATCAAATCTTGCAGCAAGATCTGGACTGATGAAAAATGGCAGATGGAATTTAATGCAGACAAGAGTGAGGTGTTGCATTCTGGGAGAACCAGCCAGGGTAGGTTTAAGCACAGTGAATGGTAGGGCATTGAGGATTGTTATAGAACAAAGGGATCTTCAAATTCATGTCCATAATTCATTGAACATGGCATTCATTTCTAGATAGCATCATAAAGAAAGCTTTTGGCACATTGGCCTTCGTAAAACAATGTACTGGGTACAGGAGTTGGAATGTTATGCTGAAAGTGTATAAAACATCAGTGAGGCCTAATTTGGTGTATTGTGTGCAGTTTTGGTCACCAACCTATTGGTAAGATGTAAATAAGATTGAAACAGTGCAAATTGAATTTACAAGGATGTTTGTGCAGTCGACGTTTCAGGCCGAGACCCTTCGTCAGGACGAAGGGTCTCGGCCTGAAACGTCGACTGCGCCTCTTCCTATAGATGCTGCTTGGCCTGCTGCGTTCACCAGCAACTTTGATGTATGTTGCTTGAATTTCCAGCATCTGCAGAATTCCTGTTGTTTACAAGGATGTTGCTGGGACTTGAGGAAAAGTTGAATAGGTTATAGGACTTTATTCCCTAGAACCTAGAAGATTGAGGGGAAATTTAATAGAGCTATATAAAATTATGAGCGGTATAGACAGGGTAAATGCAAGCACTGAGGTGGGGTGAGACTAGAACTAGAAGTCAATGGTTAAGGGTGAAAGGTGAAGTGTTTAAGGGGAATATGAAGGAGAAGGACCTCTTCACTCAGAGGTTGGTGAGAGTGTGGAATGAGCTACCAGCTCAAGTGGCAGACACAGGGTTGATTGCAATATTTTAGAGAAATTTGGATAGGTACATGAATGGGAGCAGTACGAACAGCCAGGTGCAGATCAATGGGAAAGGGCAGATCAATGGTTCAGCACAGACTTGATGGACTGAAGGGCCTGTTTCTGTGTTGTTGTGTTCCATACCTCTATGTATATTTTGAATAAAAAGCAGCAAATTCTCTGGGCCTGCCCCATCACATTAGATTTTAAGTTTTGTTGTGGGTACATTATCTTAAGCAGTTAGGCAACTGCACATGACTCTTTGCTTATGAAAAAGCTATTACCCTAATAACAACCAAATCATAAATGGGATAAATGGATCGAATGGCAAGGAAAACCCTTGATAATTGGAGATTCCAATATTCTTGTAGGCTTTGTATCTCTTTGTTTCCTTGCATCTAAGATAAGCAACACAGGGGATGAAGAAGTGATTGACCAAAATATTGTATAGTTGTAGCAAGGCTTCTCTCCTATTTGAGACCTCTTGTAATTAAGGCTAACGTGTTACTAGAACTGCATTTGTTTTTCTACCTGCGTGCTATGTCGTGTTCTTTAACGCTATCTATGTTGATCATGTTGCTCACAGTTAAGAAAGAAAATGTTTCTCTATTCTTGATGCCTTTGTAAACAACCTCTTTATTTCCCTCAAAATATTTAGCTTGCCGCCTTTTTATCCATGTATTGACTTTCTCTATTTTCTATTAATTCATCAGGCTTCTGTTCATGTTGGTATATGTCACTCCCTGTGCATAGTATTCTTATACAACACTATTTTTGTGATGCCTAGTAAAGAGTCACTTAAAATCTAGGTACCTAACGTCACCTGGTTCACCTTTATCTCTCCTGCAAGTCCCGTTCTCAAAAATTTGTACGGATTTCTCAAACAGAATCATCCCTCTTAAGGATACCACACTGACACTGCCTGGTCATATTGAGCTTTTCTCAGAAACCTGCTCTATCTTCTTTAATAATGGAATCGAGGTTTTCATGTCAGTGTAGCTAAATCATACAGTCATCCAGAATGGAGCCAGGTCCTTCAGAGCAACTGGTCCATGCCGACCAAGCTTCTTGTTTTGAAAAGTGGTCTGAAATGCTCACTTTTATTTTCCCTCCACAGCTGCTGATTGTCCTGCTGAGTATTCTATTTTACCTCTTTTCCCTTCACTCTGTCTCTCTGTTTCTCTCTCTCTTTCTCTCCTCACTATCTCTCTCACACCTGAGTGTTCTGTTTTACTTCTTTTCCCTTCTCTCTCTTTCTTTTCCCTCTCTCTCTTTGAATAATAGAATTACAATTGCTTTTTTTCCCACCCATCACAACATTTCTGGATATGCAAGGATTTTGCACAGCTCACATTGAATCATGTAACTGGTATAGAAAGACCAATGAAAATCCTACAAAATTTAATGAATACGATTCAATCCATCATGGGTAAAGCCCTCTCTACCATTGAGCTTATCTACACAGAGTGTTGTTGTAGGAAAGCAGCATTTATCATCAGAGATTCCCTCATACCAGGTCATACTTTCTTCTCACTCTTGCTGCCATGAAAGAGTTACAGGAGCTTCCAGACTCACACCACCTGATTCAGGAATAGTTATTATCCCTTTATTATCATCAGGCCTTTGAACCAGAGGGGATAAGTTTACTTGCCCCATCACTGAACTGTTACCACAACTTATGGACTCAATTTCAAGGACTCTACATCTCATGTTCTTGATATACAGTTGTTTGTTTATTTATTTATTTTCTTCTCTTTTTCTTTTCCTCCCTTTTGTATTTGAACTTAGTTGTTGTTTGCACACTGGTTGTCCAACCTGTTGGTGTGGCCTTTAATTGATTCTGTTATGGTTATTGGATGTATTGAGTATGCCTGCAAGAAAATGAATCTCAGAGTTACATATGGCAACATATATGATATATACATTGACAATAAATTTACTTTGAAGTTTAAATATCTCATCAACCACTGGAGATGCAGACCAGGGGTTTTGCTGGATTTCAGCTCCATTAATTTGCGAGGTACTTGCTTTCTTTACTTATAATACTTACTTTAAGTTCCTCAGTTTTATTAGTCTCCTGACTTGCTGCTAAACCCAGAAGCTTTTTTTATTCTCTGTTCTGAAGATTGTTGTAAAATATTTATCCACTGTCTCCACTATTTCTTTCTTCTCCCTGCCAATTTCTCCTGACACAAATGTTAATCTTATAGTTATCTGTGTTCTATAACTGTAAATTGGATTACATCTCCCTTCATGTCAACAGTGGATATTGGAACACAACTTTGAAAACCACTTTTGATGTTTTTAAAAGACAGCCGTATAATATTATTGTGAACACAGAATTTTACACTTATGGTTTATTTTAATTCTGCTTCACATGTTTGAACTTCTGTCAAAACACTGCAAAAAGAACGTGGATGTAAATTCAGAAACAGTTTTGTATGATATACTGTTCAGCAAAATTTTAAGCTATAAGTGTCATTTGTTAAAAGATTTCGGAAAATAAAAGTTTGAAGTGAGCTACTGGTTTGCAATATAATCATGGAAGTTGTTAAAATAACTATCAAGTCCATCATTGTTTACTTTCCTATTTTGATCTGTGAACTTTTTCATTATTTTACTTGCTAACATTGGTCTAACTATATACAGCTGCTTGTGCTTTCATCCAATATAACTTCTCTTCACTTGCCAACACTGCTGCTGTCCTGTTGTATCTTAGGAGATCAAACATAAGTTTTTTGTCACTTTCCTTTGAAGAAAGCAAAAAAAGTATGAGCTAAATTATCTGTAATTCGATAAGCCATGTTAGAGCTGTTGATAGTTATTTTTGAGGAGTCATTCCATGTTCAGTAAAGCTGTGAAAATGAGAGTTCAACAGTTCTGTAACTCAGAAACATGGTCTGCACTTTAAAAGGCGAGATGAAAGACTACAATGGCAAGCTTGTTACTGTTTCGATTTAAGGCAATTTCCTATTGTGATTTAATATTTCAAATGACTATTTGCTTAGATCTTATCATGGTTTTGTGAAAGTGGATGTGGTTATGGCAGACTAGCACAAAGAAATTTATTTTTATCTTATATCAGGACCAGAAGTGAAAGCACATGCTCTGAGGAATCCTTAATCTCATCATCATTAGGATTGTTCAGGTCTTGGTCCAGGTACTCATTTTGTCAAAGAAGCCAGCTTTTAGCTCCAGCTAACAAAAGGTGTTCATAAGAAGGTAGCACTATTTCTGCTATAATTAATTAAGACATGGTCAGATTAGGTCCTTAAAGATGCACTCTCCATAAAAGCAAGACATCAGCAATGTTCATTTTACCTGGCTTGACAGGAAAAATAGTTGGAAGAAAAGGGGTGGAATTGAACAATGTTTGAAAGAGGTTCAAGAAATCCTGGTCAATACAATTAATGTCAAGAGGGAGGTCTTGTCTGCCCAAAGGACCCCAATGGTCATAAGAGGCCCTCTCTTAGAAGAGAATGGCAGGAGTTGGCTAAAGCTGAGTCCCCCAGGAGGGTCAATATCTTTCATCTGAACCTCATGGTCTCACAAGGTATGTGAATATAAATTGTACATCAGTGGAAAGATTGTTTTGTTACTTCCACTCTACAAATACAGGTACACATATACCACACATGTGGACAAATGCACACTCTTCGGAGTTTTATCTCCTGTATTCTCCTCAAAAAGCAGTCAAACCTACAGATTTATAATAACACCCTTCATTCTCTGGGGGGTGGTGGTGGAAGCATTCTCCACATATCTCCTTTGAATTTATACCCTCTCATGTTAAATGCATGCTCTCTACTGTTAGATATTTCAATTCAGGGAAAAACATATCATTTCCCTGCTCTCAATGTCCTTCATCTTCACTTAAAGATAACTTGGGGAAGGGGTGTTAGGCCAACAAGTGGGACCCCATTTGGATTGAGGACCTCGTTATAATGGAGGAGACCAGCATTCAAATATTCTGCCACCATCGTGACTTGGCTGCAATGGATATCATATAACACAAGGCTTTGTTCACCAAGGATACCTTTGGTGAAACCTTCCATATTGGCAACCTTTGCTTATGAGATGGCAAAGGGACCACTGCCTGCAGCCTTCCATATCAAGCTGCATCATAAATTTGATATACCGTTTACCCTTTATGCAAACTGGGTTTGAAGTTCGGAACTCATGTTGCAACTGCACTGTGAGAAATTTTAAGACCTTTCGATCACATGGGTGTAACTGGACAGCATGGACCTATTGGGCCAGAAGGTCCTGTTACTGTGTTGTGTCTCTAACTAAATAAATGAGGAAGAAGTTCAAGAAGATAGCTTCCCACCACTTTCTCAAGTTCAGCTGGGGGAAGGCCTTGCTAGTGATGGCCACATCCTGAAAGATGTATAAATAATAGAATGATGAATAAAGGTTAAGAGATCCCTTGTCATGGGAGATACATCAGGTACTGGTAAGCTTCAGTCTAGCTTGAGCTTACGGGGAACCTGGTATGGGAGCACAATGGAAACTGAATCCATGCCTCATACAGACCCATGGGACTCAGATGGGAACTGCAATTTGGATACTTTCATGATTATACTGAGGCAAGTATTGTATGAAATGGTTGTTACAACTGGCTGAAAGATCTCACCTCAATGTCCAAGCATTACTTTTTTAAAAGCCAGGAAATTAAAATCGCAAACACGAGGAAATCTGCAGATGCTGGAATTTCAAACAACGCACATAAAAGTTGCTGGTGAATGCAGCAGGCCAGGCAGCATCTCTAGGAAGAGGTACAGCTGACGTTTTGGGCCGAGACCCTTCGTCAGGACTAAATGAAAGAAGAGCCAGTAAGAGATTTGAAAGTGGGAGGGAGAGGGGGAGATCCAAAATGATAGGAGAAGACAGGAGGGGGAGGGATGGAGCCAAGAGCTGGACAGTTGATTGGCAAAAGGGACATGAGAGTATCGTGGGACGGGAGGCCTAGGGAGAAAGAAAGGGGGAGGGGGGAAGCCCAGAGGATGGGCAAGGAGTATAGTGAGAGGGACAGAGGGAGAAAAAGGGGAGAGAGAGAGAGAGAGAAAAAGAATATATATATATAATGGATGGGGTACAAGGGTGGTTTTTCAAGCAATGTGATTTTATTGACTATAATCTCTCTTCACAGCACCTATTGATGCAGGTAGCATGGCAACCACTGTGAAGATACAGAAAAAGATCACACTGTATCTTTCTGTTTCAGGCCTGCTCCCACAGACAACCCCAATCCTGCACATCAGGCACCTCCCAGTCTGCACACATCTAATAAAATTCACCTACCGCCCATTCCAGACATGCCATGCGCAGCCTATTTAACCCCAGTTACAGTCCGTGTTCACTCATTAAGCCAGCTGACCTTAACAAGCTGTCCCCAGCCTTCACTCTCCCTGAAGTTTGCCTTGTTCTCTGCTGTGTTGAGGTTCTTCTCTCCCCTGTTCTGTAGCCCCCGTGGCTTGCAATTTTGGGGGTCTATTATTAAAGTTATTGCACACTGCTACATTTTCTCCATTGCTCTGTTTTAGGGTCAAGTCTCCTCTGCATTGCCTAACAAGATGAGGGAACCACCAATTGACCCAGCAAAGAATGTTTACTTGAAGGAAGTCAACCTCTGACACAAGGGCACAATCTAGAAGCAGCAGGAAATCATTGACCATCCGTCTGCCTCTCTCATCCATCTCTCTGCCTTAGTGTAGAACTTCACATCAGTCACCCTCCTCCCTCATAACCTGGATTCCCAGGCCCAAGAGCTTTGATGGATCTCAAACCTGATGTCACAACCTCTTGTCCCAGTGTGTCTTTCACTTTGAACCTCAGCCATCTCTGTATTCTATGCAGCGAGCCAAGATCGTCTTTCTCGTCTCCCTCTTCACTGGATGAGCTCTGATCTGGGACACCACTATCTGGGGCAATAAAGCCACCATTTGCAACAAATATGAGGATTTCACCATGGAGATGCATTGAGCTTTCAGACATCTGGGAAATGAGAGGGAGGCAGCAGATATGTTACTTTGCCTGGGCCAAGATTTGTGTTCTGTATTGGATTACATCATGGAATTCAGGACCCTCGCACTGGAGGGTGACTGGAATGCAAAAGCTCTACTGGCCCATTTCCATCACAGCCTCTAAGAACACTTAAAAGATGAGTTGTCTCCCCGGGAGATGCCCACCAACCTTGAATGTCTCACTACTCTGGCTCTCCATATTGACAAGCATTTTATGGAACTACACTCCAGATCATCAACCAGACTTCCAGTTCCTTTCCCAGTGCCATTTCAGGCTGCAGAACCCTCACCATCAGCACCTCCAGAACCCAGGGATCTAGGGGCAGATTTGATAACCCTCCAAGAGTGTGAGTGCGGTGCAGAAACAACTTGTACACCTACTGCAGAGCAGCCGACAATTAACAAGTGCCCACTGCATCCAGAAAAACAGCATCTTCAGGTGGAGACCAATGGCCTCCTATCTGGCAAGCTCTCTCCAGCCCCATGTTCCAGTACAATACTTCATCAGACTCTATCTGTTCTCCTCTACATTCTGAGCACAGGAGGCTTTGGTGGATTCTGTTCGGACTCTGTATGTGCAGCTCAAATTCCCTTCAGAACCCATCTCTAACACTTTCAACATCATGGTCATTGTCGGATGTCCCCTGGGATCCAGGACAGTGTGAACATGCACACAGCCTGCGCACACGAGGGTCGGAGAGTTCCGCAAGTCCATTCAATTCCACCTGATTGACTCACCCGACAATCCTCTCATTTGGGGTCACTCCTGGCTCTCTACTCACAACCCCCACATCCTCTGGTCATCCAGTGAACTGACAGACCATCTGCCTGCAACCTTAATTAACATCACCCTGTAAATCAATGGGGATGGAGGAAAACCTCAAGCTTACCAAACTCTCACCGGAATATCATGACTTGAAGATATTGTCTTCAGATAAATGGTTGCCAGCCCCCTGCCTCACAGACTACATGACTGTGTGATAGACCTCCTCCCTGAGGCCACCTGTTCTCCCTCTTTCTTCCTGAAACCCAAAACATGAATACTACATTGCCAACGTGCTACAGTACAGTTTCTTTCACCCATCTCAGTCCCCAACTGGATCATGATTCTTCTTTGACAAAAAAAAATGGCCATCATCCCTGCACTGACTAACATGGACTTAGTAAAATTACGATGAAGTACTGCTACCCTCACCCCTTGATGGCTGGCAAATTCAGAGCACTCCACAGGGCTCAGATCTTCACCAAACTGGATCTATGAAGCATATATAACCTGATCTGCATCTGACAGGGGATTGAGTGAAAGACGGCGTTAAAATCCACAGGTCACTACGAATACTTGGTGATGCCTTTCAGATTTTCTAACAGTACAGCTGCTTTCTAAGCCTTCATTAACGAGCTTCTCTGAGACTCAATGCACAGCTATGTGTTCATCTACCTTGACAAAATTTCATCTTCTAGAGGCATCGCCAAGACCGTGTCTATCATGTCTGATCAGTCATATAGCATCTTCCCAAAAACCAACTGTACTGCAAGTTAGAAAATTGCCAGTTTCACATCCTGGTCATTTCCCTCCTGTGATACGTCCTTTCACCCCAAGGCATAACCATGAACTCAAAGAAAGTGAACGCCATCATTGAATGGCCCCAATCATGCTCCCTCAAATAGCTACAATGCTTCGTGGGCTTCTCCAACATCTACTGCTGTACCATCAGAAACCACAACCATATCGCTACTCCTCCCACCTCCCTACCTCGTGGATAACCTGGATTACTACCGTGGACCAGGCTTTCGAGGAGCTGAAGAGGTTCACCACCACTCCTGTCCTCTGCCTTCTGAACACCTCCAGACATTTTGTGATCGATGTGAAAACATCTGACGTGGGCTCTGGAGACCTCTCCCAGTGAGAAGTGGATAGCAAGACACACCCTTGTGCCTTCTTCTCACGCAAGTTCAACCCTACGTGGCACCATTATTTATTTATTATTTATTGACGTACAGCATGGAATAGACACTTACAGCCTTCGAGATGTACTGCTCTGGCCTAATCACAGGACAAATTACAATGACCAATTAACCTGCTGACCATTACACTTTTGGACTGTGGGAGGAAACTGGAGCACCTGGAGAAAATCCACGCATTCCATGAAGAGGATGTATAGACTCCTTCTGGACTGACATCGGAACTGAGCTCCGAACTTTAATAGCATTGTGCTACCTACCACACTACTGTGGTGTCCATGGTGTAGGAGACCGGGAGCAACATGCTGTTAAATGGGCCTTGGAGGAATAGAGACACTGGCTGATGAGGAACACTGAGCCCTTTGTGATCACTAGAGCCTCATATCCATACAACAGAACTGCCAACCCGACCCATGTCAGGCTCCTTGGGCCCTCTTCTGCAAGCAATTCAACGTCACCATCTCCTACTGATCTGGTTCCAAGAACACAAAAGCGAATGCCTTGTCACGATTGTTCAACCCAGCTGAAACGGAGACCGACGCTCAGCATATCACTTCATCTTCACTGATCCTCACCCTGATCATCTGGAGCCTTGAGAACCCGATCTTCCAGGCACTTCAGTGTGAACCTGCTTTGGCTGATACACCAGACAATTGCATATACGTGCTAGCAGCTGTGTATTCTGACATACCTCAGGAGGCCCACTCCTCACCCATCTTCGGCTTTCCAGACACGCAACGGACTATGAATTTTATGCGATGCCTGTTCCGGTGATCGCAGATGTATATCTGTTCATTGTTACTGGCCTCAGTACGCACAGTCCAATTCCTCCAATCAGCAGCCCTCTGGACTCACGCGGACCCTATCAGCCTCTCGACTCCCATGGTCCCACATTGGCATGGATTTCATCATGGGTTTGCCACCTTCTGTTGGGGGCCATGGTGATCGTTATAAAGGTGGACTGGTTTTCCAAGGAGGCCCAGCACGTTGCCCTCAGTAAACTTCTGACAGCCGGTAAGATGGCAGACCTGGTTCTCCAACATGCAATTCACCTCCATGGCTTCCCTCAGGATTTTGTGTCGGACCTGGGCCCACAACTCATCTATGGCTTCTGCTGAGCCTTCTGTTTCCTCCTCTGTACTTCCGTGAATTTGGCCGCTGGCTATCATCTGCAGACCAACTATCAGTCAGAAAGAGGCGATCAACAAGTGGAGAAGTTTCTGCGAAGCTTTGCTGCCTCTGACCCTTCCACCTGTAAGAAGTATCTGCAGTATTCTGGGCCAAGTTGTCCTACTATCTACACACCTCCTCTGCCAAGGGGAGGTCACCCTTTGAAGTGCTCCATGGCTACCAACCCCCGTCGTTCCCCACGGAGGACCCCAGGGTGGAGGTCATGTCCGCCAGGACCCTGATTCACAAGTGCTGCTCTGTTTGGAGGAAGGCTATTTTATCTGTGTCTGCTGCTGCTAGGCCAACCACCATCAGCGCTCAGCCAGATTACTCCAGCCTGGGGAACGTTTTTGGCTGTCAACCCAAAATCTGCCCCTGCCTACCGACTCCTGCAAGCTCTTGCCCGGCTGTTTGATCCCTTAAGGTCACCCATTGCATTTATCCAGTCACTTACCATCTCCAGCTGCCACTGCCCCTCAGGATCACAGCTGCCTTCCGCATGTCCTGCCTCAGGCCCATTGGCTATGGACCACTCAACCAATCTGAACCTGCAACTCCAGAACCAAGGGTGTTGGAAGGTGGTCCAATGTACACAGATCACCAGTCGATGGACTCGTGTTACTGTGGATGGTGTGTGCAGTAGCTCACCGACTGTGAAGGGTATGGTTTGGAGGAGAGGACCTCTGCGCTGTCCAGTTACATCTTGGATGCATTGTTCATTGATGAGTTACTTAGGACCTATCAGTATGGTCATCGGCCATCGAGTGCCAACCATGGTAGTCCTGTCAGGTCTGCTCCTGCTGACACCTCCCAACCTGCACATGCAGGCATCTCCCAGTCTCCATACAGCTAACAGGATTCACCTGCTGCTCATTCCAGACTAATCTTTGATTTGGCACCAGTGAACAATGCGGCCAATGGTGATATCCTGTGTGTAATTCATGAAACTACTTCTATTACTTCTTATTCTTTCAAATATGATTCTACTACTCAGCTACATGCAATTGGAACCTGTGAGTTACATTATGGTGTGTTTTTTGGCTGATTGAATGATCTGGCGGTTTCCTGTCTCTGAGGGAGTTTGGTGCAAAGAGAGTGGCCTGGAGGCCTTGAAGCCTGGAGAGAGGACGCAAGCCCATGATTGACTCAATTGTTCCTCTCCGCTTGAAGCATCAAGTAATGTGGAAGTCGATGAGTACAAGAACAGAAGTTGGGCAGCTGTCTGGCGCTGTCGGCCTGCATTTAACTCAGTACTTGCTGTCATTGGAACATACAGGAATCCACGTTGCTGAGGTTGATCACCAAGGCTGTGGACTCATTTTGGGGGGACTTTGAGGTTCATGTTGCAGGTGTTTCTAGATTCTGGTTACTCTATTTTTCTTGCTCTTTTTGAGCAGTTTGATCAGAGTGATTGAGGTGGACTGGGCCAGTTTCAGCGGAGAGTAGCCCTGCAGCCTGCAGTAGGCTAGCAGCGCTGCCCTGAACTGAACTAAACTGAATACCGGACACCTTGTTTGATGTTTGATATTCCACCTGTTCACTTGCTTTTTGCCATTTTGCACAATTTCTTCTCTATTCACACATTGGGTGTTTGATGTTTTCTTGAATGGGTTCCATGGTGTTCCTTTGTTTCGTGGCTGCCTGTGGGAGAATGAATGTCAGAGTTGTATTCTGTACACATACTTTGATGATAAATGTACTTTGAATCTCTGCAGCCTATTTAACCCCAGTTCTCATCAACAGCCGTTGTTCATCATCAAACTAGCCGGCCTCAACCCGTTGCTCCTAGCCTTCACTCTCTGACTAAAGGTTACCAGGTTACATATTATGTTCAATTTCTGTTCTCCCTTGTTTTGTGGTCCCTCATGGCTTGTTATTTTGCAGCCTATTATTAAAATTATCATTTACTGCTACATTGTCTCCACTGCTCTGCTTTTGGGTCACGCCTTCTCCACCTTGCCTGACACATAAGCTCAGTTTGATTGAGGAATAAGACAAAAGAGAATGCAGATGCTGAAATCTGAAGGTACTCTCTACCTGCATTACATTTTCTTTATACTGTAACACCTCCTCCTTCACTCGATTATTGATTTATCTGAACTAGCTCAATGAATTGATGTGTATGGATGAAGTGGAAGACCAGTGTTTTACTGTACCTTTGTATATGTGACAATAAAAAACAACAGTATATCAAATTACCCTCTGGCAAGGTGTAGCACCTGCTTAGCCCCCTGATCAGGGTCACATGAAGCCATGGGACCTGGTGATGAATGGTCATATGAACAGCTGGTGCACGTCACAAGTCCTGGTTATGCGACCGCTGATTTCAGGCAGACAATCACTGAAGAGTATTGTTAATTACTGGGGTCATCCATCTTGTAAAGACACTGCCCAGAAGAAAGCATTGGCAAGCCACTTCTGCAGAAAAAATTGCCAAGAACAATCCTGGCCATGGGACCATGATCGCCTACGCCACACAATGTGGCACGTGATGATGATGTTGATGTTGACCAATACCACTTAGTTTCAAATGGAAAAACACTAGGGTGTTTGAGACAGCTGTCTTGATTTTACATTTATATTTTACTTGATTTTGCTTCATTCTAAATTGTTTCCAAAACAGGAGGAACATTCAAATGCATTTCTATTAGGGATAATAACAATACTTATTTTGCTAGGATGGGGTGGGTTGATGTGGCAGGTGCTGATACAGCAGTATACCTTGTGATACTTCACTTAGAAAGATTGACAATGTGATGCTCTCAGCATTTTCCTTGCCTGGATTGATTTTGGCACACAAGCAAACACACACACACACCAACCTCTATGACAAAACATCTAAGGAGTGATCATGAAAATGATCTCATAGTGAGGCAAAATAATGATGCCATATTCTTGGAGTCCACCTATATTTGAGGCATTTGAAAGAAACAAGAGTAGGAAGAGTATTTACTGGACAGGAAAACATTACATATATTTATCAGTCCCAATAGCTGTGAGTTGTGTGAAAAAGCATAATGGATTCTACTCATAGCACTTCATCAGTTTTGACCCATTTTATAGACAATAGACAATAGGTGCAGGAGTAGGCCATTTGCCCCTTCGAGCCAGCACCGCCATTCACTGTGTTCATGGCTGATCATCCACAGTCAATATCCAGTTCCTGCTTTATCCCCATAACCTTTGATTCTGCTGTCTTTAAGAGCTCTATCCATCTCTTTCTTGAAAGCATCCAGAGACTTGGCCTCCACTGCATTCTGGGGCAGAGCATTCCATATATCCACCACTTTCTGGGTGAAGAAGTTTTTCCTCAACTCCTTTCTAAATGGCCTACCCCTTATTCTTAAACTGTGGCCTCTGGTTCTGGACTCACCCATCAGCAGGAACATGCTTCCTGCCTCCAGTGTGTCCAATCCCTTAATAATCTTATATGTTTCAGTCAGATCCCCTGTCATCCTTCTAAATTCCAGTGTATTTTGCACTTACTATGCACTTACTTGGTGAAATAACTCAGAATTAGCCCAAGTGGAGTTACATGAGGGATTGCTAAGTAAGTGTGGAAGTGTTAGACCCTCATCTCACCTTCCTATGCACTGAATACTAATTTTCTCAAAATATTTTGTTATGAAAAGATTATACCTTATTTTATATGGTAGAGTATGGATCTTATGGAGAGAGACAGAAGAAAGGAAATTATAGGCCAGTCACCTAACTTCAGTGGTTGGGAAGATGTTGCTGTCCATTATTAAGGATAAGGTTTCGGGATAATTGGAGGCACATGATAAAATAGGCCAAATCCAGCAAGGTTTTCTTAAGGGGAACTTTTTAAATGGGGAGAAAATCCGTAAATTGGAGAAGCAAAAGAATTTGGGAATCCTTGTGCAGGATTCCCTAAAGGTTAAATTGCAAATTGGGTCAGTGGTATGGAAGGCAAATGCATAATATTCATTTTGAAACAACTAGAATACTTAAGTAAGGATGTGATGCTGAGGCTTTATAAGATGCTGTCCAGATTGCACTTGGAGTATTCTGAGCAGTTTTGGGCCCTTTATCTAAGAAAAGATGTGCTCAAATTGGGGAGGGTCCAGAGGATATTCAGGAGAATGCATAAGGAGCATTTGATGGCTCTGGGTCTGTATTTGCTGGAGTTTAAAAGAAATCTATTGAATATTGAAAGCCCCAGATGGAATGTATATGGTGAGGATGTTTCCTACATTGGGTGAGTTCACAGCCTCAGAATCGAGGGTCGTCCATTTAGAACAGAAATGAAAAGGAACATTTATTTCGCCAAATTATGGTGAATCTATGGAATTCATTGCCACAGACCGCTATGGAGTCAAACTTATTGAGTATATTCAAAGCTGTTTATAGGTTCTTGGTTAATCAGGGTGTCAAAGGTTACGAGGAGGAGGCAGGAGAATGGGGGTGAGGCAGATAATAAATTGGACATGATGGAATGGTGGAGTGGCCTAATTCTGCTCCTATGTTCTACGGTCTTATGGCTACTGGTACTTTGGTTACTGTATGAACTAGCTTATTAATGATGAACCTTAAGGCACAGAGTTCAAGATTTCCATGAATTTTATGACCTTGTTGCTCCATGGCAGGTCTACTTTGCTTTGCCCAGAGGTTCTATTGACTTAAACAACATAACATTAAATAGATTAGTATTGTATTATCTAGGTTCTTACTTAGTAGAAAACACAGAGATTTTGCAGAAAGCCATTTTCTGAACAAGATCAGAGATTCATTTGTTGATGTGCTATAATCAGTGCAGGTCAGCCTGCATGGTGGGATGTGAGGGAACTTTATGCATCATCTGGTCCCTTCCAGCTGATTATCAGTGCTTTATGCTGGTCTTCATGATCAGAGTGTGTAGAGGGTCATCTGGTTTACTTTGGGGACTGATTTAGCAGATTCCGTTTGAAAACTAAATCATGTGAGAAAATCCCTTATCCCTCTGCAGGCAATGCCTTCATTCTCTATTCAACTGTTAAATGACACGGTTACTATATGACTAGAATATTACACTGCATTCTTCCCTATCCTCTCTGCTACTCTTGTCCCTGCTGACTTTTGAGTTCTTGGCCGCCAGTCTAAGAAACCATGGTACCCAAAGGAAACTCACGAACCCCTTACAGGCAACCACAGGAACTAAACCCCAATCTTCTAATCACTGGTGCTGTACTTTGTACTTTATATCTTATTGTCGCCAAACAATTGATACTAGAACGTACAATCATCATAGCGATATTTGATTCTGCGCTTCCCGCTCCCTGGATTACAAATCGATAGTAAATATTAAAAATTTAAATTATAAATCATAAATAGAAAATATAAAAATGGAAAGTAAGGTAGTGCGAAAAAAAATGAGATGCAGGTTCGGATATTTGGAGGGTACGGCCCAGATCCGGGTCAGGATCCGTTCAGCAGTCTTATCACAGTTGGAAAGAAGCTGTTCCCAAATCTGGCCGTATGAGTCTTCAAGCTCCTGAGCCTTCTCCCGGAGGGAAGAGGGACGAAAAGTGTGTTGGCTGGGTGGGTCATGTCCTTGATTATCCTGGTAGCACTGCTCCGACAGCGTGCGGTGTAAAGTGAGTCCAAGGACAGAAGATTGGTTTGTGTGATGTGCTGCGCCGTGTTCACGATCTTCTGTAGCTTCTTCCGGTCTTGGACAGGACAACTTCCATACCAGGTTGTGATGCACCCTAGAAGAATGCTTTCTACGGTGCATCTATAAAAATTAGTGAGGGTTTTAGGGGACAGGCCAAATTTCTTTAGTCTTCTCAGGAAGTAAAGGCGCTGGTGGGCCTTCTTGGCAGTGGACTCTGCTTGGTTGGACCAAGTCAGGTCATCTGTGATATTGACCCCAAGGAACTTAAAGCTTTTGACCTGTTCCACTTGCGCACCACCGATGTAAGTTGGGTTGTGCGGTCCGCTGCTCCTTCTGAGGTCAACAACCAATTCCTTTGTCTTGTTGACGTTGAGGGAGAGGTTATTGTCTTCGCACTATGCCACCAGGTTCTTAATTTTCTCTCTGTACTCAAACTCATCATTACCCAAGATATGGCCTATAATTGTTGTGTCATCAGCAAACTTATATATTGAGTTCGATGGAAACATGGCAACACAATCATGGGTGTACAGTGAGTACAGCAGGGGGCTGAGTACACAGCCTTGTGGGGCACCGGTGCTCAGAGTGAGAGCTTGTCCCCCATTTTTACAGCCTGGGTCCTGTCTGTGAGGAAGTTGAAGATCCAGCTGCATATCTGAGTGCTAAGGCCCAGGTTCCGGAGCTTAGGAATCAGTTTATTTGGAATGATGGTATTAAAGGCAGAACTGTAGTCAATGAAAAGGAGCCTTACGGATACATCTTTATTCCCCAGGTGTCCTAAGGAGGAATGTAGGTCCAGAGAGATGGCATCTGCCATTGACCTGTTGCTCCAGTAGACGAATTGCAAAGCGTCAAGGTTGACCGGTAGGCTGTGGTTGATGTGTGCCATAACCATTCGCTAGAAGCACTTCATAGCAATTGATGTCAGAGCCACAGGTTGATAGTCATGTAAAGTACTACGTTAAATCATTGGCTACTCTGCCAGCCCCAACACTGCTGTGCCACCTCCTACCGTGCTCTCAATAGACAATAGACAGTAGGTGCAGGAGTAGGCCATTCGGCTGTTTGAACCAGCACTGCCTTTCACTGTGATCATGGCTGATCATCCACAATCAGTATCCAGTTCCTGCCTTATCCCCATAACTTTTGATTCCACTATCTTTAAGAGCTCTATCCATCTCTTTCTTAAAAGCATCCAGAGACTTGGCCTCCACTGCCTTCTGAGGCAGAGCATTCCACATATCCACCACTCTCTGTGTGAAAAAGTTTTTCCTCAACTCTGTTCTAAATGGCCTTACCCATATTCTTAAACTGTGGCCTCTGGTTCTGGACTCACCTATCAGTGGGAAAATGCTTCCTGCCTCCAGCATGTCCAATCCCTTAATAATCTTATATGTTTCAATCAGATCTCCTCTCAGCCTTCTAAATTCCAGTGCATACTAGCCCAGTCGCTCTGATCGTTCAACATATGACAGTCTTTGCTTTCTTTTGTAAAGGCTGCTACACACAACGCATCCAGGTCTCTGCACCTGGTTGGCAAGTACTGCAGTATGCCATTATTTAATGCAGGTTGTTCCCACCATGAATCTTGAATGCATTGCTATTGTTGTGTTATTGCTAAGATGGAAACTGTTCTAGTGTAAGGAATTGTGGAATGAGAGGCTGCTCCAGGGTCCCTTCTTCTGATCTGTGCTGGCTACCGCAAGTATCTAGTGATGTCAACGCTCTCAGCATGAAGAAGTCATATGTGCTGCATAATGGGTTCAAGCAGAGGTTCCCAACAAATTTTTTTATGCCATCCACCAACACCAATAAGCAAGGGGTCCATGGACCCCAAGTTGCGAACTCCGAGGTGTAAGTGATGTTCATGGAATTGGCCTTGAATAAACATTTACATAAACTTCAACTAGCTGACAGAATTGTTGAAACAGAATCAGATTTAATTGTCACAGGCCTCCATTGGTTCGGGTTGACCATGGAACTTGTGTTTTAGTTGTTCAGATATGCAAGCCAGGGTAGTACAATATGGAGAGCAAGGCCCCCCTCTCCACAAATCAGATGGACTTTAAGTTACAATAAGAAATATTTATACTGTACATGGGTTCATTGTCCAATAGGAAATCTGATGGCAGAGGGGAAGAAGCTGTTCCTAAAATGTTGACAGTGTGCCTTCAGACTCCCGTGCCTCCCCCCTGATGGTAGCAAAGAAAAGAGGGAATGTTCTGGGTGATGGGCATCACCTTTTGAAGATATCCTTGATGTTGGGGAAGCTAATGCCCATGATGGAGCTGGCTGAGTTTGCAACTTTCTGAAGCATTTTCCAAACCTGTGCATTGGCCCCACTATACCAAACACTGATGTAACATGTCAGAATAGGGCTACAGGGGTCAGGGGGTATGGAGGGAAGGCTGGGTTCTGAGTTGGATGATCAGCCATGATCATAATAAATGGCGGTGCAGGCTCGAAGGGCCGAATGGCCTACTCCTGCACCTATTTTCTATGTTTCTATGTTTCTAATACTTTCTACAGTACATCTGTAGAAATTTTCAAGAGTCTTTCGTGACATACCAAGACTCTTCAAACTCCTAATGAAATATAGGCTCTGCCATGCATCAATATGTTAGACCTTCAGAAATTTTGATACCCAGGAACTTGAAACCACTCACCCTTTCCACTTCTGATCCCTCAATGAGAATTGTTGCACGTTTCCTTGACTTTCCCTCCCTGAAGCTCACGATAATTTCCTTGGCTTAAATGATTTTGAGTGCAAGGTTGTTGTTTTGATATCACTCAACCAACTGATTTATCTCATTCTTGCGTGACTCCTCGTCTCCATCTGAGAAGGTCTGTGTTTTTTGTGCAGACACTAATGGTGCAAAATGCCCTCAAACACTCCTTAAGCAAGTGCAAGGCCAGCAATACGAAAAAATCCAAGATTCCATGATGGCACTTTCTCATGATTGAAAGCAAAAATGATTGGAATCTACAGTTTGGTGTAAAAGTCTAAGGCACATGCAAAAAAGTTATGTAAAGCAAAGATGCTTTGAAAAATAATGATATGAAAAGTTTCTAAATATCAAAAATTACTATAAAGAGTGGTAAGCAGTAAAAAATGAAATCAAATCAATATTTGGTATGACCACCCTTTGCCTTTGAAACTGCATCAAATCTCTTAGGTACACTGTCGTGCAGTTTTATAAGAAAATCAGCTAGCATCTTGGAGAGCATGATACAGTTGTTCTGCAGGTTTTGGCTGTCTCACTTCCTTCTGTCTCTCCTGTCCGCTTTGATGATGTTAAGATCATGGCTCTGCGGAGGCCAAACTATCTGAAACCATATAACAAACTCTAAGATGCCTAAAAATTTTGTATAGTACTATATCCTTCATGGGGGTGCAACCTGACTGTCATTTCTTATGCTTTGATGAGCTGAACATTGAGATGTATAGTACAGTCTTATGTTGATGCTCAGAATCATCAAGGAAGAACAGTCACCATCATTTTGACATCCATAAAGAGTTCAGTGTAGGCTTGAGTTTGAGACTAAAGCACAGACTCTGGGATGTCAGATATTGGTGTGATGACTGCTTGGGAATACATACTTCATTGGATAAAGTCCAGATAGTATGTGACATCTCTGAAGACACTGCATCAATAGGATAAATATGACTTACCTCCTACATCATGCACAATCTTCATTAAGTCTGCTAGGACAGTCCCAAAGTTCCAGTGATGGAGTACTGCCAACAGCTTCTCCGCTGTGGCATCCATTACTGATGGTAGAAATGAAGTACTAACTTCAAGTTGTAGTGCACTCTATGGATTTTGCAAGGTTTTTGAATAGTCTGCAATATCAGGTAGGACATACACAGTAAATGATAGGGCACTGAGGAGTGCGGAGGAACAAAGGGATCTGGGAATTCAGATACATAATTCCCTAAAAGTGGCGCCACAGGTAGACAGGGTTGTAAAGAAGGCTTTTGGCATTCTGGCATTCACAAATCAAAGTGTTGAGTATAGGAGTTGGGCTGTTATGGGGAGGTTGTATAAGACATTGGTGAGGCCAAATTTGGAGTATTGTGTACAGTTCTGGTCACCTAACTATAGGAACAATATCAGTAAGATTGAAAGACTGCAGAGAAGATTTACTAGGATGTTTCCCGGTCTTCAGGAGTTAAGTTACAGAGAAAGATTGAACAGGTTAGGACTTTATTCCTTGGAGCATAGAAGAATGAGGGGAAATTTGATAGAGGTTCACAAAATTATGAGGGGTATAGACAGAGTAAATGTAAATAGGCTCTTTCTACTTAGATTAGTAGAGATAAATACGAGGGGACATGGCTTTAGGGTGAAAGGGGGAAAGGTTTAGGGGGAACATTAGGGGGAACTTCTGCACTCAGAGTGTTGAGAGTGTGGAACGAGCTGCCATCTAACGTGGTAAATGTGGGCTCACTCTTAAGTTTCAAGAATAAATTAGATAGGTACATGGATGGGAGAGGTCTGGAGGGTTATGGACTGGATGCAAGTCAACGGGACTAGCGGAATAATATCTTGGCACATACTAGAAGGGCCGAATGGCCTGTTTTCTGTGCTGTAGTGGTCTATGGTTCTAATATTTTTCACCTTGCCCATTTACGTCTTTCATTGTCACCTATCTATGATAGAATTCACCCTGCGGTTTGAGAGGGAGAAACTAAAGTCGGATGAGCCAGTATTAATGTGGAGTGAAAGTCATTTGGAAGGGGAAGATAGCAGGGCTTAAGGCAGAACATTAATGGCTGGAGTTTCTGAGAATTCAAAATGTGTAGGATACATGCATCCCAAAGATGAAGGAGTATTCTAAACGGAGAATGAAGCAACTGTGTTTGACAAGGGAATTCAAAGACAGCATTAAAGCCAAAGAGAGGGTATATAATATAGCAGAAATTAGTGGAATGTTAGAGGATTAGGAAGCTTTTAAAAACCAACAGAGGGTAGCTAAAAAGTCATAAGAAGAAAAAAGTTGAACAATGAAGACATACTAGCTAATAATATAAAATAAGATAACAAAAGATATTTCAGTTATATGAAAAGCAAAAAATTAATGGTGAACAAGGAAATGGTGAGCGAACTTGATAAGTATTTTGCATCAGCTTTCATTGAGGAAGACAGGAGTATGCCAAAAGTTCAAGAGTGTCAGGGACAGAAGTGAGTGTAGTTGCTATTACTAAGGAGAAGATACTTGGGAAGCTGGAAAGTCTGAAGGTAGTTGCTGTAAGTCACCTAGACCAGATGGACTACGCCTGAAAGAGGTAGCTAATGAGATTGTGGAGACATTAATAATGATCTTTCAAGAATCACTAGATTCTGTAATGGTGCTGGAGGATCCACTCTTTAAGAAAGGAGGGAGGTAGAAGAAAGAAAATTATAGGCTAGTTAGCCTGACTTCAGTGGTTGGGAATATATTGGAGTCCATTATTAAGGATGAGGTTCCAGGGTTCTTGGAGACATATATTTCTAAAATAGGCCAAAGTCAACATGGTTTCCTCAACGGGAGTTCTTGCCTGACAAAACTGTTGGAATCCTTTAAGGAAATAACAGGCAGGATAAAGAAAGGAGGATCAGCGGATGTTGTTTACTGGATTTTCAGAAAGCCTTTGACAAGGTACTGCAAATGACGCTGCTTAACAAGATAAGAATGAATGGTATTACAGTTAAAATACTACCATGGACAGAAGATTGGCTTACTGGCAGGAGGGAAAGAATGGGAATCAAAGGGACCTTTTCTGGTTGGCTGCCAGTGACTAATGGTGTTCCACATAGATCAGTGTAGGGAACACTTCTTTTTATGTTATATGTCAATGATTTGCATGATGGAATTGATGGCCTTGTAGCCAAGTTTGCAAACAGTATAAAGACTGGTTGAGGAGCAGTTATTGTTGAGGAAGCAGGAAGACTGCAGAAGGACTTAGACAGATTGGGAGAATGGTCAAAGAAGTAGCAGATGGAATATAGTGTAGGGATGTGAATAATCATGCACTTCAGCAGAAGGAATATATATGTAGACTATTTTCTAAATGGGAAATTCAGAAATCAATGTTGCAAAGGGACTTGCAGGTTGAATCATTGGTAAGAAAGGCAAATGCAATGTTAGCTTTCATTTTTAGAGGACTAGAATATAAAGGCAAGATGTAAAGCTAAGGCGTTATGAGGCGTTGGTCAAACCACACTTGGAGTATTATGAAAGTTGTTGTATCATCCAAGTTGAGAGCTAAAGTGTTGGAGGAGCTACATGCAGGTCATCTAGGTGTGGTGAAAATGAAAGTGTTGCCTGAAAGCTTTGCCTGGTAGCCCGGGATAGATCAGCAGATCGGGCAGCTTGAACAGGATGCCGACATGTCCAGAAAATGCCAACAGCAGTGCCTCTCCACCCCTAGGAATGGCCTGCTTTGCCCTGTTAGAGAATTCATGTGGATTTTACTGCTCCAAATTTCTTAGTAGTGGATGCAGCTACAAAGTAGCCAGAACTGTTCCCCAAAGCTTCCACTACAATGTCACACATTGTTGATCTGCTGAGAAGTCTCTTCACAAGGACTGGTGTTCTAGAACACTTAGTCAGTGAGGATGGGCCACAGTTTGTGATGGAACAATTTTAATCATTCCTACAAATAAATGGAATAAGATTACACCTGCACCACACCAGAAAAGTTTGTCTGGAGTTTAAAGAACACATTGCAATGACAGCAAAACACATTACACTGATGCTGAATTGGAAGCTCACAAATTTCCTCCTTGCATTTCATAATGCAGCACATTCTACAACCAACAACTCACTGGCTATGCTGTCCTGGATTGTTCCTTGTACTCACACTTCAACCTTCTCAAACCCAATCTCAGAAGGAGAATTCAGGATAAGCAGCCGAGAGAAATTGAAGGCTCCTCAAACAAGAAGGTTCAATATTTCACTCCTGACCATACAACCCTAGTGAGGGACTACAGAGGTGTTGAAAAGTGGGTACTCAGAAAGATTAGGTTCAGAACTGGCCCACTCCCCCACCCAGTGGAGATTGAGTCTGATATCATCTGGAGACGACACATGGATTAGCTGAGGGGAGCAGATTCAATTGATAGAGAAGAAAGGTGACTACCGCTGTCAGAACGACTTCCTGCAGTCTCTGGGTCAGCTCCTACAACCACCACCAAGAAGGACCCAAAACCTGAGATTGCTTCACACTCACAACTCTCACAGAGTGATCCCCCATGTCAGGAAAGAAGTTGTCCCACAAGAGTAAGAAACCCAACACAGTGATTAAATCTTTAAGCCCATAGGGTACAATTTAAATTTCCTATGCTGTAGATGTCTGTATATAGTAGTTGTATTGTATAATATACTGTGTATATAGTTGAAATACATTCTATATTGAGTTGGAGTTTATAGCTAAGCAGGGAGGAGTACTGAGTATTTAATATTTCAATAATATTTGAACAATGTTGCATATATATTGTTTGATTAAGCATTCTTGTTCATTTAAATAACTCATTACAGGTTATACGTAAACATAGGTTAATTCCATATATCATCACTCTACCATGTGATGATGTGAGCACCTCACTTAAAG
This sequence comes from Mobula hypostoma, assembly GCF_963921235.1. NCBI lineage: Eukaryota > Metazoa > Chordata > Chondrichthyes > Myliobatiformes > Myliobatidae > Mobula > Mobula hypostoma. The sequence continues at coordinate 22,352,445 of NC_086100.1, forward strand.
TGAACTTGAAATACACCCATAGTCTCAGACTCCTGTGAGTTTCTTTGAATTAATTTTATGTTTTGAAGTTACAAAGCATGACAAGTAGATTGACATATGAGGAGCATTTGGTGACACTGAGCCTATACTCACTGGAATTGAGAAGGATGAGGGGGATTCTTTTTGAAATGTATCAAATATTGAAAGGCCTAACTAGATATAGTGGATGTGGAGAGGATGTTTCCTATTGTGGGGGAGTGTAGGACAAGTGGGGACCGTTTTAGAATAGAGGGATGTCTATTTAGAAGAGAGATGATGAGAAATTTCTTTAACCAGAGGGTAGTGAATCAGTGGAATTCATTACCACAGACTGTTGTGAAGGCCAAGTCATTCAGTATATCTAAAGCAGGGGTTGATAGGTTCTTTATTAATCAGAGTGTCAAAGGTTATGGGGAGAAGGCAGAGAAATGGGGTTAAGAGGGAAGTAAAGGAGAGGTGGAGCAGACTCAATGAGCCAAATGGTCAAATTCTGGCACCTGTGGTGTTATGGTATAATGTGGTATATATATATATAACATTATGGTATAATGTGGTATATATATATATATAACATTATGGTATAATGTCCCCAAAAATTGAAAGTCAGATTTATTGTCACTGACTCATATGATGTGAAATTTGTTGCTGTTTTGCAGCAGCAGTGCAGTGCAAAGGCACACAATTATAAATTACTAAACTAAATAAATTGTAGAGTAAAAAGGAATAATGAGGTAGTGTTCATGGGTTCATGGATCATTCAGAAATCTGATGGCAGAGGGAAAGAGGTTATTTCTGAATCACTGAATGCAGGTCTCAGGCTCCTGTACTGCCTCTCCAAAGACAGTAATGAGATGACGATATTCCTTGGATAAGTACAAAGGGAAAACAAGAACATAATGTGAACAAGTGAGGGTATTTTACAACAGTTGTTGTGAGGAGCATTAGGTTTCAATATATGTCGATACTGGCAGAAATATGTAAATCATCCAGTGACATCATTAGCTGCATTAATGACACCGAAAGAAAACTAATGTGGATAATGTGAATATGATATACTTGGGATCACAGAGACATGGCTCCAGGGTGACCAAGGATGGGAGCTCAACGTTCAGGGATATTCAATATTCAGCAGGGATAGACATGAAAGAAAAGGAGGTGGGGTAGCATTGCTGGTTAGAGAGGAGATTAACGCAATAGAAAGGAAGGAAATCAGCTGGGAGGATGTGGAATCAATATGGGTAGAGCTGCATAACACTAAGGGGCAGAAAACGCTGGTGGGAGTTGTGTACAGGCCACCTAACAGTAGTAGTGAGGTTGGGGATGGTATTAAACAGGAAATTAGAAATGTGTGCAATAAAGGAAAAGCAGTTATAATGGGTGACTTCAATCTACATATAGATTGGGTGAACCAAATTGGTAAGGGTGCTGAGGAAGAGGATTTCTTGGAATATATGCAGGATGGTTTTTTGAACCAACATGTCGAGGAACCAACTAGAGAGCAGGCTATTCTAGACTGGGTATTGAGCAATGAGGAAGGGTTAATTAGCAATCTTGTCGTGAGAGGCCCCTTGGGTAAGAGTGACCATAATATGGTGGAATTCTTCATTAAGATGCAGAGTGACATATTTAATTCAGAAACAAAGGTTCTGAACTTAAGGAAGGGTAACTTTGAAGGTATGAGACGTAAATTAGCTAAGATAGACTGGCAAATGACACTCAAAGGGTTGACGGTGGATATGCAATGGCAAGCATTTAAAGATCGCATGGATGAACTACAACAATTGTTCATCCCAGTTTGGCAAAAGAATAAATCAAGGAAGGTAGTGCACCCATGGCTGACAAGGGTAATTAGGGATAGTATCAATTCCAAAGAAGAAGCATACAAATTAGCCAGAAAAAGTGGCTCACCTGAGGACTGGGAGAAATTCAGAGTCCAGCAGAAGAGGACAAAGGGCTTAATTAGGAAGGGGAAAAAAGATTATGAGAGAAAACTGGCAGGGAACATAAAAACTGACTGTAAAAGCTTTTATAGATATGTGAAAAGAAAAAGATTGGTCAAGACAAATGTAGGTCCCCTACAGACAGAAACAGCTGAATTGATTATGGGGAGCAAGGACATGGCAGACCAATAGAATAACTACTTTGGTTCTGTCTTCACTAAGGAGGACATAAATAATCTTCCGGAAATAGTAGGGGACAGAGGGTCCAGTGAGATGGAGGAACTGAGGGAAATACATGTTAGTAGGGAAGTGGTGTTAGGTAAATTGAAGGGATTAAAGGCAGATAAATCCCCAGGGCCAGGTGGTCTGCATCCCAGAGTGCTTAAGGAAGTAGCCCAAGAAATAGTGGGTGCATTAGTGATAATTTTTCAAAACTCGTTAGATTCTGGACTAGTTCCTGAGGATTGGAGGGTGGCTAATGTAACCCCACTTTTTAAAAAAGGAGGGAGAGAGAAACCGGGGAATTATAGACCGGTTAGCCTAACATCGGTGGTGGGGAAGATGCTAGAGTCAGTTATCGAAGATGTGATAACAGCACATTTGGAAAGCGGTGAAATCATCGGACAAAGTCAGCATGGATTTGTGAAAGGAAAATTATGTCTGACGAATCTCATAGAATTTTTTGAGGATGTAACTAGTAGAGTGGATAGGGGAGAAACAGTAGATGTGGTATATTTGGATTTTCAAAAGGCTTTTGACAAGGTCCCACACAGGAGATTAGTGTGCAAACTTAAAGCACACGGTATTGGGGGTAAGGTATTGATGTGGATGGAGAATTGGTTAGCAGACAGGAAGCAAAGAGTGGGAATAAAGGAGGCCTTTTCAGAATGGCAGGCAGTGACTAGTGGGGTACCGCAAGGCTCAGTGCTGGAACCCCAGTTGTTTACAATATATATTAATGACTTAGATGAGGGAATTAAATGCAGCATCTCCAAATTTGCAGATGACATGAAGCTGGGCAGCAGTGTTAGCTGTGAGGAGGATGCTAAGAGAATGCAGGGTGACTTGGATAGGTTAGGTGAGTGGGCAAATTCATGGCAGATGCAATTTCATGTGGATAAATGTGAGGTTATCCACTTTGGTGGCAAAAACAGGAAAACAGATTATTATTATCTGAATGGTGGCCGATTAGGAAAAGGGGAGGTGTAACGAGACCTGGGTGTCATTATTCAACAGTCATTGAAAGTGGGCATGCAGGTACAGCAGGCGGTGAAAAAGACGAATGGTATGCTGGCATTCATAGCAAGAGGATTCGAGTACAGGAGCAGGGAGGTACTACTGCAGTTGTACAAGGCCTTGGTGAGACCACACATGGAGTATTGTGCGCAGGTCCCCTAATCTGAGGAAAGACATCCTTGCCATAGAGGGAGTACAAAGAAGGTTCACCAGATTGATTCCTGGGATGGCAGGACTTTCATATGATGAAAGACTGGATGAACTAGGCTTATACTCGTTGGAATTTAGAAGATTGAGGGGGGATCTTATTGAAACGTATAAAATCCTAAAGGGATTGGACAGGCTAGATGCAGGAAGATTGTTCCCGATGTTGGGGAAGTCCAGAACGAGGGGTCACAATTTGAGGATAAAGGGGAAGCCTTTTAGGACCGAGATTAGGAAAAACTTCTTCACACAGAGAGTGGTAAATCTGTGGAATTCTCTGCCACAGGAAACAGTTGAGGCCAGTTCATTGACTATATTTAAGAGGGAGTTAGATATGGCCCTTGTGGCTAAAGGGATCGGGGGTATGGAAGGAAGGCTGGTACAGGGTTCTGAGTTGGATGATCAGCCATGATCATACTGAATGGCAGTGCAGGCTCGAAGGGCCGAATGGCCTACTCTTGCACCTATTTTCTGTGTTTCTATCGCTATGAGTGCCCATCTCTACTTTGTGATGGTTGCAATTTCACCAATAAATAGATGACAATAAAATCAACTCTGAATAAAACTCAAACAACAGGAATTCTGCAGATGCTGGAAATTCAAGCAACATACATCAAAGTTGCTGGTGAACGCAGCAGGCCAAGCAGCATCTATAGGAAGAGGCACAGTCGACGTTTCAGGCCGAGACCCTTCGTCAGGACTACGGGTCTCGGCCTGAAACGTCGACTGCGCCTCTGAATAAAACTGATGTTGCAACACATGGTGCTACACCAGTCAAAGCTCAAGAAGCATCATGTACGCAATACCTTTAACAAATCAACATTCCAAATTGAAAACAGGCAGGGAACTGCAAGAGAAAAGTTCAGTGGTTAAGGGAGGTACTGTTGATGAAATATATCTTTCCAATGGTGGATGGAAGTTAGCTCGACAAAGATTCAAATTCCTGCTTATCAATGCAAGAAGGCCTTAATGTTTGTCACTTGGTATGTAGACTCTAGAGTTAAGGGTTCAATGATAGTTAGAAATAAGAGTTACAATGGGATAATGCATAATAGTTTCTTCAGTAAATAAAGGAGCTCCAACTTAAACAATTTTATGAAATCATTGAAATCAACTGCTTGATATATCTTGTGTTTTTAAAAGGTCCTTGTCTTAAATATAAAAAGTGAAAAGAAAGGATAAGTGACTTTGTTTCAAGATCTCATGTAATTGCCACATGATATTGTATATTTATTTGTTCATGCCACAAACACATTGCTGGCAGTATCCCATCCATAACACCCCTGGACTGTGAAGGTAGTGGAAATTCAACTGCACAGGCACAAAAAATCCATAGAGGTAAGGATGACAAACTTCCTTCCCTGAAGCACATTAAGGAGCCAGATGTTTCTCTACAACAAACCAGCAATTTCATGGTTAATGTTGTTAGCTTTTATATAAAAAAAATTCCAGATTTATTTAATTACTTAAATGTAAATTCCCCAGATGCCAGGGCATGATCAAGCTCATGTCTCAGGACTAATGGCCCAGAACTGTGGTTGCTGGTCCGGTAACTTAACCACTAAACCACTGTACTATGGAATGAATGGGACAAAGGACTGTTTTCTAAATTATTAACCATGGTGCAAACACTGGCACTTGCAGCTGAGAATCTATTGAATCTTCAACGAGCAATAATTATTTATTTTTTTTTTAAATTGTAATTGCAGAAGTCAAAAATTGTGCTAAAAGTAATTGAATACATTGGTGTGTGTGTGTGTGTGTGTGTGTGTGTGTGTGTGTTATGAGAGCTTTCAGATTTAATGATGCTCAAACTGCTTCCTCTGTCTATCCAGCCCTGAGGATAATAGCCTTATAATCAGTATTACTATTTATTGAATATAGTCGTGAAAGGAAGTTATTAGAAATACAAGTTCAAATAGGACTGGATTTTTTCATCCATTGGTGTAAAAAAAACATATGGGGGCAAACAGTATGCTCTTCCCCAAAGTACTTACATTCTAGTCAAATAAGATAGCGAAAAAAAGCCATGACTCTGACTCTGTTCCCTTACCATGATTCAGTGAGAGCTAGTTTAAGGTGAAGGTCTCACCCCTCCCAGTGTGGTAAGAACCAAATCTCAGACAGCAACTGTCAGTGGGTAAAAGAGCCAACCCAATGACCAGGAGCCATGAACGTTCTGAAAATGATCCCATAGCTCCGCTTTAGAACGATGGCCAATGAAACAATGTGAATTATGTTTCGGAGAAAAGGAATTCTTGGCTATCTCCACCCCCGACCCCCCTCAGCCCCAGACGCACTGTGGCATATAGTCCCATCTGTTTCCTTTTTCACGCTTTCACCAAAACACCTCATCACTATATTGTAAAGTATCACCGCCAAGGACAGTACCTGTCATGAGCAACATAATCAAGTGAAAAATCTCCTCAGATGGTTGTGGAATGTCATTTCACATCCAAGTGCAAGAGTAATTTTCCATCAGGTAATTTAAAAGTGGCAGAGAGTGATCATGAAATAGCTCTTAGCATTACTTATTTTTCCTCTTTGTTTACTCAGGTCAGGCACACTGACTAATTCTGGCAACTGCGTTTTGTCATTCTAACATTGCTCCTGGTAGAAAAGCCACTTGAGCTGATTTCTTTAGGACTAGGCACATTGGCCAAGAAAGCACATTAGTGCCCCTACTTGCCCACCCCATGCCTTCACCAAAACACTCTGTCACTACACGCCATCACAATGGCCTGTCTGAACTATCAAGACTGGATAACCTCCTGATTAACCACTTTTTGTAAAACCAATACTGGATGGCTAAATTTGTGTTCGTGGGATTTCCTGTGGCCTTTTAGAATATGCAGCTGAAGAAGTAATTACGCAGTTAAGAAACTAATTGTTTTATATGTTGCAGTTGATGCAATCATTGAAACTGCAGTTAAAATGGAATATATTGTCCGAAGCTAGAGCATGTACAAGACGATCACAAGATAATGACCAATAGGCATAATATATCTGGTCTGTTTTAAAGATGGCAGCAGGTTTATAATCTTCATTCACTTTAACTACCTGGAATCATTTGCAATCTTAGCCAAATAAATTGAATCCTGCCTGAATGCACAAAAGAGAAAATTATATCTAATTTGTTGGTCTCATAATTGGAATGAAGTTCATTTGAGAAAGAGGAGTTGCTTATTTACTATAATTGACAATAATTATGTGGTAAATATATGAAAGATACACATCTATAATCGAGTCAAGACTAGCAAAGGTACATTAAACAGTTACTGCATGAAGAGCCAGAGATGGTTTTGTATGTAGGCTTGTTGATCAGAAGTATAAAACCACATGAGGCTGAAGTCTCATGTGCTACTAATCAGGCTGTACATGAGATAATGTAACAATGTACATAACATACAAATTAGGGCCTCCCTATGCCTTCTCTGTCATTCAATAATATCTTGACCGCTTTTTATCTTGGTACTCCTGTCTATGTGTTTTAAACTTTGAACCCTTGCTTATCAAAGGTATAATAAGCTCCACCTTTTAACAATATCCGAAGACTTTGCTAAAAACTGCACTACACACAAAATGCTGGAGGAATTCGGCAAGCCAGGTAGCATCTATGGAAAAGGGTAAACAGTTGACATTTTCGGCCAAAACGTTGACTGTTTACTCTTTTCCATAGATGTTGCCTGGCTTGCTGAGTTCCTCCAGCATTTTGCATGTGCTGCTTTGGATTTCCAGCACCTGCAGATTTTGGAAGCAAAGTCACAAACATGAGAAAATCTGCAGGTGCTGGAAATCCAAAGCAGCACATGCAAAATGCTGGAGGAACTCAGCAAGCCAGGCAGCATCTATGGAAAAGTGTAAACAGTCAACATTTTGGCCGAAAATGTCAACTGTTTACCCTTTTCCATAGATGCTACCTGGCCTGCCGAATTCCTCCAGCATTTTGTGTGTGCTGCTTTGGATTTCCAGCACCTGCAGGTTTTCTCCTGTTTGTGACTTTGCTTCCATTGTTCTTTGATTTGCTGAGAGAAAAAAAACCTCATCATTAGCTTATATGAACAACCTCCTTATTTTTAAAAGAGTGACCCCAGTTCTAGATTCTCCTGCAAGTGGAAATGGCATCTTCATATTAGGTCACACGCCAGCAGGTTCAGGAACAGTTGTTACCCTTCAACCATCAGGCTCCTGAATTAGCGTGGATAACTTCACTCACCTCAACACTGAATGGATTCCACAATCAATGGACTCACTTTCAAGGATCCTGCAACCCTACACTGAAAAAAAAGGTGCAGAGAAAATTTACCAGGACGTTGCTGGAACTGGAAGACCTGAGTTATCAGGAAAGTTTGAAAGGGTTCGGACTTAATTCTTTGAAACATAGAAGATTGAGAGGAGATTTGATGGAGGTATACAAAATTATGAGGGGTATAGATAGGGTAAATGCAAGTGGGCTTTTGTCACTGAAGTTAGGTGGGACCGCAACTAGAGGTTATGGGTTATGGGTGAAAGGTGAGAAGCTTAAGGGGAACATGAGGAGAAACTCCTTCAGTCAGAGGGTGGTGAGAGTATGAAACAAGCTGCCAGTGCAAGTGGTCCTTGTGAGCTTGATTTCGGCATTTAAGAGGAGTTTGGATAGGTACATGGATGGTAGAGGTATGGAGGGCTATGGTCCCACTGCAGCTCCATGGGAGTAGGCAGTTTTGGCATGGACTAGATAGGCCGAAGGGTCTGTGCTGTACTTTTCTATGACTCTTTGACTCTCCAACTCATGTTGTCAGCATTATTTATTTATTTGTATTTGCATATTTTGTCTTCTTTTTCACAGTGGTTGTCAGTCTTTATGTGCAGATTTTCTTTGAGTCTATTGTATTCTTTTATTCTACTCTGAATGTCTGCAAGCAAGTAGTATATAGATGTACACTTTGGTAATAAATTTCCTTTGAACTTTCCATTTGTCACATATGGTCAGTTTATGTGGTTTGACACTCATCAGGTACAGTGATGATGTCATCATTCTGAGACAGAACAATGCATGGTGTGAGCGAGCACGGAAGCAAGAATGAGAAATAAAGACACATTCAGAGCCTGAAGCATCGAGAATTGACAGATGCGCTATCTAATTAAGTATTAAGATAGGTTGCAAATACACAACAGCGGTGATGAGGATACGGACTTTGAAAGTAAGTTTAACGTTAGTTGATGAGAATGGAGAAATCTGGGATCCAAAACTTCCAATGTTTTACAGAGCCAGCTATGCTAGGTCTGCGATGGACGTGGTGAGTCAACTCATTTGAAATTCATGCCAATGGTAATGGACTGACAATGAATAATAATGCAATGGATAATAGAAAACAAAGCAGGGGATCACTGCTTTTGCACCTTGCATGACCAGATGTGCAGGATATATTCTCAACACTACCATTCACAGGACGCCACAGACTGCAAGGCAGCAGTGGATGTGCTGAACGCTAACTTTGTTCTCCAGGTCAACAGTATCTTTGCCCGGCAGCATTTTCATCAGCTTGCCCAAAAATGAGATGAGGCAGTTGAACAGTTCTCTACTCACCTTTGGCAGGCAGCAAAAAGGCTGTAATTTTCTAACTGACACAGCCATAGTGGGAAAACGTAACTCAGTCTATGTGTGGAGAAAACTACTGGAGAATACGTAGAGGCTAACGGTTGCCTGCACACTGGAAATGGCACAATGAGAAAAAATAGAGGAACAATTGTCAGCCATGTCACTCCAGTGGAGCCATCCAGAGACTGTGCCATGTTTCACACTGTGAGGACACAACACATGGCAAAAAGACAGAGGGATAAAGGAAGTCGACTAATACAAATGAATGGAAATGCGGACCACCTGGGGAGGGACCCAAAGTGCCCAGCTCATGGACAGATGTGCAAATGTGCAAATGCTTTAGCTGGAATTGAAGAAGCTGAGAACACCTCAGATGATGTATATGCGCCTAACCAAAAGCCGCACGATGACAGACTGCATGCTGTCTTAAACAGACTTGCAGAGTGTGGACTGACACTGGGCCTGCAGAAATGTCAGTTCAACATGGGCAGACTAGTTTACATGGGAATTCTCTTGTCACAGAAAGGCATCAGACCAACTGAGACGAGAGTGTGAACAGCAATGGAGGCTTGTGAACCACAAAACACCACAGAATTGTGGAGTTTCCCAGGTCTTGGAACATAGAACACAGAAAACGTACAGTACTTTGGCCCACAATGCTGTGCTAAACATGTACTTCCTTTAGAAATTACCTAGAGTTACCCATAGCCCTCTATTTTCCTAAGCTCCATCTGCCTATCTAGGAGTCTCTTAAAAGACACTATCGTATCTGCCTCCACTACAGTCGCCGCCAGCCCATTCCACGCCCTCACCACCCTCTGCGTAAAAAACTTACCCCTGACATCTCCTCTGTACCTACTTCCAAGCACCTTAAAACTGTGCCCTCTCATGTTAGCCATTTCAGCCCCCGGAAAAAACATTGTTGGCTTGTTGGCTACAGCAGCAAATTCATACTACAGTTTGCAACTTTGTCAGAATCACTGAGACAATGAACCAGAAAGGGGGGCACCCAGATCAAGCTCGGTGAAGAACAGAGACAAGCATTCAAAGCACTACTAGAGGAGCCCAGTGACAACTCTGAATCCACTCCTCTTACTTACCCCTGGAACAGGATCCCACTAAGGAGCACCAGGCCATTGTCTCCCACACCATCACTGACCTTATTAGCTCAGGGAATCTCCCACCTACTGCCACCAACCTAATGGTTCTTGCACTCCACACCTCCCATTTCTACCTCCAACCAAGGATCCACAAACCCACTTATCTAGGTAGACCCACTGTTTCAACTTCTTCCTGCCCCATTGAACTCATATCTGCATACCTCGACTCTGTCTTATCCCCCCTTGCTCAGTCCCTTCCTACCTACATCCATGATACCACACGCTCTGGATCCTTTGAATGATTTCAAGTTCCCTGGCCCCCATCATTGTATTTTCACTACTGTTGTCCAGTCCCTAGACACCTCCATCCCCCACCAGGAAGGCCTCAAAGCTCTCCATCTTTTTCTGGACATCAGACCCAACCAGTTCCCACTCCACCACCACTCTCCTCCGCCTAGCAGAACTTGCATTCACTCTTAATAATTTCTGCTTTGACTCCTTCCATTTCCTTCAAACAAAAGGTGTAGCCATGGGCGTTCGTATGGGTCCGAGCTATGCTTGCCCTTTTGTTGGCTACGTGGAACAGTTTATGATCTTGATCTCACCGTCTCTACCTCTGGAGACAACTTATCTACTGATGTCTATTATAAACCCACTTACTCTCACAGCTACCTGGACGATACCTCTTCCCACCCTGTTACTTGTTAAAAAATGCCACCTCCTTCTGTCAACTCCCCAGTCTCTGCTGCATTTGCTCCCAGGATGAGGCTTTTCATTCCAGAATGAAGGAGTTGTCTTCCTTTTTCAGAGAAAGGAGCTTCCCTTCCTCCACCAAGTACAGTGCCCTCAACGTCATCTCTTCCATTTCATGCACATCTGCTCTTAACCCCATTCAGGGATAGGGTTCCTCTTGCCCTCACCTACCACCTCACTAGCCTCCATATCCAGCACATAATTCTCCAGCGAGATCCCACCACCAAGCACATATTTCCCTCACCCCAACTTTCTGCTTTCCCCAATGATCGCTCCGTAGTGACTCACTTGTTCATTCATCCCTTCCCACTGATCTCCCTCCTGGCACTTATTCTTGCAAGCGGAACAAATGCTACACCTCCTCCCTCACTATCATTCAGGGTCCCAAAAAGTCCTTCCAGGTGAGGTGACACTTCACCTGTGAGTCTGTTGGAGTCATATACTCTGTCTGGTGCTCCCGATGTGGCCTCCTTTATATCGGTAAGACCCAACGTAGATTGGGAGTTCGCTTCGCTGAGCACCTACGGTCCATCTAGAAGAATTGGGATTTCCCAGTGGCCACCCATTTCAATTTCACTTCCCATTTCCATTCCGATATGCCAATCCATGCCCCCTGGCCTCCTCTACTGTCATGATGAGGTCACACTCAGAATGGAGGAACAACACCCTATATTCCGTTTGGGTAGCCTCCAACCTGATGGCATGAACATCAATTTCTCAAACTTCCAGTAATGCCCCACCTCTTTCACCTTTCCCATCCCCGTTTCCCTTTCTCATCTTATCTCCTTGCCCGACCATCGCCTCCCTCCGGTGCTCCTCTCCCCTTTTCTTTCTTCCAAGGCCTTCGGTCCTCTCCTATCAGAGTCCCCCTTCTCCAGCCCTGTATCTCTTTCCCCAATCAACTTCCCAGCTCGTTACCTCATCCTTCCCTGTCCTGGTTTCACCTATCACTTTGCGTTTCCCTCTCCCCTCCCCCCACCTTTTAAATCTATTCCTCATCTTTTTTTCTCCAGTCCTGCTGAAGGGTCTTGGCCTGAAATGTTGACTGTACTTTTTTCAGTAGATGCTTCCTGGCCTGCTGAGTTCCTCCAGCATTTTGTGTGTGTTGCTCGGTATATTGACCTATTTTGATAAAGATGCTCCAACTAAAATAATAGCAGATGCCAGCCCAGATGGACTGGGGGCAGTACTCCTTCAAAAACAAAATGAAGAAATGGTACCTGTCTGCTATGTGAGCCATTGTCTTATAGACTGTGAATGAGCTAGTAGTATTAGCACTAGTTTGGACTGGTGAAAGACTTCACGTGGAAGAAATTTTGACCTGATCACAGATTGCAAACCTTTGGAACGATTTACAGCCCAAGATCTAAACCATACACATGCATAGAGCGGTGGGTCTTGAGATTGTAACCATATGACGACAGAGTCATACACATGCAGGAAAACAGAACATTGCAGACCCACTGCTGAGGCCACTGGCGGAGACTGCTCAGAAAGAGAGACACAGGGATGATTCAGAGGAACATGTCAGGTTCACAGCTGTGAGTGCTACGCCTAAAGCCCTGACAATACGAGAGGTGGAGAGAGCGTCAGCCACCGATCCACAGCTGCAGGAGGTGCATAAAGCCATTATGAATAGACACTTTGAGAACTGTGAGGCATATGCACCCATTGCAAATGAGCTGTAAGTAGTGGGTCATCTTATCCTCTGATTGTATTACCTAAAGCCTTGCACGCACGGGCACTCACCCTAGCTCATGAAGGACACTTGGGAATAGTTGGTATAGAACAGCATCTCAGAACCAAGATTTGGTGGCCTGTTATGGATAAAGCAGCTGAGAAATACTGCAAAACTTGTCACGGCTGTCAAACTGTATCTTGACCCGACCCTCCAGAACTACTAAAACTGACACCATTTCCAGATGGTCCTTGGCAGGAGGTAACTATTGGTTTGCTGGGAGCATTCCATTCTAGTAGTACTTGATTTCTACAGCTGATTTTATGAACTTGACATTTTAACCTCTACAACTGCAGAGAGACTTATTGATAGTCTGGAGAACTTTCTAGTAGACATGGACCGCCTGTATCTATCAAATCAGATAATGGATCTCGATTCAGATCCAAACAGTTCAAGGAATATTGTGAAAGCAATGGAATCAAACATCTGAAAGTAATGCCAAAGTGGGCTCCAGCAAATGGTGAAGTGGAGCTCCAAACTGCATCACTAATGAAAAGAATTAGGACTGCTCAAGCAGAAGGACTTGACTGGAAACGTGAACTGAGAAAGTATGTGACAGGTGGAACATGCCACTACAGGGAAAAGTCCTGCCAAACTTCTCTACAACTGCAAAATGAGGGGGAAGTTATCAGACATCAAGGGGGTACTCACAGCAGAACTGGAAGTACAAGATCGGGGCGCAGAACAAAACGGAAAGTACAAGTGTTTGCAGACAATCACAGAGGAGCACAAGATTCTACTGCAAATGTTGGGGATACTGTGCTTATTCAGCAGGAAAAAGTGGACAAATTCACCACAACTTTTAACACAACACCTCACAAGGAGGTGAAGAAAACAGGAAATCAAGTGGTTGTTGAACCTCCAGCTGGAGCATAGTATTCAAGGACCACCACAGATGTAAGAATGTTCAACACAAGAGAGACTTTTGACAAACAGGAGGAAATGCAAGGATCTGACACTGAGGTACCGGGACAGGAAGACAATATGGACAGTTACAGACAAGTTCGGGTTCACAGTGAGCAAAAGCACAACCTCTGAAGCTTAACAATTTTGTATTGAAGTAGAGCTTCAAGTTGTGCGTTTTGAAACACTGAAAACTGTTGTAGGTTGAAAATGAAGCTTTCAGTTCCAGAGTTATCATTAAGTTGAAACAGAAAATGTGTTGGTTATAGTTATGCATTTCAGAACATATGCGTTGAATTGAAATGGTTAAATCTGTAAGTTGAAGTTGATTTCTCAGGAAAAGAGGGATGTCATGTATTGAAATGATAAGGTCAGTTCATATAGCTTGACACTTGTCATGTATGATGCTGATGTCATCAGTCTGGGACAGAACAACATGTGATGTGATGTGAGGGAGCATGGAAGTGAGAATGAGAAATAAAGACACAAACTAAGATAGGTTGCAAGTACACAACACATACCTCACCCTTTTCTTCACATACTCTATCAGTAAGCAAAATGCTTTGCTGTTGATGATGAGTGGATGATGGTGATGCAATCACTGATTGAGGGTCTGCAGTGATTAGGATGAAACTAGTCTGTCATGCCAGCAGGATTGTAGTACAATTACAATGTTTAAAAGACATTTGGACAGATACATGGATATAAAGGTTTATATCCATTGTTCCCTTGTTTAATGCTATTGGTCTGAGGCATTATGAAAGTTGTGAACCTCTGTTTTTGAGGGATTAGGGCCAAATTCAGGTAAATGCGACTATCTCAGGTTGACATCTTGGTCAGCATGGATGATTTGGGCCAAAGGGTCTGTTTGTGAGCATTATAGCTTTAAGACTCATTTGAACCTAAAGAATACTCATACATTACAAATATGTGTATTCTCTTCATTCAGGAACTGACATCTCTATAAGACCACAAGACCATAAGAGATAACAGCAGATTTATGCCACTCAGCCCATTGAGTCTGCTCCACCATTTTATCATGGCTGATCCATTTTCCCTCTCAACCCCATTCCCTGGCCTTCCCTCCATAGCCTTTCCCACCCTGACTAATCAAGAACACATCACACTCCACGTTAGGTACATCCAAAGACCTGGCCTCCACAGCCACTTGTGGAAAAGAATTACACAGATTCACCATGCTCTGCCTAAAGAAATTCCTCCTCATCTCCATCCTAAATGGATGTCCCTCTATTCTGAGGCTGTGACTTCTGATCTTCGACTTCCTCACTACAGGAAACATCCTCTCCACATCCACTCTGTCTGGGCTTTTTAACATTTGATAGGTTTCAATGTTAGTTTTCTAAATTTTTTCTAAATTTCTTTAAGTATAGGACCAAAGCCATCAAATGCTCCTCATACAATAACCCTTTTGTTCCTGGAGTCACTCTCACGAACCCCACCTGAACCCTGTCAATATCAGCACATCCTTTCTTAGATAAGAGACCCAAAACTGCTCACTATACTCCATTGCCTTATAAATCCTCAGCATTACAATGTTTCTTTTGTATTCTAGTCCTTTTAAAATGAATGCTAACATTGCATTTGCCTTCCTCACCACTGACTAAACCTTCAAGTTAACCTTTAGGGAATCCTGTACAAAGAATCCCAAATCTGTTTGCACCTCGTATCTTTGAATTTTCGAGCCATTTAGAAAATAGTCTACGCTTTTGTTCCTTCTACCAAAGTGAATGACCAAACATTTCCCAATACTGTTTTGCATTGTCCATTCTCTTAATCTAAGTCCTTCTAGAGCCTTCTGCTTCCTCAACACTACCTGACCCTTTAACTATTCTTTGTATCATCCACAAACTTGGCCACAAAGCCATCAATTATGTAATCCAAATCACTGACATACAGTGTAACATTAAAAGAAGCAGTCCCAACACTGACTCCTGCAGAATGCCACTTATCACAAGCAACCAACCAGAAAAGTCTTTCTTTATTCATACTCTTAGTCTCCTGCCAATCAGCCCATCTTCTATTCTTGCTAGTACCTTTCCTGTAGTACCATGGGCTCCTATGTGGTTAAGCAGCCTCATGTATGGCACCTTGTCAAATGCCTTCTGAAAATCCAAATGCACAACATCCACCAACTCTGCCTATCCTGTATGTTATTTTTTCAAAGGATTCCAACAGATTTCCTAGGCAAGATTTACCCTTAATGAAGCCATGCTGGCTTTGGTCTATTTTGTCATGTTCCTCCAAGTAGCCTGACAGCTCATCCTTAACAACTGACTCCACTATCTTACCAACCATTCAGGTCAGATTAACTGGTCTATAATTTCATTTCTTCTGCTTCCCTCTGTTCCTGAAGAGTGGAGTGACATTTGCAATTTTCCACTCCTCTGGAACTATGCCAGAAAACAGTGATTCTTGAACTAGCATTATCAATAGCTCCACAATATCCAAAGTCACCCTTTATGAACCCTGGGGCGTAGTCCACCTGGTCTAGATGACTTATCTACCTTCAGACCTTTCAGCTTTCCAAGTACCTTTTCCCTAGTAATAGTAATCGCACTCATTTCTGTCCCCTGAAACTCTTGAGCCTCCAGTATACTATTAGTGTTTTCTGCAGTGAAGACAGATGCAAAATACTTTCTTAGTTTCTCCATCATTTCCTTGTTCCCCATTACTACCTGTCCAGCATCATTTTCCAGCAATCCGGTATCTACTCTCCCCTCTGTTTTACTTTTCATATATCTGAAAAAGCTTTTGGTATCCTCTTTGATGTTTTTGGCTAGCTTACCTTCATATTTCATCTTTTCCCTCCTTATTTTTTTTGGTTACCTTCTGTTAGTTTTTAAAAGCTTCCCAATCTTAAAACTTTCCACTATTTTTTGTTCTATTAAATACTCTCTCTTTTACTTTTATGTTGTTTTCGACTTCCCTTGTCAGCCACAGTTGCATCATCCTGCCTTTAGAATACCTCTTCTTCTTTGGGATGTATCTATCTTGTGCCTTCCAAATTGCTCCCAGAAACTCCTGCCATTGCTTTTTTTTTCCATCATTCCTGCCATTGTCCCCTTCCTATTAACTTTGGCCAGCTCCTTTCTTATGTCTCTATAATTCCCTTTACTCCACTGTAATACTGATACATCTGACTTTAGCTTCTCCTTTTCAAATTGTCGAGTGAAGTCTATCATATTATGATCATTGTCTCCTAAGAGTTCCTTTACCTTAAACTTCCTAATCAGATCCAGTTCATTGCACAACACCCATTCCAGAATTACCTTTCCCATAGTGGGCTCAACCACAAGCTGCTCTAAACAACCTTCTTGTAGACATTCTGCAAATTCTCTCTCTTAGGTTCCAGCACCAACCTGATTTTCTCAGTCTAACTACATATTGAAATCTCTCATGACTATCGTAATGACATGCTTTTCTATCGCACATTGTAACTTATAGCCCACATCCTGGCTTCTGGCTGCTGGAGGCCTGTATATAACTGCCATTAGTATATTTTTACCCGTGCAGTTTCCTAACTCACCCCACAAGGATTCTGCATCTTCTGACCGATGTCATCTTTTCTAAGGATCTGATTTCATTCTTTCCGGCAGAGCCACCACACCCTCCTCTGCCTCTCTTTCACAGACAGAGTACTGCTTACACTTGCAGTCACTGAAGAAGGATTTTCAGAACCGATCTGAGGATTTGAATGATCTGGAAATGCTGGACTAGGTAATTAACTCACTTCTTTGCAAGGTGGAAGAACAGAAATCAAGCTTGCAAGAAGAAATTGACAAAATTCAGAATGATGAAGAAGCAAAAATGCTTTTCAAAAATGTCAACTTTTGCGGTATGTGGCTACGATGTCATACGAAGTTTCTTGGTCTTAGGAGAAAAAGCCAAACTACTCTTCAATGGATTTCCATCCTCCTACCCTGTTGAAAGACGTTTCAGTGCAGTGAACCACATATTCAAAAAAAAACTGAAACCAGTTGACATTCTTACATGTGAAGACTTGAGGCTTTCACAATCACAACTTGAACCAGATATTTTAGCTCATGCTTAAAACAATCAAGCTCAAAAATCAAATGATATTGAAGATGATGTACAGCACACAGGTGCTGTTTAAGCTAGGTACTATTTAAGACAAATAAAAATTTAAAGCAGAATTATTTTTCTTATGTTAGTATATGGTAGATATGTTTTTACACTATGGGGGTACTGGAAAGTAATTTGTGCTTAAGACGGGCGTTGGCAAGTATGAAGGTGCTTTAGGAGGGCATAGGGCAAAAAAAAGGTTGGGAAACACTGGTTTAAACCATCCCATCAGCTCTCGTAAACCTGCACACAAGGATATTGATCCCCCTTGGGTTTTGGTGTATCTCATGTGTTTTGTACAGGTCATACCTTCCCCAGAAGAGATCCCATTGATCCATAAATCTGAAGCCCTGCCCCCTGCACTAGTTCCTCAGCCATGCACTCATCTGCCAAATCATCCTATTCTTAACTTCTCTACTGCGTGGCACAGGCAGCAATCCAGAGATTACTATCCTAGAGGTCCTATTTTTCAGCTTTCTACCTCAACTGCATAAGTTCTTTCTTCAGGACCTCCTTCCTTTTCCTACCTATGCCATTGCTGCCAATATGTGCCAATATGTACCAATTCTCTAGTTGCTTACTCTCCTTCTTTAGAATGCTGTGGACCCAATCTAAGACATCACTGACCCTGGCACCTTGGAGGCATTGTACGATCTGCGTGTCTCTTTCATGTCCACAGAATCTTGTGTCTACTCCTCAAACAATGGGATCCCCTGTCACTACTGCATTCATTTTCTGTCCTATTCCCTTCTGAGGCACATTCCCAGAGACTTGGTTGCTGTGGGTCCCCCTCCCCCCCCTCCACTGATAGGTAGTCCCCCTCAACAGCATCCAAAGTGGTATACTTATTATTGAGAGAAAAAGCCACAGAGGTACTCTGCAGTGGCTGCACATTTCTCTTTCCCTCTCCTGATAGTCAGCTACCCAGCTACCTGCCTCCAGCAGCTTAGGGCTGACTACATCTCTACAGCTCCTATCTATCACCTCCTCAGTTTCCCGTATGAGCTGAGGGTCATTGAGCTGCAGCTCCAGTTCCTTAGCACGTTCTTTGAAGAGCTGCAACTTGGTGCACTTGGCGCAGATATGTTATCCGGGAGGCTGGCGGTCTCCCAGAATTCCCACATCACACATCAAGTACACAACACAGCTCCCAGAGCCATTCTCACCACAGTAACCAATGAAGAATGCAGAAGAAGAAACTTACCAGAAACTTACGTCACCCAAGCTTGTTAAGTCAAAGCCTCCCAACTCTAACACGTTCCAATCACAGCCTTTCCAGCAATGGAGCCCCTACTTTATTTTTATTTTTTTTCCTCTTACTAATGAATCACAATTCAATTGAGTCACCAGAAAAAAACTGAAAGCCTGCAAATGCTCCTTTTTAAATCTTTCACCCCAACCTGCATATAGTCTCCTCTTATCTTACGAATTGTTTGGGCCGCGGGATATATCTCCCATATATTTGAATGTTTTAGTTTATGCTAGTACTGGGTTAACCACAACCAGGTTGAGGTCAGATGGGTAGCTTGCTCCAGTACTTAAACCAGGGGTTCAACAAGGATACATGTGTAAAGCCTAACATTGGCATTAGCGTTGAGTGAAAAATCTCCTGAAAATGGTAAAAAAAATCCATTCACATGTAGCAGTGCAGTGTAATTTTTGATGAGATGATTTAAAAGTAGCAGAGAGTGATCAAGAACTAACTCTTATTATTGCACATATTTTCTTTTTGTTGGTCAGGTCATGCACATTGACTGGTTTTTGCATTGCATAAAATGTTGCCTTAACATTGTTCCTGGTAAAAAGTGCACTTGGGCTGGTTTCTTTCGGACTAGACACTACGGTCAGAAAATCACACCAGTGCTTCTACTTCCTCAGAAAGCTGAGTAAGTTCAACCTGCCTCAGTAGACCCTGACTAATTTTTATAGATACACCAAGGAAAGCATCCTGTTTGGATACATCACTGTTTAGCTTATCAATAGCTCTATCCAAGACCCCAAGCTGCAGACACAACCCAGTCTAACAAGAAAACCAGCTTCCCCTCCATTGACTCTGTCTACTCTTTGTGTTGCCTCAAGAAAGCAGGCAGCATAATAAAAGACCCCCTCTCCTCTCCTTCACCATTTCCCATCCGTGTTTCCCTCTCACGCCTTCTCTTCTTACCTGCCCATCACCTCCCTCTGGTGCTCCTTTCTTTTCCATAGTCTTCTGTCCTCTCCTATCAAATTCCCCCTTCTCCTGCCCTTATCTCTTCCATCCATTTCATCATTGACTTCCCAGCTTTTTACTTCAACCCTCCCCCTCTCCCGGTTTCACCTATCACAGAGGACATTAGCTACAGAGGAGATGTCAGGGGTAAGTTTTTTTATGTTGAGAGTTGTGAGTGCGTGGAATGGGCTGCTGGCAGTGGCGGCAGAGGCGGAAACAATAGGGTCTTTTAGGAGACTCCTGGATAGGTACATGGAGCTTAGAAAAATAAAGGGCTATGGGTAAGCCTAGGTAGTTCTAAGGTTAGGACATGTTCAGCACAGCTTTGCGGGCCGAAGGGCCTGTATTATGCTGTAGGTTTTCTATGTTTCTATCACCCGCCACCTCATACTTCTTCCTCTTCTCCCCTCACCTTCTTATTCTTTCTTCTTCCCTCTTCCCTTTCCAGTCCTGATGAATAGTCTTAGCCCAAAACGTCGACTGTTAACTCCTTTCCATAGATGCTGCAGGGCCTACTCAGTTCCTCCATTTTGTGTCACCCCTTCCATCCTGGACATTCTCCCTTCTTCCCTTCTGTAAGGCAAAGAATCAAAAGCTTGTAAATACGTGCCAACAGGCTCAAGCAATGCTTCTATCCCATTGAAACGTATAAGACTCTTCAATGGAGCTCTTGTATGATAAAGAAGCACCCTACCTCATTGTCACCTTTGCTGACCTTCATGGTAATTTCTCCACTATCACAACACCATACATCTTTATTCAGTGCTTGTTTTCTCTTTACGCAGCTTAAATGTACTTCTGTTTCTTAATTATCTGTATGTATGATTTGCAAGAAAATGTTTTTCACCATATCTTGACACGTATGACGATAAGAAGCCAACTACCATCAGTTACCTTGCACTACACAGACATAAGAAACTTCCTGTATGTTTTACAATCCAATAAGTTACAATGGTACATTGTCATCCTTTTCCACACATTCTCCCCACTTTTGTCCCACTGAACCCTTTCCCAAAAGGAACCTTGTTTCCCAACACATTGATGTGACAGGCAGCAACTAATATGAGGGTAGGAGGTAACACAGATTCATTCATAACACCATCATATATTGTGAATCCAAGCACAAATTTGAACAGTTTCTGGTGAAGAATCGCAAATTATAGGAGGCAATGTTTAATATGTGAAATAGCCAGGCAGGCATTAGTCATTTTTTTTTTTGCATGACCACACTCAAATAAAGTATGCTTCAAATTTTACACCTGTATCTGCAAATAATTTAATAATTTACTGCTTGGATTACAAAAGTAATGTACAAAAAACAATTTACATCAGACAGCAAATTAAAATGTTCAGTTATGCTTAATTTTTGGTGATTGTGCTGTTATCATATTGGTGAAGTGCCCTCCTGCAGTGACTGATTTCTAGTCACAGCTGTTTGCCTGAAACACAAAGTCTCCATTTTAAAGATGAAATTAGTATTGTCTGCGCCTGGAATTACTTTGGTCTTCCTTCCATTTCCCAACAACTTCAGGCTACAGCATCTTGTTTTCTAGTTTCAATTTTGTCATATCCTTTCTGAACATTGTAATTGATCAAAAAAACTAAAGTGCAGAAGTTGTGTGAGGCCTGCACTCGGCTTATCACGAGCAAAACACTTCTTTATCCTTAGCAGATTCTGTATAGTTACACATGGATTTCATTTTATGCTTTAAACATCAGCTTATCATATGAGCAAAGATACCAAAAATTGCCTTCGTTAAAGTATGCATCGTACCTTGGCTCAAGGATGCTTTTCAAAATTTATGGAAATTGATGAGGATCAGCCTTATTCCCTATTTGGGGGGTAGTAAAATATATCAAGAAAAGATTAGCCTAGATGTATTTGATCAGATAGGCCTGAAAAGCTAGTCTTGGCTATTTAGCAGAAATAGGATGTTCTTTGTTATTAACATCTGTTCATCAGGGGCACAGCTACTCTAATCACCACTAGCACCTTCTGTTTCTGTCATGAGAAGGGAGGCAATCAAGGGCTTAATTTGGCAGCTGGTTTAAGCTACTAATGTGTTCCTTCCTCCCGCCAACACCAAGCGATGATTTTCTAGGATTTTTCATTAGCCATGAAAAATTACTTAACATTTTTGTCCTCTTCAATATCACGCAGACAATGAGGTCTTAATATGGTGTATTTTGGTCATGTGAAACATTGTCTTTCGCACCTATTTTAATCGTGAGCTCGAGAAGAAGCCTCTACTATTGATTTTATCATTTTAACATCTTTAGTAACTGCAAATTTATTTTCAATTTCTAGCAGGAAATAACAAAAATAAGCAAGCCAAACAGAGAAGAAACAAAAAAAAAATAGACTTAGTAGTTTTGGTGGCTAGCAACCTTGAAAATTATTTTTAATTTAGCTCAGCCTAACTTGAATTTTTACTATCATAATTATTTAATCCATGGTAGATGAAGGAGATCTAAAATATAAACTTTTAACTAATTAATTAAAGGTTGTAGTACAATGAGTAATATTTCTTAATATAGTAATACTAAAGTTAATTCCTGTCAGAAATGCTATATTTATCTATATCCTAATAGTCAGTACACCGTTACATGAACAATCTAGAATTTAGAAAAGTATAACTCAGGATCCTGCCCTTTGACCCACAGCATCTTGCCTAACACAATGACAAATTAAACTATATCTTTTTTGCCTGCAAGTGATCCATATCCTTCCATTCTCTGTATGTTCCCATGTCTATCTAAAAGCCTCTTAGACACCACTAGAGAATGAACTAGTTTTTTTTTAAATGTCTGTAATCTACTTATTAAGTCTCCCTTCTGTTCATCTTAATTATTTATTTGACTCTGTTGGCACAGAAGCATGTGGCAGGAGAAAGCTGACTTGGGCTGATAACTAGGTGGAACTATGTCAGTTCTTGATACTCTATTGGGGCTGACACAATGGCCCAGATTTTGTGACAGAAATAGCAATACTAACATCACACATTCTTCATATGATATAAATCCAATTACATCCACTGCCACATGCTCAGTTAAATGTGAAAATCCTGAAGTTGCCATCCATTTTGCCTTGCATGGCCATAAATTTTGCCATATCAGTACATTGTTAGCAGGTTCAGTTTTAAAATATATAACAGGAATGAAGTTGAATTACTTACCTACTAGATACTGGTAAGTTCTGTAAATTATGCATCTAAATCTATCATGGTTTGATAACTTAAATATTGTTAAACAATCTTCCATGCACTGATTATTTCATAGCATGGTAGCTATTGTCAAAATCTTAAATAATTTTTAAATCATACATTTAATTTTTTTGTGTTTCTTTCTCTTTCTGTCCCCCACTTTCTATCTTTCCATCCCTCTATAACCTTTGCTTTTTGCAAATAATTTTATTAGAAATTATATCCCCAACTTTAGTGCTTGCATAATTCATTGAGAATTCCTCTATCTGATTGGGTGCAGGGACATGTTGCTGCTTGTCAAATCCCCTGTAAATCTCTAAATATCCTAAGGCTATGTAAAAGCTTGTAAACGGCCTATGCCCAACTGGTAGTTCAGCGAATAGCAACCATCATCGGCTCATCATTGATGAGCCTCTTTTTTTTGGAATCTTTCAGCAAAGGAAGAACTCATTTGGTTCATTGTTCCTCTGCCAGCTCTGAAAAAGCCTCGGTTCATTTCCACCCCTCTACACTTTCCCAGTGGACCTCTATGACAGTTTCTTTTTTAAGCAGGCATCCAGTTTGAGCCTATTTGACCATTTAAGGCAGCGAAGTGCTTCTCCAATTTGCCGACCCCCACAACAGGTCAACAGCAGATGTGATTTCTCTGGCTCTTCGCTCTGCTCTGGACCATCTGGACAACAGGAACTCTACACCAGGCTGCTGTTCATTAACCACAGCTCCATTCTGCACAATCATCCCTTCCAAACTCATCATTAAGCTTCAAGACCTGGGGCACTGCACCTCCCTCCGCAGCTGAATGTTCAACTTCCTTAATGGCAGAGCACAATTAGTGAAGGTTGGTAACAACTTCTCCTCCACACACTGATTGTCCACACTCACTCACTCCAATGCCATTTCAAATTTGCAGAAGACACTACAGATATTAGATGAATCTCAGCTAGTTATGTATCTGTTTTCCACAGTGAGATCGGGCACCAAGTAGAGCAGTGCTGCAACAACAACCTTTCAATTAATGCCAACAAAACTAAATGTTGATTGTTGACTTCAAGAAGACGGTCTATATTGGGGGACTGGAGGTGGAGAGAGTTAGCAGCTTTAGATTCCTGGGCATTGTCACAAAAAACTGTGGGTGACTTGTTTAAGAAAAATAACAAGATGGCTTGAGTCACAAAGCTAGATTGAGGTGCTGTTATCTACCTCAAAACAAGATAAAAACTGGAAAAAAAAATATATATAGCTACCCTCAGACTAAACACAAAAGAAAACGAACCCCAAAGCCTTGGTAACGTGAGGCTTATAACTGCTAAGACCCTCCCCCTAGACCAACCAAAAGCTAATTAACTCAGTTATCCAATTAAAGATGGTATCCTCCACCATCAGCACACCCGTGCAGGTTGCTGCTGCCTCCATATGAGACAGCTCCATGCAGCAGCTCTGGTTCAGACCCAGTCACCATTACTGCTGGGGATGAGTGTTTTACTGAGTGCGCCGTGTGCCACCCGTAATCAGTGACGAGTCTTTGTCACAGGCATGAACATATAAAATGACTCGCAATCATTAGTAAGGTGCTTGGCTTGTCAGGGAATGCATCCTGACAGGTTGCATCATGATCTGGTACAACAATTCGAATGTGCAGGAATGTAAGAAGAGTAGTCGACTTGGCCCAGTTCATCACAGGCACAACCATCCACACCATTGACAGTATCTACAGAGATCATTTCCTCAAGACGACAACATCTATCATCAAAGATCCCCACCATCCGAGACATGCCATCTTCTTGCAGCTGCCAGTGGGAAGCGTGAAGTTCAACATCACCAGATTCAAGAACAGCTACTTTCCTTCAACCATTTGGTTCTTCACTCAACTGTCACAAGTCATAATCACCACAGTTTAGCAGCACCATGAATAAATTGATCACTTTGCACTACAACGGACCTGGTTTTCTTTAGTTCTAATTGCAGTTTCTTGTAAAAATGTGCGTAATTTCTGATTCATGTTTTTCAAGGGAACATTGCTTATCTGATGTTATACAGTATGCCTGTGATGCTGCTGCACGTGACTTTTCTTTGCACCTGTGCCTACATGTACCTGTACGTATGACAATAAAACTCAACTTTGAATTCTATGTCAGTAAAAATCAGCAGACAGAAATAAAGTTCCTGATATCACCCACTGATTGTCTTTTTTACATTTTCGATCTATTTCTTCAGGCTGTTGACTGTCTGACCAGTAGAGACAGCTTCTCCCTATCTTTTAAAGCCCCTCATTAATTTGAACACCTCAGCTAAGTATTTACTAAGCCTCAGTTTATCAAAGGGGATGGTTTCTTTTTTGTCAGTTACTTGTCAAAAATCCAGGTTACACATTGCTGGGTAGCATTACAATGAATGGCCTCTGCATCCCCTCACTGTACCCAGCTGGGTACAGGTATCAATTTTAACCAATGTTTCGATGACAAACTTTATCAGGGGTGATGCCTGGGCATGCCTAGTCCAGTGGTATTTATACCCCCGTCGTCAGTCCCTCCTGATTAGTTAGTCCTCATCCAATCAGGTTTCTGCTGTCCCACCTTGTTTACAATCGAATTCCAGTTGTTACTTTGAGCCAGATCTTCACCTTTGTTAACATTCTTTTCCCCTGGTTTTACTTCAATGGCTTCCTTCACCAGGCAGTTCCAAAAGCCATTGGCGCGAGACAATAGTTTTGTGCCATCGAAGTCAATCCTACGGCCATTGCAAATGCGATGTTCTGCTACCACCGATTTCTCTGGGTAATCTAAACAGATACACCTCCTATGCTCCTTCATGAGGGCTTCCACCGTGCGTCTCGTCTGACCGATATATGCTGCTCTGCATTCACAGGGAATCCTGTAAACGGCAGCCATCTTGAGTCCCAGGTCATCTTTGACCCACATAATCTGTGATTTAAGCCTCCTTACAGGTTTGTGGATGCTGAAGCTCCCTTTGTTGGGGGCTGTGAGCATCATATCACAAATTCGACTGACTTCGTAAAAACCTACATCCAGCTGACCCTGGGGAACATAATAGTCAGTTTCGACGTGGTGTCCCTGTTCACAAGAGTTCCCATTAAGGACAGCTTGGTCCTCCTGCGGTCATGTTTTGTTAAGGGTACCAGTGAACTTTTTGAACACACCCTTACATTAACATACTTCTCCTACAAGGAGAACAACTATGAAAAACTAACTGAGTGGCCAAGGGACTCCCGATGTTGCCGCGATTGCTCATTTCTACATGGAGGACTTTGAGGAGAGGGTGCTGAGTTCATCGCCCTTATGACATCTTCATAGTGTGGCCCCGTTAACTCTAGGCACTACAACAGTTCCACGACCATCTGAACGGCATACATCCAAACCTTGAGTTTACGATGGCGATTGGGAAGAATGGTTGCCACCCAGTCCTGGACATTCTAATACAACAGAAACCAACGGTCCAGTCAGCGGAAGGAACAGACCACAGCAACGAGCTTTCTCGCAGGTCGGCGATGCTTGTTTAATGGGAAAGCTTTTCCTGTGTTTAGGCTTATTCCAATGGTCCAATCAGCAGCAGGAGTAGGCCACAGCGATGTGGTTTCTCACAGGTTGGCAATGCTTGTTTAAAAGGAGAGCTTCACGGGCATTCAGGCTCATTCCAACGATCTAATCAGAGGCAGGAGCACGATACTGTGACGTGATTTCTCGCAGGTCAGGAACGCTTGGTTAAAAGTACAGATGGGACAAGCGGCGGGCCATTATTGGGTGTAGGCCAGTGGTGAGAGTAGGAGTGTCAGGCTTTGGCTCAAAGGAGGCTTGGCTCTGGATAAGCTTCTGTTAGGGGTTCCCTTTTATTTCCTCTTACTGTATCTAGTGTAGTAAATGGCTGTTGCCTGGTCTTCATGCTGGATGTTGGAGTCTTGGGAGACCTAGAGTCTCCCAGGGAACTACATCTGCATGAAGTTCATCCGGCGGCAGCTCCTTGAAGACCTTGTTAGGGATCTGGAGCAGCAGCTGGATGACCTTTGGCTTGTAAGGGAAAATGAGGAGATAATCAGAGTTACAGGGAAGTAGTCACCTCACCGTTGCAGGATGTGAGTAGCCGAGTGGCTGTCGGGAGAAATGGAAATTTGAATAGGCAGTTGGGACAAAGCACCCCTGTGGCCATTCCCCTCAAAAATAAGTATATTACTCTAGATACTGTTGTGGGAAATGACCTTCCAGGGGAATGTCTCAGAGACCAGGTTACTGGCACTGAGCATGGGTCCATGCTACAGAATGGAAAGAGGGAGGAGAAGGGAGCGGTAGTGATATGGGACTCGATAGTCAGGGAAACAGACAGGAAATTCTTTAGATGTGAAGTTGAAGGGGAAACCCAGATGGTTGCTTCCCAGATACCAGGATCAGGGATGTATTGGATTGCGTCTTCAACATTTTGGAGAAGCAGCCAGATGTATTGGTACATATTCATACCAATGACATTGGAAGGAAAAGCAGACGTTCTGAAAAGAGAGTTTAGAGAGCAAAGCAGGAAGCTGAGAAGCAGGACCTCCCAGGTAATAATTTCTGGATTGCTGCCTGTGCCACGCACCGGTGAGGTAGAAACAGGATGATATGACGGATTAATGCATGGCTGAGAAGCTGGTGCAATTGGCAGTGCTTCAGGTTCTTGGATCATTGGTATCTCTTCTGGAAGAGTATGACCTGTACAAAAGTGACAGGTTGCACCTGAATCTGAGGGGGACCAACGTTCTCCCTGGCAGGTTTGTTAGAGCTGTTGGGGAGGGTTTAAACTAATTTGGCCGGGGGCTGGGAACTGGAGTGAAGGGACTCAGGATAGGACGGGTGGTAAAAAAGCAAAGATAATGTGCAGTCTGTCTATTAGGAAGGGCAGGCAGATGATAGGACATAAATGCGGCCAGCGGAGTGAGTATCAGTGCATTAGGGATGCAAAATCAAAAACTGTAGCAAATACAGCACTCAACGTGTTATATCTCAATGCATGGATATAAGAAATATGTCACGGTCCTGACCATTAATTCCCCATTTTCTCCTAATTCCCTTTAATGGTGGCACACCTGGTTCTCATCAAGACCTGCAGCATAAAAACCCTGGCTTTGCATCCACTTGTTGCCAGATCGTTGTTTAGCCAGTGTGGTAATTAATGTTCCCGGCTGCTTAGGATTGTGTATTCTAAGTTTTACTTCGGTACTGAGGTTTACCTGTGTAACTCCATCTCTCCGTGTCAAGAAAAATAATCGTCTACCGCTTGCTTTTCTATGCCCTGTGTCAAGATAAGTCCTGCCTGCTTCCTGCTTTCCTGTTCACCCTCCTGTTTCCCGTTCAGCTCCAGCCACTCTCACACCTTCGTCTGCATCCTAACTCAACCTCCGTGCCAGTGTCCTGCATTTGTGTTCATCCCGTTCATTGCAACAAAATAGGGTGGATGATCTTGTTTCACTTTTACAGTTTGTTGGGCATGATGCAATGGCCATCACTGAATCATGGCTGGAGGATGGTTGTAGCTGGAAGCTGAGTGTCCATGTTGTAAAGGATAGGAATGTTGGCAGAGGAGATGGCATAGCTGTGCTGGTAAACAGTGGCATCAAATCAGTAGAATAATGTGGTATAGGATCGGGAGATGTTGAATCCTTGTGGGTTGAGTTAAGAAACTGCAAGGGTAAAAGGATGCTATGGCATGTATATACAGGCCTCCCAACAGTGGCTGGGATATGGACCACAGATTGCAACACGAAATAGGAAAGGAGTTTCAAAAGACAATGTTATTATAATCATGAGAGGTTTCAACATACAGGTCAATTGGGAAAATTAGGTTGGAAATGGGTCACAAGAGAGTGAGTTTGTAAATTCCTTCAAGATGGCTTTTTAGAGCAGTTTGTTGTTGAGCCTACTAGGGGATCAGCTATACTGGATTGGATGGTATGAAATAAAATGGAGGTGATTAGAGAGCTTAAGGTAAAAGAACCCTTAGGAGCCAGTGATCACAGCATGATTGAGTTCAACTTGAAATTTGATAGAGAGAAAGTAAATTCTGACATACCAGTATTTCAGTGGATTAAAGGAAATTACAGGGGTGTGAGAGAGGAGTTGGTCAAGATAAATTGGAAGGAGATACTGGCAGGGATGACAGCAGAGCAGCAATGGCGTTAGTTTCTAGGAAAAATGAGGAAGGTACAGAAAAGGTGTATTCCTAAAATGAAGAAATATTTAAATGGCAAAATAGTACAACCATGGCTGACAAGAGAAGTCAAAGCTAATGTAAAAACAAAAGAGAAGGCATACAACAAAACAAAAATTAATGGGAAGACAGAGGATTGGGAAGCTTTTAAAACCCTACAGGGAGCAACTAGAAGAATCACTAGAAGAGAAAAGATGAAATATTAAAGCGAATTAGCAAGCAATATTAAAGTGACTAGTAAAGGCTTTTTCAAGTATGTAAAAATGAAAAGAGAGATGAGAGTGGATATAGGACTGCAAGAAAATGAAGCCGGAGAAATAATAACGGGGGCCAAGGAGATGGCAGATGAACTAAATTGTTAAAGATGAGGTAATGAAATACTTGGTGACACAGGACAAGATAGTACAAAGTCAGCATGATTTCCTTCAGGGAAAATCCTGCCTGAAGAAACTATTGGAATTCTTTGAGGAGATTACATGTAGGTTAGATAAAGGAGATGTAGTGGATGTCGTATATTTGGACTTGCCAAATGCCTTTGACAAGTTGCCTCACATGAAGCTACTTACTAAGTTAAGAGCCCATGGTATTACAGGAGAGTTACTGACATGGTTAGAACATTGGCTGATTGGTAGGAGGCAGTGAGTGGGAATAAAAGGATCCTTTTCTGGTTGACTGTCAGTGACACATGGTGTTCCGCAGGAATAGGAGTTCAGACTGCTTCCTTTTATGCTGCATATCAATGATTTAGGTGATGGAATAGATGGCTTTGTTGCCAGGTTTGCAGATGATATGAAGAGTGGTGGAGGGGCAGGTAGTGTTGAGGAAATAGGTAGGCTTAAGTAGGATTTAGATTAGGGGAGTGAACAAGAGAGTGGCAAATGAAATACAATGTTGGAAATGTATAGTCATGCAACTTGGTAGTAGAAATAAATATGCAGATTATTTTCTCTCCAGGGAGAAGATCCAAAGTTCTGAGGTGCAAAGTGATATGGGAGTCGTTGCGCAGAACACCCTTGCAGGTAGGGTCAGTGGTGAGGAAAGCAAATGCAACGTTGGTATTCATTTCAAGAGGTTCTAGAATACAAGAGCAGGGATGTGATGCTGAGGCTTTATAAAGCACTGGTGAGGCTTCACCTTGAGTATTGTGAACAGTTTTGGGCTCTTCATAGAAGAAAAGGTATGCTGGCATTGGAAAAGGTTCAGAAATTCACAAGGATAATTCTGGGAATGAAAGAGTTATCATACCAGGGCAATTTGATAGCTCTGGGTCTGTACTCATTAAATTTAGAAAGATGAGGGGGAACCTCATTGGAGGAGGAGATGGCGGCACGACACAGCGCGCGCGGCCTCTCCGGTGAAATGATATCGTATTTGTTAAATAGGGGCTGTGCACAATCCTGATTTGATGGAGACGGACGTGAGAAGCACGGAGGAACATCTGGAGAAACTTCTGAAATGCCCGGTTCACTGCCGCTGCTACTGTGCGATTGAGAATCTCTGGAGGGGAAGGCCCCAAATCCTCGGCTTTGCCTGTTGCTGGCGGTTGGGGTTGGGGTTGACGCGCTCGGCAGAGATAGTGCTCAGTGCTCGGTGTTGGAGGGCTGGTTGGAGGCTCGAAGTTTTCGGACAGACTGAAAATTGGACTGTGGTCGGGTGCCTTCAGGATGCTGCATTGGTAAGTTTGCGGCGCTGGAAGCTCATGGCAGGGAGAGTTGTCTTCCTTCTACTGTCTGCGTGAGATGTTGGGACTTTCGAGAGACTTTGAGACTTTTTTTTTACCGTACCCATGGTCTGTTCTTCTATCAAATTACGGTATTGCTTGCACTGTTGTAACTATGTTATAATTATGTGGTTTTTGTCTGTTTTTCAGTCTTGGTCTGTCTTGTGTTTCAGTGATATCACACTGGAGGAACATTGTATCATTTCTTAATGCATGCATTACTAAATGATAATAAAAGAGGACTGCGTGTCCTCATAATCTAATCTAAATCTAATCTAAATCTTTTGAATGTTGGGAGGCCTAGACAGACTAGACGTGGAAAGGATGTTTCCCATAGTGGGGGAGTCTTGGACAAGAGGGCACAGCCTCAGGATACAGGGGTGTCCATTTAATACAGAGATGCAGAGAAATTTCTTTAACCAGAGGGTGGTAAATTTGTGGAATTTATTACCACAGGCAGCTGTGGAGGCCAGGTCATTGGGAGGATTTAAGGCAGAAATTGATAGGTTCTTGACTGGACATGGCATCAAGGGTTATGGGGAAAAGGCTAGAAAGTGGGGCTGAGGAGGGAAAAATAGGACCCACCATAATTGAATGGTGAAGCAGACTCAATGGGTCAAATGGTCTAATTCTGCTCTTATGTCTAATGGTCTAACCTTGATCGTAGCCTCGGATATAGCATCTATCGGAAACCCACTTGCACAGACTTATACTTTAACAACAATAGCGACATCACTCCTCTCAATGTAAGGTGATTCTTTCTACATTGATTAACCGTGTGGGAACTATTTCAGACACGGAGAGTCTACACGAGGAAATAAGATGATTACGCATGACATTCCTACAAAATGTCTACAAGGTGAAGGAAATCAATCAGGTCCTGAAAAGGGCTGATAGGAAAATCAGGAACACTAACAATGAGGAGGAACCCGTCGTTACCACCTGACTCCCTATATTCCCACAGTTTCTGGTAGGAACACCAGGATCCTGAAGCAACCCATAAGGAAGCTCAGATCACAGCTTATGCAGATCAAAGATGACCTGAGACTCAGGATGGCTGGCATTTACAGGATTCCCTGTGAATGTAGAGCAGCATATATTGGCCTGATTGGACACACGGTGGATACCTGCATCAAGGAGCACAGGAAGTGTATCCATTTGGGTTACCCGGAGAAATCTGCAGTAGCAGAACATTGCATTCACAATAATCGTAGGATTGACTTTCATGACAGAAAACTACAATGTCGCCCCAGTGGTTTACGGGACTGCCTGGTGAAGGAAGCCATTGAAATAAAACTAGAGGAAAAGAATTTTTAAAAAGATCAAGGTATCAGTACAAGTAAGAATTGGAAGTTGATTGTAAACAAGGTGGGACAGCAGAAACCTGACTGGATGAGGACTACCAATCAGGAGGGACCACCAGAGCAAACATGTCCAGGCATCATCCCTGAAGAAGTTGGCAGAGTTTGTCATTGAAACGTCATTTAAAATTGGTAGCTGTATAGTGCCATTATTAATCATGCATGTACACTAAGTGGCGGGGTGGAGATATGTCTCTACTGATGGAGGTGAAGGTGCTTCTTTACTCCGCTAGCCTGCAGTTCACTCTTGGACAAGATGTAGCACCTGCTTAGCCCCCCGATCAAAGTCAGATGAAGCCATGGGAGTGGGTGGTGGATGGTCCTATGAGCAGCTGGTCCATATCACAAGTCCTCGTTATGTGACCAATGCCACCAGGCAGACAGTCTCTAAAGAATGTTGATAATGGCTGGGGCCACCTGTCTTGTAAAGACACTGCCCAGAAGAAGGCAATGGCAAACTACTTAAGTAGAAAAATTTGCCAAGAGCAATCATGGTCATGAGACGATGATTGCCCACGTCATATGATACAGCACATGATGATGATGATATGAATTCACAGATTTGTTTGAAACAGTAAGAATTATCAAGGGAAACTATAGAAAAGAAAACAATAGTGAAGAAGTCCATTTGGTCCATGGATAAATGTTGTTTCCCAAAGGAGCAATCCCATTTTTTCTAATCGTCTTCCTTATTACTCTGGATGCTTGTAAACTATTCGTTCTCACATGTGCCCATCAATTCATTTTAATTATTTTTGCCATTAACCCACAATCCATGATGATTTGCAATAGCTAATGAATCTATCACTGTCTTTGGAATGTGCAAGGAAACTGGAGCATTGTGTGGAGCCAGAATAAGAGTGAAGACTTAAAAGCATTGATGCTTTGTTAGAAGTAAGAAAAGTCGGTCATAAAATAAGTTTAAATTGCCAAAAAAAGAGAGGAAGGACAGAAAGAACGAAGGCCTGCCTTTGGGGGAGACTAGGTGAGGTCTGGAGAATGTGTAAAAAAAGAGAGAAATGAATAACATTTAATGCTCATCACTAAACTGGGTACACTGTTACTATATGATACATGTTAATACAGAATGCTGCATATGGTATAAACATGGTGTTTGAACATGTTACATGGTTAAATAAGATTGTTATTTTTCTAGGAATAAGGCTTGCGTTGCTAGAATCAGAGATTACCCTCTCTTAGAGAGCTAAGTGTTTTGCTGAGCACTTAACTGCGCTTAGTTTCCCCATACATTTATGAACATGGTCTAAAATGGATTAACGAAACAGTTTGATGTTTAGCACATGGATTCATATGTTATAATGGGAACTGCATGGTTCCCCTCAGGACTTCTGCACTGTTCTATTGTTGCAATGCGGATTGCTGAAAATCAAGTTAGTACTTAAACAACACTCATCAGAACAGTCTCTGTACAGCTGCAGGTAAAGCATCCACCGATGGGAAAGAACACATTGAAGAAGAAGGACACAGCATTTTCCTTTGTAGCTTGACACCTGACTGTGCTAATCTGATCTGATTGATTTCACTGCTGGTAGAGGCCCACCACCAAGGGACCTGTGATTGTTGCATGCAAATCACAACAGATTTTTTAAAAAAAAGGATGTGGTCAATGAGGTGAAGATGAGTGTGAGGTGACTTGATAGAGGTGTTCAAGATGATAAGAGGCAAGGGTAGGTGGGACAGCTAGAGACATTTTCCCTGGGCAGAAAAGGTGAATAAAAAGGGGGCAGAATTTCAGGGTGATTGGAGGAAAGTATGGGGGTATATCAGAGGTATGTATTTTTACACAGAAAGTTGTGGGTGTGTGGAGCACCCTGCCAGGGGTGGTGGTAGAGGCAGGTACAATAGGGGCATTTAAGAAACTCTTAGATGATAGAAAGAAGGTATATTTCTTAGATGAAACTCTAATATGGTTGATAGAAAAATGGAGTATTATGTAGAAAGGAATTGTTAAATTGATCTTAATGTAGGTTAAGAGGTTGGCACAACACCACAGGCTGAAAGGCCTATACTGTACTCTAGTGCTCTTATGTTCTATGAAGATGATCCTGTGATTAGTTCAAGTTCAATTGTCATTCAAGCATATATATGTGAACAGCTAAACATAACAGTTTTCCTCCAGGGCCAGGATGCAAAGCACAGTACATATAGTCATACATAGCACGTATAGTTATGATAGCACATAGAGTCAGAAAATAATATTAGCGCAACTCCCTGAGTGGCATGGCCTGAAGATTGATGGTGCATTGGATGTTGTCCACGAGCCACGTTTCTGCAAGACTAAGTATGCAGCAGTTCCTCATCTCATGAAATGTATTCATTTCCACTGTTGTTAATCAAAGGGCACCTAGGATAGAAGATATCAAGATGTCAATATAACTATGTGGACCCTATAATCATCATCTTATTCCAGAACCCTGCATGTCGTACTCCTGGATTTTTTTTTTTGCGAATATACACCAAAGGCTCTAGGTTTACCCCAAAAGTCCTAATTTACCAATCAGTGCAGTGCAAACTAAAGATGATTATTTGCAGAATTTTGCTTTTAAGCATGACTTGTACAAAAACAAACTCCAACTTTAATGTATTAGATATACCAAATATTCTTCATTTCATTTGAAATATATTATTAGAATTGCTAAATTAAAAAGCACTAATCCTACTTAAATATTCATTTTGTAGTTGTAAGTATTCTCTTCTCTATTTCAACTCTCCAAAAATCAGAAATGATTCAAGTGTTTGATTTCACCTCCTGGTTGATAAATAATTACCACACTTCCAGTCTCATGAACTTTAAGATGTTAACATGCACTTACACGCAAAGTGTTGCTTCAGGAAACTATTACTACAGTTATTAAAGTTATACAGAGTTAGAAGGAAATTTAGGAGAAACTTGTTCCTAATAACCAAAGTACCTTCCTGAGATCGTCCCATTTGTCTGAATTTGATTCATACCTCTCAAAACCTTTTCTATCCATGTACCTGTTAAAATGTCTTTTCAATGTCAAGTCTACCTCTTCTTCTGACAGCTTATTCCATATACCTACTACAATCTGTGTGAAAAGCCTATCCCTCCCTTCACCTCTAAATCTTTCCTCTCAGATTAACCATACCCTCTGATTTTAGACTGTCCCATC
The DNA here is from genome assembly GCF_963921235.1 of Mobula hypostoma. Classification (NCBI taxonomy): domain Eukaryota; kingdom Metazoa; phylum Chordata; class Chondrichthyes; order Myliobatiformes; family Myliobatidae; genus Mobula; species Mobula hypostoma. Next base: position 22,387,862 of record NC_086100.1, read on the forward strand.
CTGGAAAAAAGACTGTCATCATCCAACATATCTATGCCCCTCATGATTTATAAGGTCACCCCTCAGCCTCTTTCACTCCAGGGGAAACAGCCCCAGCCTACCCAACATCTCCGCATAACTCAAGCCCTCCAGTAATATTATTGTGAATCTTTTCTATACCCTCTCCAGCTTAATCACTTCCTCCCTATAGCATGCTGGCCAGAACTATATACAATACTCACCAGTGTCCAATGCAGCTGCAACATGCTATCCCAATTCTTCTACTCAGTGCCCCATCCAGTGGAGGCAAGCATGTCTTCTTCACCAACTCATCTACATGTTGTACCACTCATAAGGAACTTGGTAGTACCTTTGAGTTTCCTTGTTTTGCAACATTACTGAGAACCCCGCCTTTCATTGTGTGTGTGTCCTGCCATGCTTTAACTTACAAAATGCACCAGCTTGTATATTCATGAGTTAAGTTCCACCTACCCTTTCTTCCTCAGTAGATCTTCTTGTAACCTCAGTCAACCTTCTTCAATGTCCACTATGAGACCAATTTTGATGTCATCAGCAAACTTACTAATTACATCACCGACATTTTCAGCCATATCATTCACAGCAAACAACAGGCTATCCAGCACCAATCCCTGTGGCATGCCAATGGCTGTAGGCCCCCAACCTGAGAAACAATCCTCCACTGCCATACTCTGTCACTTTCCTCCAAGCCTATTTTGTATTCAACTGACAAGTTCATCCAGGACCAGCCTAGCATATGAAACCTTTTCAAAAGCCTTGATAAAGTTCATGTAGAGAAGGTCTACTACCGTCCCTTGTTAATCCTCTTGTTCACCTCTTCAAACACCCAGTTAAATTCATGGGACAGGAATTGGCATACACAGCACCTTATTGATCTGTTTAATGAGTTGTTGCTTTTCTAACAAGTAGATCCTGTCAGGAGTCCTTTCTGTCACTTTACAACCACTGACGTTGGGCTCACCAGCCTGTAGTTCCTAGGCTTGTTTTTTTCTGTCCTTTTAAAATGAAGTCTTAACATTAAACATAACATTAAACAGTCGCTAGTCATCTATTATGTCACCCATGCTAAGGAAGATACAAAACTTCCTGCCAGGGCCACAAAAATGTCTTCCTTTGCTTTGCACATTAACCCAAAGTATAGTTGGTAAGGCCCCAGGAACTTATCCACCTTTATGCATCTCATAACCATCTCCATGGCTACCAGAGCATGTCAAAGGCTAGGAATTCTGTGGCATGTAACTACCGCCCAACTCCCCAAAGTCTGTGCATCATCTACAAGGCTCAGGTCAGGAATGTAATGGAATACTTGCCACTCACCTGGATGAGTGCAGCTCCATCAACACTCAAGAAGTTTGACACCATCCAGTACAAGGCTCTACTTTATTGGTGCTCCTTCCACAAGCATCCAATCCCTCCACCATCGAAAAATATTTGCAGCAGTGTGTACTATCTAAAAGATGCACTGCAACAACACACCAAAGTTCCTAAGGCAGCACCTTCCAGTCCTATGACCACTACCATTTAGAAGGATGAGAACAGCAGATACTGGGAACGCCACCACTTGGAAATCCCCCTGACTCGGAAACATATTGCATTCCTTCATTGTCGCTGGGTCAAAATCGCAGCATTCTCTCCCTAGCAGTACTGTGGGTGTACCTACACCTCACGGACTGCAGTGGTTCAAGAAGGCAGCTCATCACCACCTTCACAAGGGCAACTAGGGATGGGCAATAAATGCTGGCTTAGCTGGCAACGCCCACGTCCCGTAAATGAATAAATAGAAAAAGAAGAACCAGCAACTTGTGGAATGTTGACTGCTGCAGGGCATCATTATTCTCTTCCCTGAACTCCCTACCTTCCATGACCTTCCCCAAGGTAAGTACAGTCAAGGAGTATTCATTGAAGACCACACTCATTTCCCATGGTCCCACATACAGTCAGTTGCACTGATCACTAATGAAACCTATTCTCCCCCAGCTACCCTTTAGCTTTTAATATACTTAAAAGATCAAACAACTTCTAGAAGTGTAGTACTGAAGTATTTGCAGAATGATGCCTGAATTTCTTTTTTGTTTTGGTTCAGCAAATTAAAAATCCCTCTTTAACACAAAGCATTTGTGTTCAAAGAGTGATTAAATGTTGATTAAATTTTTGACTAGTAAAGAGAATTCTAGACTATTTGCTCATCATCAGAAGTTTGAAGCTTGTCATTGAAAAAGGTGGATTTATATTTGAGTAATTAAATTAATCTGGAATTCAAAGCCTGTCTGTCTTTGTCAAAACAAACGTAGATTGTCATAAAGCCACATCTTGATTTTCTAATTCATTCCGGGAAGTCAACCATCCTGACTAGCACTTATGTGACTCCAGCCTCATCCACCTGAGTAACTCAGAATTGTTTTGGCAGTTCAATGTTCGATGGTGGTTGGGAAATAAATGCCAGCACCCCAGTAAAACCTGCATGCTGTGAACATTTAAAGATATACAAAGATATTTTAAGACCATAAGACCGTAAGACATAGGAGCTGGCCGTTCGGCCCATTGGGTCTGCTCCAACATTCCATCATGGCTGATTTAGTCTCCCTTTCAATCCCATGAACCTGCCTTGTCCTTGTAATGCTTGATGCCCTTACTCATCAAAAACCTATCGACATCTGTTTTAAATATAAATGGCATAGCTTCCACAGCTAACCAAGGCAAACAATTCCATAGATTCCATAGATTCACCCCCCACCCCCCACACCCCTGTCCAGCTAAAGAAGTCCCATTTCTGTTCTAAATGGACATTGTTCTATTCTGAGGCTGTGCCCTTTGGTTCGAGACATCCACATTATGAAACATCCTCTCCACGTCCACTCTCTTTAGGCCTTTTAATATACAATAGGCTTCAATGGATTAATGGCACAAATGAACAGTTTGCAAAGTCAGTGAAATGCGTACATTGCATGTACGCTCTGTCTGTTTGGAGCCGTGATCTGAGAGACTGCTCTGCTGGGCATGCTGCCCTTGCATGGCTTAGAGCACAGTGGCCTGGAATTATTTGCAGTGATGGCGTGATTTAGTAGTCAGGCACCATTTAAGATCTGGAGGTTTGATGTCACTTAAAGCAGGATGAGGTCTGGTGATGAGCAGTAACAAGTGTTCTTTGTGCAGTAGCTGGGAACACACTGTGTGCAAGCTGAACAGAAGAAAAGCTGTTTGCAGGAGGATTGTGACTGAAAACTGGGGCACTGAATGTAGCTGAAGAAACAAGCATCGGTCACCTGTGCAGCATCAGTTTAACAAAATCCTTTAATCCCAGAAGATTTCCAAGCCCTGTCATTATTTATTAAACAAAGCATTCATAGGATAAGTTGGGACTAAATTTAGTAGAAATTATAGAAGGCACAGAACACTACAGCACAGAAACATGCCCTTCGGCCCATCAGGTTCATGCTGAACTATTAATCGGCCTAGTCCCATGGACCTGCGCCCGCCATACTCCTCCCATCCATGTACCTATCCAAATTTCTCCTCAATGTTGAAATCAAAATCACATCCACCATTTCTGCTGGCAGCACCTTCCACACTCTTACCATCCTCTGAGTGAAGAAACCCCTACTCATTTTCTTCTTAAACATTTCCCCCTTCACCCTTAGCCCATGACCTCTATTTCTAGTCTCATGCAGCCTCAGTGGAAAGAGCCTACTTGCATTTGCCATCTCTGTAAACCTCATAATTTTGTATATTGTCCAAAAGACTCAGGCACATATGTAGAGCCAGGGTGCCTATGACTTTTGCACAGGACTGTATTAATTTTATGTATTGCACTGTACTGCTGGCATATTAAAAAAAAACAAATTTCATGGCATCTGTGAACGATGATAAACCAGATTCTGAATGTTCCTCTATTGTGGACTGAGACCGGAAAGGCGGCAGGGAGAGGCAAGTCATGGTTGGGAAAAAGGGAAGGGAGAGGGAAGCATCTGAGAGACATCCTGTAATGATCCATAAGCAAATTGTTTGGAATCAAATGACCTTGCCTGGTGTCTCAGGGCTGGGTGTCTGCAGCCACCCCGTTCCCCAGGTCTGGCACTCCTCGTCTGAAATCTGTCCCACACTCCTGCTGCTCACTGTCAGCTCCCGCTCCACTGTGCAAAAGTGTTAGGCACCCTGGCTATATATATATATATGTGTGTGTGCTTAAGACTTTTGAACTGTATTGTACTTCCAATGTTCCCTCTAAGGAGTGCTACCAGCGCAGAAACAAATATAAACTGCGCATAAATGGTTGTCACCCTCTAACTCATTGGCATGTTAAGTATATTTCACAATCGTGCACAGTCATATTTCCTTTCCCAGTTTCTGATGCAGACGGTGTTGACAACATGGAGTTTGCGATGAGTTCTCTGCAGGTTTTAGAACTGGCATATTTATACTGTTTTTATTGAAGAAATTATTCATTGTGCACATCTTGTTGTCACTGGGTAAATCATTGCACAGCCCAAGGTTTTTGTGCACACTGGTCATTAGAAATTAGGCGGAACATTGTGTTTGTCTGTCAAATCTCCCCTCATCCTCATCTGTTCTAGGGAATAAAGTCCTTACCTGTTCAACCTTTCCCTAAAACTCAAGTGCTGAATTCCTGTCTGTGCCAATGTCATTGCTGCTCCAGTATAGCAGTTGATTATGCAGACTAGACTGCACAGTACAAGAGTGAACTGTCATTCAAAGACTTTTCTCTATTCTATCAATTAATGAGCCTGAAGATGTTCAATTCTATAACTAATAGATTATCTACAGAATGAAATGTCCTTTGTTGCATAGCTGTGAAAAATTATGCTGGCATTCACAAGTTGGCTCTGGTATTGTTTGCCCAGTACACTGCTTTGGTGGCAGAACATGCATTTCATTTCATTCTACTCGTTCCCAGAGAGAGCATTTTCTGTCTCCGTTTGCAATGTGTGGGAAGATGAATGGGGGCATGATTTTTTTCTATTTGGGAAACAGAGACAAATATGTTCTCAAAAGTGAAAACAAAAACACGAGTTAAGAAAGTTTTTTTTCAAACTGTTTGTCACTAATACTTTATCTAATGGATATACAAGAAACTGAAGATGCTGTGGGGAAAGAAACAAACTTCTGGAGGAACTCAGGTTGTTGGGGAAAGGGCTGGCAGACAATTTGGGTGAAGACTCCTGCGATAGGGCTGAGAATGAAAAGGAGAGATAGCCAATATAAAGAGGGGAGGGGAAGGGATGAGGTGGGAGCTTGTAGGTGATTGTTGGGCCAGGGAATGGTGAAGGATAAAGGGTAAAACAATGCCAAGTTGGAGAGGGGAGGAGAAGCAGATGATAGAGTTGGGAGACATGGAGGTATATGGTAGATTTGAATTCACACTCAGATTTAGACTGATTTTCATCTTATACAGTGCTGTCCAAAATCTTTAGGCGCACACACATACGTATATATAGCTAGGGTGCCTAAGACTTTTGCACAGTACAGTAGTAATGTTATGCATTGCACTGTCCTGCTTCCAAAAAAAAAAACAAATTTCATGACATATGTCTGTGATAATAAACCTGATTCTGATATGGGTCTCTAAAGTCTTAGACACCTTATCTATCCATCTATATATATATAGAGAGAGAGCTAGGGTGTCTAAGACTTTTGCACAGTACTGTATGACAGGTGCAATGATGTTCCTTACTCATATGAAGCAGACATACGTGGTTAGAATAAACGCAGCAATTAACGCAGCAGAATGATGCAAAGATCATAGCACAATGTGAATCTCAGCAAAAAGGGCCACTGAGGTGGCAATAACAGAATAACTAAAAATGGTGGAATTAAGAGTCTGAGAACATGGCAGCACCACCAGGAAGATAATGTGAAAGAGGTGATGAGTTCAGGTGTCTGATAGTAGTCGAGAAGAAGGTGTTATTTAGTCTTAAACACAAGAGATTCTGCAGGTGTGAAAACATCAAGTTCCTTGGGGTGCAGATCTCGGACAATCTCACCTGGTCCAGGAACACCACTGGGATTGTGAAACGGGCCCAGCAGAGATTGCACTTTCTGAGGAAGCTTAAACAAGCATCACTCTCCACTAATACCTTAACTACATTCTACAGAGGCGTGGTTGAGAGTGTGCTGACCTTTTGCATCACAACCTGGTACTCCAGTTGCAGTGCTGTCGACAAAAAAGCCTTGCAGAGGGTGGTTAGGGGAGCAGAGAAGGTTATTGGGGTCTTCCTACCTTCTGTCCAAGACCTCTTTCAGAGTCAATGCCTCCAGAAGACACGGTACATCATTAAAGACCCCTCACACCCTCTCCATGAACTGTTTGTTCTTCTGCCATCAGGCAAACGTTACAGGAGCATCAAAACTAAAACCACAAGGCTACTAAACAGCTTCCTCCCACAGGCAGTCAGACTGCTAAATAGCTGCTCTACCTGACTCTGCTTTGGACACTTTTAACTTGCACTGGACACTTATAACTTGATTTTAACTGACATGTGGCTGTTGTGTTTTACTATTTATTGTTATGTTTATTATTTAGTGTTGTGTTTGTTATGTTATGATTGCACTGCTCCTGGGAAACGCTGTCTAATTCTGCCCTGCAGAGCTGATGTACGGTTAGAATGACAATAAAGTTTTTTGAATCTTGAATCTTGAATCTTGAAATCTTATGCAATGCACACAAAATGCTGGAGGAACTCCAGAGGTCAGGCAGCATGGATGGAGGGGAACAGTAGAAGTTTCACAATAAGACCATTCTTTAGGATTGGAGAGGAAAGGGGAAGAAGCCAGAACAAGAAGGTGGGGGTGAGGAAAGTGCACAAGCAGGTAGGTGACAGAGTGAGGGGAAAAGTGGATGGGTGGCCGGGGGGTGGAGGGAGGGTTGAAGTAAGAAGCTGGAAAGGTGGAAGGAGATAGGCATAACAGGTAAAGGCATGAAGAAGAAGAAATCTAATATATCAGGACAGTGTACCATGGAAGAAAGAGAAGGAGTTAAGTCATCCAGGTTTTCAAGCTACTGCATTTGCTCCCAGAAGCTCAAAGCCAGAAGGTCGATGGAAACAGACAAGGAGATAAAGGTAAATGCGGGAGGGGAGTTGAAGGTGTAGACAGAGGCTGAAGGGTGATACGTGGTGCCACAAAGGCTACAAATCAGTGAGAAAGCTGATAGTGAGAATTATTAATGGAGGGGCAAAGGGCAGATGGGACCAGATGGGGGAGGGGTCTAGTAAGTGAACAGCGTGGCTAATAGGTGGATAGAATCAGGAGCTGGTTGGGGAGTGTTTGGTATGAAAATGATTGTTGAGGCATTGACGATTAGAGGGAGAGTATGGGAAAGAGAACAGAGGTAATGGGAGGTAATACTTTATTAAAATATTAATTTGCTTTGACTTCAGTACATTGAGTAACAAGAAATGTTCAATGCTATGGTAGGGTTAACAACCATTTTAAAGTTTTTCTTTACAGTCTTCACTTTTCCAATTTAGCTCCCAATGATAAATGAAAATCAACAAAGAAATAGCAGATGCTAGAAATCAAAAATTAAAATTGAAGATGAGGGGTACAAAATCAAAGTCAAATTTGAGATTATTGTCATATGTACAAGTGCAATGTACAGTTTGCATTGTCACAGTTACATAGCAGCATTCTTAAGGAAAACATACGTTAAGTATTATTTATAGTCAAATTTTACAAGTAAGAGCCTAATTGGAACAAAAATAAACAAAATTGATAGTCATGCAGAAAGGTGAAAGTGATCGTACTGAGTTACTGATTAGGGTTGTTCAAGGATTAAATGATTGAAGGGAATTACAACAAGAGAAAATCTCTAGATGCTGGAAATCAAAGTCATACACAGAAAATGCTGGAGCAGGCCAGGCAGCATCTTTGGATGAAGGGTTTGGCCTGAAACGTCGACTGTTTACTCCTTTCCACCGATGCTGACTGGCCTTCTGAGTTCCTCCACATTTTGTGTGATTGAAGGGAAGTAGCTGTTTTTGAATCTGCTGCTGTGGGACGTCAAGAGCCTGTACCTCCTCCCCAATGGTAGGTGCAGGAATGCAGTATAGCTTGGATGGTGCAGTCTTTTGATGATAGATTCAACCTTCTTGAGAGAGAGCTTCATGTTGATGCTATTGGTGATGGGAAGGGATGTGCCTATGGGTAGAGGTTGACGCAACTAGGTGGATTAATGGTATGGCATTGACTAGATGGGCTGATGGCCCTGTTTCTGTGCTGCAGTTGTTCTATGATTCTATGACTCTATGATGTACTGGGCCGAGTTGACTACTCATCTTACATTCCTGCACGTTCAAATTGCCATACCAGACAATGATGCAACCAGTCAGGATACCTTTAACATATATAGTATGACTGTAGAAGTTTATTAATATATTTACTGGCACACTGAATCTCTTGAACCTTCTTAGTAAGTGGAGATGGTGGCACTTTTTCCTAGTGCTTGCATCAATGTGCTGGCCTAGAATAGGTGATCCCATGTGTTAACACTTGGGATTTTAAAGCAGCTGACTCCCAGCAAGTCAGGCAGTATCTGTGGAATGAGAAGCTGAATTACTGTTTCAGGTCTGACACCTTTAAATCCATTTCTATTGATATAGATTATGAAGATGAATGATTTAGTTCATTATAACAACCAGCTAATATGGAAATTTAGAAATGAAATGTATATTTCAGACAGGATAGATTTTGTATAGGACTGTGCAAAAATCTTAGGCACATATATATAGCTAGGGTGCCTAAGACTTTTGCATAGTACTATATTTGTCAATGTGGAGCAAGAGTGAGTTTGTAAATCTGGTGGGAACAAAGATTTTTGGGAATGGTGAGGATGGAGTGCTGCATGTGGGATGTGGGACAGGTGGAAGAGAGGGTGTGCCAGGGTTGGGGGGTGGCAAGGGTGCAGACACACCCAGCCCTGAGAGACCAGCAGAGGTCCTTTGATTCCAAACAATTAGTTTATTGATCATTACCTAATGTCTCTCTGGTGCTTCCCACTCCCCCTCCCTTTCCCTTTTCCCAACCATGATTCCCCTCTCCCTGCCCCCTTCCACTTTCAGTCCACAATAGAGACCTATATCAGAATGAGGTTTATTGTCACTCTCATATGTCAAGAAAGTTGTTTCTTTGCTTTTTTTTGCAGCAGTACAGAGCAGTGCAATACATAAAATTACTACAGTACTATGCAAGAGTCTTAGGCACCCCGCACTTTACTGTAGATGGCAGAAATCTTGAGCAACACACACAAAATTCTAGAGAATCTCAGCAGGTTAGACAGCATCTATGGAGAGGAATACATGGTCGACATTTTAGGCTGATAACCTTTATCATTACTGGAAAGGAAGGGAGAAGAATCCAGAATAAAAAGGTGGAGAAAGGAGAGAAGTACAAGTTGGCAGATGATACCCTAACTTTTCAGGTTTAAAAAAAATAATACAGTGAAGTCAGTCTTACATCAACTCCTGCAGATTTATATATTCTTTTCTTCTCAGGGCGTATGTATTTTATAAATAAGAGTAAAGCAGATGAGGGTCTGTCACATTTTTTGTAAATATGGGATTTTTTCAATTCATTATAATTACATTGAAGAAAATGAAGAAATATCAAAAAAAAATCTAGTTTCTAGTGAACCAGTCCTGGAGGAAATAGGTGTGTGCCGTAATATGCCATGTTCTTTTGTGACACACTTTGTCACAGGTTTTAGAGTGGGATTTTCCACCGAGCCTGATTTACCCAAGAGGAGGTAGTGACAAGCTAATGCCAGAAGAATGATAAAAGGGCACCAGCCATATGGCCACTTAAGTTGGCAGTGAGAAAGCTGGAAAGTTGCCTGATTGAGAGAAATAGATGACAAGATGCTTCCAGCTGAAGTAAAATGGAAATAAAGCATTAAGATTAATTTATTGCTCAAAAGATGGCCTGCCTAATCATTCAATCTTTAAAAAAATAATTTCCAAGGTAAAGTAAGCATTTTGTTATTTTGCCACTTATCTCTTCATTCATATTAACCTATTGCAGAAGGGAGGTGAAACATGTATAAATATTTAAGTACAACCTATTCTTAGGCTTTTATTTAAATTTTGTACCATTGAGATATTATTAATTGGTAAAAGATGATTAATAAAAAACAACCCAACCATCTGAAGGACATGGCTATAGTTTTCCACAGTTGAAACTACCTTTTGGAAGGGTTGAATTGTTGAGAGTGTTAGTAAAACAGAAGAGGTTCTTAGAGTGCCTTTTGTATACACATACTCTTCAAATTAGCATCAGATAAGTAGATTGATCACATTAATTTGAACATGGGAAATAAAAGCAGATAATTCTGTAATTGGCAGGTAATGTCACACCTATCAATCCTGAAAATCAGAAAGATGCTGGAAATGTGAAATATGAACAGAAATGCTGGAAATTACCAGCAATAGCATTTGTGGAAAGAGAAACTGTGGTTAGTGCTTTATTTTGAACACTATTCACTCATTAGTAGCTGATGAGTGTCTTAGTCTTGAAAAGTTAACCCCGTTTCTCTTTCTCCAGATGCTTGCTGACCTGCTGAGTGTTTCCAGCACTCTCAGTTTTTATCACGGAGAGTGGAATCTTTTGGAGCCACTTAAATAAAGCAAGTGCTCTATAAAAGGGGTAAAGTATGGGTTGGGTGAGCAAATTAGTTGGTGGATGATGCAAGGCCAAAGAAAGAAGGTAATAAGGCAGGGGGAGTCAGAGGAGATATAAATGGAAACAGGAGAACAGAAAAACTCCTGTCTTCTAAAATACAGTTACAATCAAAATTGCCTGAACTTACTGTTGAAACTGGAAGGTTATAGAGTGCTGGGTTCAAAGTGGAGATGCTATTTCTCAGTGCTGATGGGACTTCATTGGTACCAAGGGCTAAGAACAAAGAGGTCAGAACTGTTAAATTAAAACTGTTAAATTTATTGTAGAGCCAACTGAAAACCAATTTATTTAACCTTGCCTTTAACTAATATAATTTTGCCCTTTATTTTTATGCTTCCACTTTATTCCATTGTAAAGCACATATAAAAAGTGCTGTGTAAGTAAGTTATTATTATAATACATTAGAGACTCTTAGGATATACACGTGCTTTGTGGGAAGGAAGGATTAGATTGGTCTTGGAGTAGGTTAAAAGGATGGAACAACATCATGGGCTAAAGGGCCTGTACTGTGCTGTAGTGTTCTATGTTCTAAAGTATCTTCATTATCATTAAGTGCCATATCATATGATGTGGGCAGTTATGGACTCCACGGCCATGATTGTTCTTGGCAAATTTTTCTACAGAAGTGATTTGCCATTGCCTTCTTCTGGATAGTGTCGTTGCAAGACAGGTGACCCCAGCCATTATCAATTACTCTTCAGAGGTTGTCTGACTGGCATCAGTGGCCGCAAACCAGGGCTTGTGATGTGCGCCAGCTGCTCATCTGACCATCCATCACCTACTCCTATGGCTTCACATGACCCTGATCGGGGGGGACTAAGCAAGGCTACACCTTACCCAAGGGTGACCAGCAGGCTACCGGAGGGAAGGAATGCCTTATGCCTCCTTTGGTAGAGACGTATTTCCACCCCATCAACCAATGTTTTAAAACATCAAATGATAAAAGGATCAAATCACGCCATGGTGTGTCAGTAATGATCAATGAAGAAAGCTAATGATAAATAGAAAGAAGTACAAGTAATTTATGGGCTCACGTAGAAGGAAGTGTGAGAGGTTCGGTGGTAAGGAATCAGAATCAGAACCCTTTATGCTATCACTGGTCGGGTTTGTACTGGGTGGGCACAGGGGTACATTCAGCCAGAGACTCATTCCACCGAGATGCAACACAGAGCGTCATAGGAAGTCATTCCTGCCTATGGCCATCAAACTTCACAACTCCTCCCTTGGAGGGTCAGACGCCCTGAGCCATAGGCTGGTCCTGGACTTATTTCCTGGCACAGTTTACAAATTACTATTTAACTATTTATGGTTTTATTACTATTTATTATCTAAGGTGCAACTGTAATGAAAACCAATTTCCCCCGGGATCAATAAAGTATGACTATGACTATGACTATGATTATGTTTGCAGCTTTAACATGGGCAGATGTATAAAAGAAAAGAATGCAACATCTGTGCATCCATGAGAAGGCAAGAAAAGGTGTCTTGGTGGCAGTAGATACACTGTTTCTCACCACAGCTCTTGCCTAGCCGGGTTTGTGAAAAAAAAAGTAAGGTGAGCATTTCAATTATTATTGCTGTTGGATCCTCCCTTTCTCCAAGACAACCACAACTTGTGTGCCTCAATGACCCAGAGAGCCCTGTTACCTGGAGTCAGGGCTTCATACTTTGGCTCTTGGTAGGGTCACCCATGCCAAACAGGTCAAAGGGTAGAGGTCAGACTAAGAGTGGTCCACCACTTCTCCAGGTGCGTGGGCTCAGTTCAGGGCTAACAACACTATCTGGTAAAACAAAATTGTTATGAAAACAGAAATGAAGAATCTTTCTACATCTGAGTGCGGTGGATTCCTGAGTCCAGCAGTAGAGAAAACCGAGAGGAAGCTACAGACATGATGAAGGAAGCCCTGAACACCACCAGAGCTGGAAACCTTCATCGTTGCCCTAAACATCAATGGCGTAACAGCTACTCGGCTCAGCACAGATCCTCCCATACATTCACTGGCTCCCTCCTTTACTAATACTGTATCTAAACAATAAAAATACTGACTTCAAATTTCTTTCATACTTCCTAAATTTGTGAAAATTATTACCTTCTTTTTGACTTTAACTGTCTAAATATCAGAATTCTCTATACCATATTTGGTGCATTGGTCAACAACTCTGAGGGAGGATATAAATGTTCAGTGTGTATCCATGTTGCAGACTCATTCACTAGTCAATTGCTTAACTGGTATTTCAGCAGAATCATAGTAATAATCCAAAGGGACACGATTGTGCCTTTGCAAACACAATTATAACATCACTCTACTCTCAGATCAGAACAGTCCTGGCACAAACCTTGTGAGTCTATTACAATTTTTGCAACAGAATGATGCACTCTGTCAGAAGAATGGATAACAAAGTGACCCACTACACTGTCAAGCTGAGCCGAAAGAGAGAAAGACAATGATGTAGCAGAGGTCATATTTACGCTAGAAATATAACATGGGTGTGAATTGGTGTGACACTAATGATTAAGGTGAAATTTGCCAAGTTGGCAACGCCTCTAGTTTGGCAACCAGGTTATTACTAATTGCAGTTTAACGTCACTTGGCGGTGCAAGCCTCAGAAAGCTGTACTCTAAGGTAAATGCAGCCTGAGTCTTGTTCTCTTTTGTGCTGTAGTGAGATGAACTCTGCACTTACACTGGGCTTGGTTAATCGCCGTACAAACCAGTCACTTTGCACCAGCATTATACTGCAAGGGTTACTGCACATGGACTGGATGAGGATTCAAAGAGCAGAGGAAGCCTTTCGCGATGCCTGTAGCAGGCTGTTCATGTGATATAAAGGACAAACATTATGCAGAGAACCCCAGTTAGCTTCCTAACGTGACTTGTGGTGGTTAGTTGCAGATTTGCATCAGGAGTCTCTGAAGTTGTTATTACTTACAGTAGAACATATTTGCCATTTGTATTAGTGAAAATGATTATGAACATTTTGATGGTGTTGAATAGTTTTTGAATTAATGAAACTGCTGGTAAAAAAGGCAATTAAAAATTAGAAATGAACATAAGTAGCCTCTGGGTTTTAGACAATGTTTTTATTTATTGGTGTATGACTTAATTATATCCAGTAAAAATTGACTTACTTACCTTGGTAACCAAGGGAATGACAGAGTATTAGGAGTAGTGCTATTACTTAAGTTGTGTATGATGCTCTGCTAAGGGGTTATTCCCAAAATGGAGAACGCCTGTGTATGACTTTGTTTTACAGAGGGAGGCTGATGCATGAGAAGCCAATACATAGAACTTGACAGATCAGGATCAGGGTCCGGTGGCATGAAATACAATGTGAATAGCGACCCTTCACTGCTGCAGCCTTCCTACACGTTCATTGCGATTGTGATGTGCCATCCTCCTCCGCCAGTTCAAATATTGAGATCTGGGTTGGATCGCTCTTTGTCCCCCTTGACCTTACCACCATGCCTGACCCAATCAGGAATAAGCTCCAGGTGGCATCGGCCTTGGGATCTCAAGAACTCACAAGCCACGCCGCAATGATGAGGTGATGATCCTCGAAGCTGACAGAGTGAAGAATGGTTATACTCTACCAAGCTACAGAAGTATAAGGCTGAGTTCCACAAGGTGACAAGTCTTAATACAAAATGAGAAAATACTTGAAATTACAATATTTCATAATGACAGATTGTGACAAAGCAGTGGTCCTTGAATATTGTTTTAGTTATTGCAAAAAATAGTCCTCTCTTGGCCAGTGGAGCAGTGGGTGCCAGAGCTGGTAGTACTGGGGTTTCACAGCTCCAGTGGCCTGGGGCCTGGATTCCAGCTGGTGTAATGTACTGCCGTTGTGGAGTTTACATATTCTTGTTATCAGGTGAGTTTCTCTCAGGTATTCTGATTTCTGCCCACACACATGAAAAAAATATGCCGGGAGGTTCTGAGCTTGTTCCTGCTGCAGGTAGTTGGCAGGTAAGTGAAAGGGGAATTGATGAGTAGGTGAGAGAGAGTAGGTTGCAGAGAGACAGGTGACAAATCGGCACTGAGCCAATTTGGTGAGATTGAGAATAGCTAATGGCTGGGCAGCCCAAGCGTATCATGGTGCTGGTGTCCCAGCCCTAACGGGAGGGGCAGTTTAAACGTTGGCAACTTAAACACTGGCACGGAGAGTCTGGAAGCCCAAGTGTCGGGAATGGAGGCAAAGGTCAGGCCGAGTTCACTCGATCTCCTGAGAATGTTCACTTCTTCCTCTGCGGTACTGAGGCCATGAACTGATCCGGCTGCTGCGTGGGTTTTCGCCCCGCTGGTGTGATGGGCTGGGACCGAAGCTTGGGCCTGCTCTCGCTGCTCTGGGAGCGGAATTAGGACTCATTCTGGTTTGGAATGCTGTTGGCTTGCTTCTATTATTTGCTTGACTTGTGGTTCTTTTTTCTCTCTCTCTTTCTCTGTGCAGTGATTTTTAGTCTTTCTTTTTAAATTGGGTTATTTGGGTTTCATGCTTTGTGACTGCCTGTAAACAGACCAATTTAAGATAGGACAAGATTATTGTTCTAAAGTTGCTCAGTCAGGAATATATACTTTAAAATACAAAATGTAAGCATTGTGATATGAAAAAGAATACAAAATGTGCATTAAAAAGTAATAGTGCAAAACACAGATGTAGAATGAAACCATATACTTATATACTTAAGGAGGAGGAGTTGTAGAGTCTTATAATGACAGAGAGAAAGATTCTCCTGTGGCATTTAGTGGTGCACCTTGGTGGAATAAATCTGTTACTAAAAGTGCTCCTCTCTTTGTCCAGTATGTCTTGGAGAGGGAGAGAGGGATGTCCATAATGCTCCATAGCATCTGCAGCATCCTCTTCTTAGACACAACTACCAGGGAATCCATTTCCTCTTCCAGAACAGAACCAGCCTTTCTGATGAACTTATCGATCTCCTTCGCATCAGCTGCTCTCACCCTAGTGCCCCTGTAGAGAACGACGTAGAATAGAATGCTGGCCACTACTGAGTCGTAGAACATTGAATGACTGGAGCCTCCTCAAGAAGTACAGTCAGCTCTGTCCCTTCTTGTACAGAACCCCTGTATTTTTAGTCCAGTTGAGTTTATTGTTCAAGTGAGTTCCCAGGTATTTGTAGTCCAGGACGACATCCACATCCGTTCCCTTGATGGAGATGGGAATGCAGGGTGTTTCCACCTTCTCGAAGTCCACCGCCAACTCCTTTGTCTGAGTAATGTTGAGCTGCAGACAATTAAGCCCACACCACTCAACAACGTTATCCCCCACTCTTCTGTACTCAGCCTCTTGACTATATTTCAAGGAGTATAATTAATACTGTCTTTGGTAATAAATTTGCTTTGAATCTTTGAATTGGAACTGATGAGATTTTTAGATTATGAGAACTCTCAGTCCTCTTTTATTGTCATTTAGAAATGCATACATGCATTAAGAAATGACAGAATGTTTCTCCAGAGTGATATCCCAGAAAACAGGACAAACCAAAGACTAACACAGACAGAACCACATAATTATAACGTATAGTTACAGCAGTGCAAAGCAATATTGTAATTTCATCACCTGATAAATATCTGATGAGGCAAATGCCCTTCTTTACACATGGGAATATTGTAAAGTGTTATGTTGCATCAGAGATACTCAGTGCTATGTTTGATATGTCACAGCTTATGTGTATAGTATTTTCACTTGCCAGAATGTAACTTCGGATGTCCTGGGTCATGAAATACACAGTAGGCCAAAGGTACAAAGGCAAGCTTTGTTTTTGATTCAGCCTTCTACCACTTTAGTGAACCCCTCTATACAGATCAAAGACAGGAGATACTATATTTCAGTATGGATAGAAGGTGAAAAAAAAGCACAGTCCAACAGGCTGTTTGAGTAATAGAGTCAAGCTGCTTTCAGTTCCGAGCCAGTTATCTCAAGCTGCAGCTGCTTGGAGCATGGGCAGCGATTTGTAAAAGAACTTTATTTCTGGCAATCCATTCTTTTTTGGGCAAATTTCTTCAGGCAGTGGACTACAAATTAAAGGAATTCCACTATTAAACAAATAGTGTACTAGTGGAATTCCATCAATATCCATTGTACCTAGATGGAATTCCAAAAAAAAAAGCATAAAAAGGTCGTACGAATTGATTAATAGCAGGCATAGTATTGGCGCACTTAGGCCAAAATGGGTGCCAACAGTGTTTCTGGGTTTTAGGAAATCAGTTGTAGTGCTGTTTCATTTTAGAACATTACAGCACAGTACAGGCTCCTTGGCCCACAATATCAACAACTTGACCTCGTAAAAAAAAACCCTGGAGAGGGATGGGCTTCGCCAGGTTTCAGATGCCCAAGACACGCTGTACGATGAGCATACCAAAAAAAGCTTGTCATGATGGCGCCCCGACGACTCCACGAAGAGTTAATGGTGCGCCCGCGCACACACACAAACACACACATATATACGTACTTAAAAAGTTAAAGAAGTAGTGAAAAAAAAACAACATAGCGAGGCAGTCATCATGTGTGGCAGAGGGGAAGAAGCTATCCTTGACTTGCTGAATACGTGCCTTCAGGTTCCTGTACTTTGTCTCTGACGGTAGCAATGAGAAGAGGGCATGTGGGCATGTCCTGGGTGATGGGGGTCCTTAATGATGGATGGCGCCTTTTTGAGGTTCCTTGAAGCTATCCTGAATTCTGGGGAGGCTAGTACCCATTATAGGGTTGACTGAGTTTATAACTATAAGCAGCTTACCTTGATCCTGTGCCATGTACCGCGCCCCCCCATACCAGAGGATGATGCCGCCAGTTAGAATGCTCTCCACAGTAAATCTATAGAAATTTGCAAGTGTCTTTTGTGACATACCAAGTATCCTGAAACTCCCAATGAAGCATAGGTGCTGCCATGCCTTCTTTGCAACTGCGTTGATATGTTGGGCCCAGGATAGATCCTCAGAGATGTTAACACCCAGGAACCTGATATTTCTGCCCCTTCTATTTTTGATCCCTCGACGAGGGCTGCTGAGTGTTGAGACTGAGAGCATTGAGAGTTCCAAGTTCCTAGGAGTGGACATCACCAATTGCTTGTCCTGGTCTAACCATATTGATGCCACAGCCAGGAAAGCTCACCAATGCCTCTACTTTCTCAGGAGCCTAAGGAAGTTCGTCACATCTCTGTTAACCCTTATAGATTCTTAATTGATGTACCGGAGAAAGCATCCATTACCTGGATGCATAACAGTTTGGTATGGCAACTGCTCTGCACATACCCGCAAGAAACTACAGAGAATTGTGGACAGGGTTGAGCACATCACATGAACCAGCCAGCCCTCTATAGATTCAGTTTACACTTACCGCTGCCTCAATAAAGCAGACAGAATAAAGAAGGACCCCGCACACCTCGGACATTCTCTCTTCTCCCCTCGCCCAGTGGACAGAAGATGGAAAAGTCTGAAAGCTTGTACCACCACCTTCTGTCCCAATTTTACCAGACTCTTAAAGAATCCTCTTGTTTGACGGAATGGACTCTTGACCTTACAATGTTGGTGCGTGGCCAAGTGGTTAAGGTGTTAGACTAGTGATCTGAAGGTCGCGAGTTCGAGCCTCAGCTGAGGCAGCGTGTTGTGTCCTTGAACATTGCTCCTGCACGTTTATAGCCCAGCGGCGGCGGTTGGTGCAGACAAATACCTTGCTGTGATTTGGCACTTTATCGTTTACTGCACTGTATTTAGTCTTTGTTATTTATTGAGACATGGCGAGGAATAAGCCTTTCTAGCCACACCGTCCAGCAATCCTCTGATTTAACCCGAGCCTAATCATGGGACAATTTACAATGACTAATTAACCTACACCTTTGCACTGTGGGTGGAAACCGAAGCACGCAGAGGAGAACATACAAACTCTTTACAGACAGCACTGGGAATCGAACCCAGATTGCTGGTACTGTGCAGTTTTGCACTCACCACTATACCACAGTGCCATCCACATTTTTCTTATTGTTTTACCTTATTCTACCTCAATGCAGGGTGTAATGATTTGATCTGTATGAACAGCAGGCAATTCACTGTGTCTTGGTACATGTGACAATAATAAATCAACATCAGTACCAATACCAGTCATTCCATCCTCCTCATTTTTTGATAGCCACATGCTACTTTATTTTCAATCAGATACCCATCAACACACTGCAGGGGATAATTTGCATTGGCTTTTACTTTGAATGTGGAGGGAAGCACACACAGTCACAGGAAGGACATACAAGCTCGATGCAGCAAGCACTGGAGGTCAGGATCAAATTAGGTGCCACTGGAGCTTTGAGTCATTGGCTCTACCAAATACACCACTGTGCTACTATGGAAATTGATCAGAAAAAAAAATCAGCATGACAGCTTTATGGAAAGCTTTCATACTTCATGGACTTTGTGGGGTCTCTGTGGCTGAAGGCAAAGCAGCAAATAACAACCTTCAATACTGACTCCTTTGGCTGCAGGCAGTGCAGGTCAGTTCTGTGTGGATCCACACCAAAGGGAGATAGAGAGAACTGCAGGCAATTCACTTCACTGTCAAGCAGCACCATGTACTCTCTAAATTGCATCAACACATTTTTGAAGCAAATTCAAAGCAAGAAAGACAGTGTAAGTCTGCAATTTGTAGAACAAGCTGAGAATTAAAGTGCAAACCCAGGAGGGAGAATACCATAGCTCTGTTTTGGTAGGAAAGGACTGCAGAGCTGCTGCCTCATAACTCTGGCCACTTCAGTTCAAACTTGACCTCAGGCGTTGTTGTTGGTGAGATCGGAGAATCAGAGGGGAGTTGATGGGCATGTAATCCAGAATAGTCATTGAGGAAACAAGTGGGTGAATGGGATTGCTTTGAGGGCTGGCATACATGCAATGGGCTGAATGTCAAAATCAGAATCAGGTTTATTATCACCAACATTTGTTGTTTTGTGGTAGCAGTACAGTGCAATACATAACAGACTACTATAAGTTACAAAAAGAAATGTATATACAGTGGATTCCAGTTAATTGGGACACTTTGGGACCAGTACATTTTGGCCCAATGAGCCGAAGTTTCATAGAAATAGTTAAAAAGTTTAAAAAAGACAAACACCGTTTAACTGAATAATGTATTTAAATGAAATACAGAACAAATTACCTCTACAGTACTATAAAACTGTGTACTAACTTCTAATAGTTATCAACGGAGGAATTCACCTGCAGCGTTCTTTTGATTGACTGTAAATGAACAAAGTCAGTACAGATACCTTGTGCAAATATGGACTTCTTCATATAATGTTTTAGAAGCTGTGGCATAGTATACTGTAATTATGATACAATGATAGCTTGCTCATAAACTCTGTCCATCGATTACCTTCTGAAACCATCATTCTTACTCACTGCCCTATTTTTTATTCTTAATAACTGTCTCTAAGAAGCCAGGTTGATATTCCAAGGGAACATTGTAATGAGCTCTTTGGGCTTCTGCAAGGGCTGGAGAGTGTTGGACTCCAAGACTTCTAGAGCACCTGAAATGGTTAATTGGTGTTTAACAAGTGTCATTAATCGTTTAGAGTTCTTTGTGTTTTTATCTCAAGCAAATCTCACTTTGTAATGTGGTCTCCTGGTGCTTTCTGTTTAAACTTGTTAATGTTTATTTTGATAAGCTCTGGGATGGTTCAATGGTTCAATTTAATATCAGAGAATGTACACGGTATGTTGTTGTTGTTGTTCGTCCTTCGTAGTCGAAGATGACCATGACTTCAAAGTCAAATGGGAGATTGGTGGCTGTGGGTCCGGAGGTGACTGATGAGGCCAACCCGGGCCCTGAAGGCTCGCCCACATGTGGGACACAAGTGGGTGGGTGCTGTCGTGGCAGTGGATGCTGCTCAGGCCTTGCGCACAGCACGCTTTCGTTGCGCCTCGATGATGCGCCTGACTTCAGCTGCATGGGCTCCTGTGGTGACCTTGCTGCGCCAAGCTGGATGGTCGAGGGCAAGCGTCTACAACCTGAAATTCTTACTCTTTACAGACATACACCAAATAGAAAAAAGCCAAAGAATGAGTGACGGAAATGTCAGAAAGCCAAAGACCCCCTCCCCCCTCAGACACAGCAAAAGCATCAACCCTCCCACTTGCTCCAGCAAAAGCACTGACACCCTACCCCCATGGAAGCAATAGCAAAGCGCCCAAGAGTTCCATGATCTAGAGTCCATCAATAAGCTACTGTCCATCCCAATACTTTGACATCTCAGAGGGATCACTCCTACAACAAAGAGAGGGGAGTCCGGCAGCTCACTGTTTCAATGTTACAATCTGCCACATCGCTTCTCCAAGCCCCCCGAATGGGGAACTGAAAGGCTGTCATTCACCATCAAACGAGAGCAAGAGAAAGAGAGAGATGGATCACTCGAGTGCGGGGGTCTTCTTTCGACATCAGTGTACACTGCCTGCTATCTTAACATTTCAATCCCCTGTGCTACTTCAGTCAGTGGCATCGACAAGGAAGTGGGTCATCCACAAGGCTGCACCCCGAAGGCACATGTCTTCCAGGCTGTTCCTGGAAATATTGAAACACCAGGCTGCATTCTGAGTCTGAGAATGAGAATCCAGCACCTGTGGAGGACCATAGTTTCAGCTGCAGCTGTAGATCATGGACTCTGACAGGACCTCAGCCACCTTGAAAAGAAAAGAAGAGAGATGAGAAAAGAAGAATAAACTGTTTTGCAGATGAACTGGAAGAAGTTGCCCAGGTCTGCAGAAACACCTAGCACCACTTCTTCCAGCGCCTCGCGCTCCAAGGATTCTGTGCTACTGTTATTATTTAAGTGGGTGTCTGATTAGCACTAATAGCAGAGTACTAGTTTTGAAAATGTTACAACTCGCAGTGTCACTTGGCTGATTCACTGCTGTTCTGTTGGAATCCTTATGAATAACTTCTGGTCACCAGCTCTACATTGATTGTGTGGATAGCCAGATGCTTTTTCGTAGGGCTGAAGGGGGCATAGTTTTAAGGTGCTTGGAAGGAGGTAGAGAGAGGACGTCAGAGGTAAATTTTTGACACGGTGACAGAGGTGGAGGCGGATACAATAGGGTCTTTTTAGAGACTCTTAAACAGGAAGTTTAGAAAAATAGAGGGCTCTTTGGTAGGGTAGTTCTATTCAGTTTCTAGAGTAGGTTACTTGGTTGGCACAACATTGTGGGCCGAACGGCCTGTAATGTGCTGTAGACTTCTATGGAGTTTGTCTTTCCTCCACACTTAGGTTCTAACTTTGCCAGTGCACAACCTGACAAATTCATAGAGTGTAAGGTGAGTTGTCCTTCCACTTTGGACCATATTTACTAAAATACTGCTTTCCTTACAAAATTTGAAACTTATGTGGTGACAACAACAAAGCACTATTGATTTGCCAAATACCAGGTCACTGGAGAAAGTCAGATGAAACCACTAATTAATAAGTAAATGCATATATGTTGCTCAAAATAGCATTACTGCCTAGTAGAATGTTTCTTGATAACTTCTGGCAGAGTTCTGACTACAGTATCATATCACTAGAGAGAACATTCTATTAGCCATCTGGTTGATCTCAGTTTCAAAACGAAATTCCCTAAAGCATGAACCTAAATTTAAACAAATGGCATTTTAGACTTGGTGGATTTAATTCTTCATTAACACGTCAGTGCCAGGAGAATACCAATTCTAACATGCAATGAAGTAAAGCAGACCAGTGAGATCAGAGCCTGAAAATCAAAAGGACTGATTCACAGCACAATCCATGTACGGTGTTGGTCGTTGATGCAAAACGACAGATTTCACAGTGTTTCAATAATTCATGTGACAAATAAAGCTAATCTTCAAAAAAACCATCTTTAGTACAGTATGTTGTTGAGTGACAGAATTGGGTGGGGGCGGGAGTGGAGTTGATGGGAATATAGGGAGAATAAAATGATTTTATTGAAAGTGGATGGCTGACAGTCAGTACAGGTTCAGTGGGTTGTGGGGTAGGTTTCTGTGCTATATGATTCTATGATACAAGAGAGTGAATTCAGAAGCACACATGGGCAGCAGAGTGAAAATAGCCAGAAAACATTTCAGTGACATTGATTGTGGCATAAATATTTATCAGGGCACCGGGCTGCCGGGTACCCTAGCAATTAGCATAAGAATATTACAATGCCAGCGACCTGGATTCAATTCCCATCATTGTTTATAAGGGATTTGTATGTTCTCCCCATGACCGTGTGGGTTTCCTCCAGGTGCTTCAGTTTCCTCTCACATTCCAAAGACGTCTGATTAGTGGGTGAATTGGTTACATGGATGTAATTGGGTAGCACAGGCTCATTGGGGCTGAAGGGCCTCTTACTATGCTGTATCTCTCAATAAAGAAAATAAATCTCCTCTACCCTTCTTTGAAACATTGCCATGAGACCCACCAGAACCATTCAAGTTAGCAGGGAGACCCCACATAGATGTGAAAAATGGTATGTGGATGGTTTTTTACACTAGAGTCAGAGAGTCATAGAACACTACAGCACGGAAGCAGGCTTTTTGGCTCATCTAGTCTGCGTCAAACCATTTAAACTGTCCAGTCCCATCGATTTGCACCAGGACCATAGTCATCCTCGTCTCCACTATTCTACTTCTCTTAAATGTTGAAATCGAGCTTGCATGCACCACTTGTGCTGGCAGTTCATTCCACATTCTCATGACCCTCTGAGTGAAGAAGTTTTCCTTCAAGTTCCCCTTAAACTCTTAACTTTTCACCCTTAACCCATCACCTCTACTTGTAGTCCCACCCAACCTCAGTGGAAAAACCCTGCTTGCATTTACTCTATCTCATAATTTTGTATACCTCTATCAAATCTCCCCTCAATCTTCCAAGTTTTCAGGAATAAAGTCCTGACCTATTTAATCTTTCCTATAACTCACGTCCTCCAGTCCCAGCAACATTCTTGTAAATTTCCTCTGTTCTCTTTCAACCTTATTTACATCTTTCTTGTAGGTAGGTGACCAAAACTGCTCACAATACTCCAAATTAGGCCCTACTAATGTCCTACTCACTGAAAGCAACCATGCAAGTTGTACAAGCAAGTAAGGCAAATGCTTTGTTGGCTTCCATAGCAAGAGAATTTCAATACAGGGGCAAGAATGATTTGTTACAATTACAGAGAGCCTTGATGAGGCCTTACCTGACATAGTGCTTGCAATGTTTGCTTCCAAAAGGTGTTGGTTAACCAGACTCATTTCTAGAGGGATTGTTACCAAAAAAAAAAGACTTGGAACAAAAATATACAAACTGCTGGATGAACTCACCAGATCAGGCAGCATTTGCGGAGCAAAGGTATTAGTCAACATTCTGGGGCAAGACCCTGCTTCGGGATTGAGAGTGTAGAGGTGAGAGAGCTGGTACAAAGTGAGAGGAAAGGGTGAGACAGGGGCTGGCTGGCAGCAGCTGGATCCAGGTGAGAAAGGAGATGATGAGGAAATGAAGCCAGCCAAGGGGGAGAGTTGGAGTCAAGAGAGAGTGGCTGGAGGTTGATAGGTTGAGACAGATAAGGAAAGAGAACACAAGGAGGGCAGATGGAGGCAGGTGGAGGAAGGGGAAGGTGAATGTTTAGGTAGAGGCTACAAATTGATAAGTGTAAATGTGAGGCTACAGATGCTGGACTATGCTTGTATTCACTGGAGTTAGATAAATAGCAGGACTCAACAGACAGGAAGCTGGGAGGATGAACCCTTTGGATGGGGGTTCTACAACTAGCCTTAGGATGGCCTATATGGATGAGGAGTATGAAGGTGATGAAATGATGGGAGTTCAGAAGGGAAAGGAAGCAAGGTCACTTCAGATGGCTGGATTCCCACACCAAAACAAACATCAACAGTATGGGGGGAAGAGTACGAAGCTGATATCGTGATACAGGATTAGCCATGATCATGCTGAATCGCGGAGTGGGCCAAAGGATGAACAGCCTACTTCAATTTCTACGTTCAATTATTTTTAGGTTTTAAATGTTTAATTTGAAAGTTGATCCATCTATTAGGATAGTTCTCCCAAGAACACCACAGTATAAACCCGGGTTGTTGTGCTCTTGAGTGAACTCAAAGCATCCTGATTCATGCAGGACTGCTACTAAACTTAACATGTAATTTACAATCACAAGGATTTTAGAAAAGATAAATAAGTCAGGCAAATCATTGCTATTTTTATACAGTCTATAAAAGTAAAAAATAAAACTAACATTTCAGAATAGATCTATCAACACCATCACCGACTTTATCCGCTCAGGGGATCTCCCATCCACTGCTACCAACCTTATAGTTCCCACACCTCGCACTTCCTGTTTCTACCTCCTACCCAAGATCCACAAACCTGCCTGTCCTGGCCGACCTATTGTCTCAGCTTGCTCCTGCCCCACCGAACTCGTTTCTGCATACCTCGACTCAATCCCTTCCTACCTATGTTCGTGACACTTCTCATGCTCTTAAACTTTGCAATGATTTTAAGTTCCCTGGCCCCCACCGCTTTATTTTCACCATGGATGTCCAGTCCCTATATACTTCCATCCCCCATCAGGAAGCTCTCAAAGCTCTACGCTTCTTTTTGGATTCCAGACCTAATCAGTTCCCCTCTACCACCACTCTGCTCCGTCTAGCGGAATTAGTCCTTACTCTTAATAATTTCTCCTTTGGCTCCTCCCACTTCCTCCAAACTAAAGGTGTATCTATGGGCACCTGTATGGGTCCTAGCTATGCCTGCCTTTTTGTTGGCTTTGTGGAACAATCTATGTTCTGTGCCTATTCTGGTATCTGTCCCCCACTTTTCCTTCGCTACATCGACGACTGCATTGGCGCTGCTTCCTGCACGCATGCAGAGCTCGTTGACTTTATTAACTTTGCCTCCAACTTTCACCCTGCCCTCAAGTTTACCTGGTCCATTTCCGACACCTCCCTCCTCTTTCTAGATCTTTCTGTCTCTGTCTCTGGAGACAGCTTATCCACTGATGTCTACTATAAGTCTACTGACTCTCACAGCTATCTGGACTATTCCTCTTCTCACCCTGTCTCTTGCAAAAATGCCAGTCCCTTCTCGCAATTCCTCCGTCTCCGCCGCATCTGCTCTCAGGATAAGGCTTTTCATTCTAGTACGAGGGAGATGTCTTCCTTTTTTAAAGAAAGGGGCTTCCCTTCCTCCACTATCAACTCTGCTCTTAAATGCATCTCCCCCATTTCATGTACATCTGCTCTCACTCCATCCTCCCGCCACTCCACTAGGAATAGGGTTCCCCTGGTCCTCACCTACCACTCCACCAGCCTTTGGGTCCAACATATTATTCTCCGTAACTTCCGCCACCTCCAACGGGATCCCACCACTAAACACATCTTTCCCTCCCCCCCCCGCATTCCGCAGAGATCACTCCCTACGCAACTCCCTTGTCCATTCGTCCCCCCCATCCCTCCCCACTGATCTCCCTCCTGGCACTTATCCGTGTAAGCGGAACAAGTGCTACACGTGCCCTTACACTTCCTCCCTTACCACCATTCAGGGCCCCAAACAGTCCTTCCAGGTGAGGCAACACTTCACCTGTGAGTCGGCTGGGGTGATATACTGCGTCCGGTGCTCCTGATGTGGCCTTTTATATATTGGCTAGACCCAACACAGACTGGGGGACTGCTTTGCTGAACACCTACGCTCTGTCTGCCAGAGAAAGCAGGATCTCCCAGTGGCCACACATTTTAATTCCACATCCCATTCCCATTCTGGCATGTCTATCCACGGCCTCCTCTACTGTAAAGATGAAGCCACACTCAGGTTGGAGGAACAACACCTTATATTCCGTCTGGGTAGCCTCCAATCCGATGGCATGAACATCGACTTCTCTAACTTCGGCTAATGCCCCACCTCCCCCTCGTACCCCATCTGTTACTTATTTTTATACACACATTCTTTCTCTCACTCTCCTTTTTCTCCCTCTGTCCCTCTGACTATACCCCTTGCCCATCCTCTGGGTCCCCCCCGCTTTGTCTTTCTTCCCGGACCTCCTGTCCCATGATCCTCTCGTATCCCTTTTGCCTATCACCTGTCCAGCTCTTGGCTCTATCCCTCCCCCTCCTGTCTTCAACTATCATTTTGGATCTCCCCCTCCCCCTCCAACTTTCAATTCCCTTACTCACTCTTCCTTTAGTTAGTCCTGACGAAGGGTCTCGGCCTGAAACGTCGACTGAACCTCTTCCTAGAGATGCTGACTGGCCTGCTGCATTCACCAGCAACTTTTATGTGTGTTGCTATCAACTTTAGAAACAGGTTTATTCTTATCTTTCTCTCAGATTATATTATAAATCCACGTAGGATAGAATACTGAACACCGCAATGTGCTCAGCTGTAGGGAGCAATGGTAAGAACCAATTATTCAAGTGTAATTATGGCTTGCTTATCCTTTAGGACAGGAAATTCATCACCCACTTTTACTTGACTCTTGAACCCCAGCAAACTCTTAATTACTCTTTGAAATGGGCAAGATTTTTAGACCTAGAATGAACAGGATAGACTGTTAATGCTAGTCTTTCTAAGAGTTTTCACATCCAGTAAATAAATAAAATATATAAAAATGTTTACTCTTGCACTGGCTGGCTGTCAAGGTGATGAGTCTGCGTGAATAAAAGCAAAGAGAGAGTGAGAGAAAATAAACAGATGAGTCTTTAAAGGCCGTGAACTGTTAGCCAGAACTATAAGAAATGCCCAGCATTTCAAGCAGTCTTAAAGTTCAAAGTTCAAAGTAAGTTTATTATCAAAGAATGTGTATGTCACCATATACAATCCTAAGGTTCATGTTCTTGTAGGCATTCACAGTAGCACAAAAAAAATACAATAGAGTCAATGAAAAATTGCACACAAAGACTGACAAACATTTAATGTGCAAAAGAAGGCAAACTGTGCAAATACAAAACGTAATAATAAATAAATCAAAAATGCTAAGAACATGAGTTGTAAAGTCCCTGAAAGTGAGTTCATAGATTGTGGAATCAGCTCCGAGTTGAACGTTGTGGAAAGAGAAAAGCTGTATTAATATTCAGCTTATGGTACATGGCACTCATTAAAATAGAGGGCTATAGATAACCCAAGGTAATTTCTAAAGTAATACATGTTCGGCAACAGCATTGTGGGCCGAAGGGCCTGTATTCTGCTGTAGGTTTCTATGTTTCTATATTACAGACAGTTGATCTACACTGGACTGGCCCGTTTTGATAGAGAAGGAGAAACTGAATTATCTGCAGTTGTTGAATTTGAGACTGAGTCTAAATACTGAAATATGGTCAGTTGGAAACAGAGGTGATGTTCCTAAAGCTTACAATGAGTGTTTTTGGAAAAGTGCAGACAGATAGATCAGAGTGGAAGTAGGATGGAAAATTAAAATGACAGGTAAATGGAAGTTCACTTTTCTCTGTGCAGACTGAACAAACATAGAATGCATAACAATTACCCATGTTTGCTTTCTCCATTATAGTGAAGACCACTCTATGACACTAAATGACACTTAAGGAGAAGAAGCTCAAGTGGTTTGTTGTTTTTCCTGGAAGGGCTTTCCGTATTTGTGATCTGTTTCCCAGTTTAACGTAATATCTTAAACTTGAAATTCAAACTCTGTTTCTGCTAATTAAGGTGCTCCCTGACCTGCCGAGTGTTTCCAATATTTTCGAGATTTCCAGAATCTGTAGTCTTTGATTTTAATTTTCACTTACTACTTTAATGTTGCTGTAGGAATATCAGAAGTTGATTGCAAGTTACTTTCTTACTTACTGCCCGCTATGCCACTCGTGTTTAGGGTAACAATGAAGGTCCTCCATCTCTCGTGGTGTTCCGAGATTTCTTCATCATGTCAGTAGCTTCCTCTCCATTTTCACTACTGTCAGTCATGCAGGTCCTACGTGGAGACTAAAGAAGACCGTTGCACTCAGATGTAGAAGGATTCTTCATTGCTATTTCCAAAATAAATTTGTTTTACCAGTCAAAGTTGTTAGCACCGAGCTGAACCCCCAAACCTGCAGGACCAGTGGACCGCTCTTGGTCTGGCCTCTACCCTTTGACCTGTTTGGCACAGGAGATCCTACTAAGAGCCAAAGCACAAAGCCCTGACTCCAGCCAACATAGCTCTCGGGTCATTGAGGCACACAAGCCTCCAAACCATAATGGGATTGTGGACCTCTTGGAGATGATTGTAAATTAACTTTATGAAATTCAACTTCTAGTAACTAACTAATGAATAACAAAATCAGCAACACCGGGGATCATTGCAATATGCAGCATCTGTGCCAGAAAACAGAGAACATTAACAATACATCAAATTACAGCTTTAAAATTGGACATCTTAATATATTTATATTGTCACCTCTTAGAGAATCATTTATGCATTTTAATGTGTGTAACTGCAGATTTAAGAATAAATAAAAATGATCCACTTGTCTATTTGATGCATTCGTCATGTACAGTCTACAACAGACCCCAGTCTTGCTTTCTGTTAATTACATGTATGGATCTTTCTGATTTCAAAGATCTGATTAACTGCTGTATCACACCTTGAGTAAAGTGTAGACTCCCCTCTGAGATATGCCTGCTACAAATTAGGGCATAATTCCAGGCACGGAACCTACAGTTCTAATGAGATGTCAGGTCACAAAGGTCAGCACTACCTTGACAGGTGAGCACCCTTAACAGGACAAATCTGTGCTGTGCTGTAATTATGTTCAACATATTCTATTAAATGTTATAGGGAACTACCAATGTGAGATTAGTTTCTAAGGAGATATTAACATTATTATCTCATTTCCTTGTAATACTGTGTATCCTTTGAAATATTTTATTATTGATTGCTAAAATTATGATGCAACTATAATTAGCTACATATTATTACATAGGAAGAAAAGTAGTGTTGTGATATCAGTGTATGAGTCATTAAGATTGAACTTAGAAAGTAGATTTTAAAATACTTACCAATATATTAAAATACTTTACTTTAAAGCAAATTGATGTTCAGTACATGATACAGGGTTCCTAGCAAGCACAGTTTCTGAAAATGATGAGAACAAGTAGGTCTAAAACTCTGCACAAAAATTACTTCATTCTTGTTAACTTCCCTATCACAGCAGGGGAAAAAATTGCAACTGACTTTCAGTTTTCAGGTCAAATTTTTATTTATTGAGATCTAGCGTGCTACCCAGCAACCAGCCTATTTAACCATAGCCTAATCAGGGGACAATTTACAATGACCAATTAATCTACCAACCGGTACATCTTTGGAACGTGGGAGGAAATGAGACCACTCAGAGGAAATCCACATGGTCACGGGAAAAACGTACAAACTCTTACAGACAGCAGTGGGAATTGAACCCGGGTCACTGGTACTGTAAAGCATGCTAACCATTATATTACTGTGCCATCCCAACAGATCATAAGACTTTGTGGGAATTATGATTTCTAATCATAGTTCCCACAAAGTATTTTACATGTCAGTTGACTAAGTTTAGGGGGGTGGTTTTGTTTGAGCAGTTTGTGTGACCTGCCCTTAAAAACTAATGTAGGTTTGTGAATATATTACATTAAGCAGGGAGAGAATTTGATCTGATTTATAGTTGATAACTAAAATTCTCTGTGAATAAACTTGGGAGGTTTTACTTGTTAAAAGTGCAAGTTGTCGTACACCCTGTGGTGGCTGGCTTTGAGAGTGATTATAGATGGAATTCACTTAGCCCTTTATCCTTTGGAGTTGGATGAACACCATATCAGATGTGGAGGAAGAGCTAGCGACTGCAGAGCCTGTTCACAGCCTTTTCTACACAGTCACAAGTTTTCTCTCTGAAGACTCCTGGCTGTCGGCGATGGGAACGGAGATATGCATCACCCTCATGCTACCATCTGTCGGCAACAATATATGCCTCTACATCGTTCCTAATTCATTTATCAGCAGCAGACCACGATCTAGGGCGTCATGACTCACTTCACTCATTTACATTCTTTCATAGGCAAGCAATTCTCCAAATTGCCATGTATGGTGGTCCCCTTTTGGTAAATTGCATGGGGAACACATAGGTGCCCAAGTAAGCTGGTATGCAGTATAAGAGTCAGCACAGATTAATTGAGCTGAACAGATATTCTTGTGTTTTATAATCATATGATGATTGGCATGGGAGTACAAGTTTTCAAAACAAAAATACAAGAAACAAATCTAAAAAAAATTGTTGATCCCTTTGTGGCCCTAATTCCATAGTCACGACTAATCTGGTTATAGAAAACAATTTGAACAGATCTCCAAGGAAAATTAAAACCATCGCTAACTCTGAAAGTGGTATGAGTAGTGATTCTCTTCAAATTACACAACTTGTATTTATACAGCTCCTTAAACTGAGTTGCCTCACAGCAGCATGAACAAAACAAATTTAACACTAAGCTGCATAGTATGATTTTAAGAAAGAGGACTGAATTTTTTTCTAATAGGATAGGTATAGAGTCACAAAGGAGGAAAGATGGCTGAAGACTTTACAAAGTTGCAGCTAAAAAGTTGGACTTTGTTTTATATTTATCTTGCTTACAAAGTAAAATATATTCAATGTGTTCTCCTATTTATAAGAAAGTCTGTTGCTGTGACCATTTTAAACTAAGTGTGAGGAGTTGATCGATAGACAGTCGATGCACTGCTGAAACAGAATTATTATCACTTTAACACACACAAAATTCTGGAGGAACTCAGCTGGTCAGGCAGAATCCATGGAAATGAACAAACAATGGACGTTTCGGGCAGAGACTCTTCTTCAAGACTGAAAAGGAAAGGGGAAGATGACAGAGTAAAAAAATGGGGGGTGGGGAAGAATGATAGCTAGAAGGTGATAGGTGAAGCCAGCTGAGTGGGAAAGGTAGAGGGCTGGAGATGAAAGAATCTGATAGGAGAGGAGGGTGGATTACAGGAGAAGGAGAGGGAGGAGAGGCATCAAGGGGAGTCGTTAGGCAGACGAGAAGAGGTAAGAGGCCAAAGTGGGGAATAGAAGAAGAGGGTAAGGGAAGGGAATTTTTTTTTACCAGAAAGAGAAATCGATATTCATGCAAGCACTACCACTTTCTTGCAGAACATAGAACAATACAGGATAGCACAGACCCTTCAGCCCACAGTGTTATGCTGGCCTTTTGACTACTGTAAAATCAACTTAACCTTTCCCTTTCACATAACCCTTTATTTTTCCATCATCCATGTGCCCATCTTATACTTATACTTTATACTTTATTGTCACCAAACAATTGGTACTAGAACGTACAATCATCACGGCAATATTTGATTCCGCGCTTCACACTCCCTGGATTACAAATATTAAATATTAAAAATAGTTCAAATTAGTAAATATTAAAAAATTATATTATAAATCATAAATAGAAAATATAAAAATGGGAAGTAAGGTAGTGCAAAAAAACTGGGAGGCAGGTCCGGATATTTGGAGGGTACGGCCCAGATCTGGGATCTTAGATCTTTTAAATGGCCCCAACATATCTCCCTTCGGCAGGGTGTTCCATGCACTCAACACTCTGTGTAAAATACAAAGGTTCTTAGGTTCAAAGGCTCAAAGGTACAACTTAATGTCAGAGAAATGTATACAATATACATCCTGAAATGCTTTTTCTTTGCAACCATCCACAAAAACAGAGGAGTGCCCCAGAGAATGAACAACAGTTAAATTTTAGAACCCAAAAGAACCCCCAGCTCCCTCCTCCCGCACGTAAGCAGCAGCGAACAACAATCCCCCCTCCCCCCACTGGCAAAACAAAGCATCAGCACCGCCTCCAAGCACTCAGGCGTGAGCAAAGCAATAGTAAACGCACAGACTGGCAGTTGCCTCAAAGACTTCGCATTTCACCAGGTATTTGAAATACCGCAGGTTCTCTCTCTCCCTAATAAGGGATGGCTTACATATCTCCAGCTTGCCCCCCATACTTTCCTCCGATCACCTCCGAATTATGCCCCCTCACGTTAACCGTTTCCACCCTACAAAAAATGTCCCTAGCTGTCCACTCGAACTATGGCTCTTATCATCTTGTACTCTTCTATTAAGCTACCTCTCATCCTCTTTCACTCTGAAAAGAAAAGCCCGAGCTTGCTTAGCCTATCCTCATAAGACATGCTCTCTAATCTAAGCATCATCCTGACAAATCTTCTCTGCACCATCTCAAAAGCTTCCACGTTCTTTCTATAATGAGATGACCAGAACAGAACACAATGTTCCAAGTGTGATCTCACCAGTGTTTTATAGAGCTGCAACATTACCTCGCGGCTCTTGAACTCAATCTGCTGATGAATGAAGGCCAACATTCCAAACAGCTTCTTTACTGCTACAAATAAACAGATTTAAGATTAAGTGCTTTTATAAACAGGAGCAGATCCATTTATTTCATGATACAGCACGGAATAGGCCCTTCCAGCCATTTGAGCCATATTGCCTCAGGCAAACCCACAACCCCCAATTAGCCCTAACATAATCACGGGGCCGATGAACCTACCCAGCATGCCTTTGGCATGTAGGGATAAGCCACTGATTCCATGGGAAAGGCATATAGAGATTCCTTGCAGAACGATGCTGGAATTGAACTTCGAACTCTGGAATGCCCCGAGCAGTAAGAGCGTCTAGCTCTGCAACACTACGATGGCGCCAATTATTTGTATGAAGGGTAATACACATTTAGACTCCATGCTGCATTCGGTATCTTCAAATAAAGGGTTTTATTTGTGTACAACTTTTGGAGTTTTAAGTACTGATATAGGTAGTGTAGTATAATTTAATTCATTTTATGTTTTATTTTAAACAACAAGGTTTTGTGGTCTTGAATGAGTGTCCTGAAGAGGCACTGGATGCAAGTTCAGTAATAATGTTCAGTGTGAAACTGGCATGACTACTCCAAGCAAATTTAAAAAAAGACAAAATCCGTAAGGCTATGGGGGAGGCCTGGGGCTGTGGAGCTTGTTAGATAACACTACAAGCAGTTGGCACATGCACAATGGCTTCCTTCTGTGCAACATCATTCAAGTTCTTGGTCAATTAATAAACACTAAGTGAACTTGTTAAGTCCTTTTGGATCTAACTATTACTTCCTACCTCTTCTTCTTTCATTAGGAGTTTCAGGCGATTAAGATTTGGTACATCACCAAAATCTAGCAAGTTTCCACAGATGTACCATGGAGAGCATTCTGAATGGTACCATCAGCACTTTGTATGGAGGCTCCAATCAACTGGATTGAGAAAAAAACTGCAGAGGGTCCTACACTCAGTCAGCTTCATCATGGGCACTAGCCGCCCCACCACTGAGTGGTGCTTCAAGAGTGTGGCATTTGTCATGAAGGACCTCACCACCAGAACAAGTCCTCTTCTTAGTACTACCATCAGGGAGGTGGCAGAGGAGCCTACGGACGCACACTCAAAATTTTAGCAACAGTTTCTTTCAATTCACCCTCAGATTTCTGAATGTCCATGAACCCATTGCCACTACCTCATAATTATGATTTTTTGCACTTTATTTACTTGTTTTATACATTTTTTATTGTATCTTAAAGTAATTTTTAATGTATTACACAATGGTGGTTGGCACTCGTCTGTCTTGAAGGACAATGGGTGATGATCCTCATCATCACAATCCTGGGTGGAAGGTATGGAGATCCTGAGATGCCCAATCATCAAGATCCCCTCTCAACCTCACCAAAGTAGTCCAAAGGAAAGCTTTGAAGAAATAGATTTGGCACCAGTTTGGCTGCAGAAGCTGCTAGAAGGATGTTCAATAATGTCGATCTGCCTTAGGTGCTCCACTCCTCGTGTCACCAGTGAGGGGGCGCTACATGAGTCATTGTACTGGCAGGGAGAGACTTACACACTCGGCTCTCATTTTGCAAGTGTGCTAGCCAGCGGTGGAAGCTGAAGATGACAACGACAAGCACTACCCATTTCTAGACGCGTCACAACGACTATTTTGACAGCATTACATTGGACCGCTGCCGTAAAATGACAAACTTCACAATATGCAGTATGTCAGTGATAATGAACCCGGTTCCATTCTGATTCTGTTCCTATGCTTCCCTCGTTTTATACAGATTATCTCCCCTCTATCTCTCAGTCTAGATGAAAGGTCTCAGACCAAAATGTCGACTATCCACTTCCCTCCATGTATGCTGCTTGACCTGCTGTGTTGCTCCCAGTTCCAGCAACTGCAGTTTTTAGTGTCTCCAATTGGTCACACTCATCATGTCCATTGCTTATGGGAGTTGCCACGTTCGGGGAAAACTGACTGATAATATCAGATCTACAATACATATCTTCATCAAATTGATGGGAAATGTTGAATATAGTCTTACAATATTACAGTCTGTATTATTGCTTGCCAGAAGTAATGCAAAGCCTCCTATCATCCTCTCTATGTCAAGGTAGATCTTTATCTTTCTCTATTACTTGAATTTTAATCCAATCTACACTCAGTGGCCACTTCATTATGGACACCTGTACACCTGCTTGTAAATGTAAATATCTAATCAGCCAATTATGTGGCAGCAACTTAATGCATGCGGATATGGTCAAGGTGCTCAGTTCTTGTTCAGACCAAACAGCAGAATGGGGATGAAATAGGATCTAAGTGACTTTGACCATGGAATGATTATTGGTGCCAGACGGGGTGGTTTGAGTATCTCAGAAACTGCTGATCTGCAATTTTTATGCACAGCAGTCTGTAGAGTTTACAGAGGATGGTGCAGAAAAAACCCTGAAAACATCCAGTGAGTGGCAGTTCTTTAGGTGAAAACACATGTTAATGAGAGAGGTTAGAGGGGAATGGCCACACTGGTTCAAGCTGACAAGAAGATGACAGTAACTCAAAGAACATCACATTACAACGTTGGTGTGCTGAAGAGCATCTCTGAACGCACAACATGTCTATCCTTGAAGTAGATGGGCTACAACTGCAAACATAAATCAAGACAACAAACATACATCACTGAATATATGTGACAAAGCATTCCAAACTGTATAATCCAAAGCTGCACACTTTCTCCTCATCTTTCTCCCATATATTTTGAATTGACGATCCCTCATTACCTGATCAAATAAGCCTTTCCTATTCACTCAAGCTGAAACCTGTACAGTTTAAAAATAACATGCATTAAATCTTCTCCTGACTTACTTTGCTTTCTGGAAAGATAGCTTGAAGCAAATGTATCCCTCATCTACAATTGTTCATATGATACGTAAACTCTGACCGGATTCTTTACAGGCCATTTAATATGTGCAAAGGGAAGCAAATTTTTCTAATGCCTGTCAAGCAAAAGATGGTTCGTAGATGTCCAAATTTATTTTTTGGCAAAACAGTTAGGCAATTCAATAATCTCAGTACTTTAAAACAAAATGAGGTAAATCACTCTCTATTTTTTAAAGATAAATCTCAGATTGTATATGCATTTTTCAATATATAAATATAAGACATGAGATGTGGGATGGAGTTCTCTCCATTTGCCTCAAACAGCCCAACTTCAAAAATTAATAACTTGGAAGCATCAGGACGTAATAACCTAGTTGATTTGTCCCATTTTATGTGTTAAACAAATTGTCTTCAGCGTGTTCTGCCTACAGAAAACACAGCATTATCTCCTAGAAAAGCAGAAGGTGCAAGCTCATCTGTCTTCCAGATTCCCTCCAAATCACACAATATTCTGATTAGGGATAAAGAAAGTAGAATAATTTACTCTTGCAATATGGATGCCACCGGCAAGGCCATTATTTAATTCCCATCTTTAATTGCTTGCAGGAAAAGTAAGGATACCACCTGAAACAAAATATTAGAATGGTCCAAAGTTCAAATTCTGTTCTATTGTCTCTAATTATTCGTTGCTGGTTGATTACTAGATTTGATGGAGCAATCAAATCTTCTAAATCGAGGAATAGCACTAATGTAATTTGCTGCTTGCTGGTAAGTTTTATTTCAACAGCTTTTCAATGACAACTTTGCTGTTACTAAATTTCCAAGGTGTCACATGTGTAAAAATTTCTAATCATTATCTGATCAGTATTAAAAACAGATTTGAGCTTTGAATTTACAGTTGTCGCCAGAGGGTTTTCCACTCTTGTTCTGCTTGTTTATTTGACAAGCATCTCATTACAAATTAGCCAGAGAAAGTGGCTCGCCTGAGGACTGGGAGAAATTCAGAGTTCAGCAGAGGAGGACAAAGGGCTTAATTAGGAAGGGGAAAAAAAGATTATGAGAGAAAACTGGCAGGGAACATAAAAACGGACTGTAAAAGCTTTTATAGATATGTAAAAAGGAAAGGACTGGTAAAGACAAATGTAGGTCCCCTGCAGACAGAAACAGGTGAATTGATTATGGGGAGCAAGGACATGGCAGACCCATTGAATAATTACTTTGGTTCTGTCTTCACTAAGGAGGACATAAATAATCTTCCAGAAATAGTAGGGGACAGAGGGTCCAGTGAGATGGAGGAACTGAGCGAAATACATGTTAGTAGGGAAGTGGTGTTAGGTAAATTGAAGGGATTGAAGGCAGGTAAATCCCCAGGGCCAGATGGTCTGCATCCTAGAGTGCTTAAGGAAGTAGCCCAAGAAATAGTGGATGCATTAGTGATAATTTTTCAAAACTTGTTAGATTCTGGACTAGTTCCTGAGGATTGGAGGGTGGCTAATGTAACTCCACTTTTTAAAAAAGGAGGGAGAGAGAAACCGGGGAATTATAGACTGGTTAGCCTAAGGTCAGTGGTGGGGAAACTGCTGGAGTCAGTTATCAAAGGTGTGATAACAGCAGATTTGGAAAGCGGTGAAATGATCGGACAAAGTCAGCATGGATTTGTGAAAGGAAAATCATGTCTGACGAATCTCATAGAATTTTTTGAGGATGTAACTAGTAGAGTGGATAGGAGAGAACCAGTGGATGTGGTATATTTGGATTTTCAAAAGGCTTTTGACAAGGTCCCACACAGGAGATTAGTGTGCAAACTGAAAGCACATGGTATTGGGGGTAAGGTATTGGTGTGGGTGGAGAATTGGTTAGCAAACAGGAAGCAAAGAGTGGGAATAAACGGGACCTTTTCAGAATGGCAGGCTGTAACTAGTGGGGTACCGCAAGGCTCAGTGCTGGGACCCCAGTTGTTTACAATATATATTAATGACTTGGATGAGGGAATTAAATGCAGCATCTCCAAGTTTGCAGATGACATGAAGCTGGGCAGCAGTGTTAGCTGTGAGGAGGATGCTAAGAGAATGCAGGGTGACTTGGATAGGTTAGGTGAGTGGGCAAATTCATGGCAGATGCAATTTCATGTGGATAAATGTGAGGTTATCCACTTTGGTGGCAAAAATAGGAAAACAGATTATTATCTGAATGGTGGCCGATTAGGAAAAGGGGAGGTGCAACGAGACCTGGGTGTCATTATACACCAGTCATTGAAAGTGGGCATGCAGGTACAGCAGGCGGTGAAAAAGGCGAATGGTATGCTGGCATTTATAGCGAGAGGATTCGAGTACAGGAGCAGGGAGGTACTACTGCAGTTGTACAAGGCCTTGGTGAGACCACACCTGGAGTATTGTGTGCAGTTTTGGTCCCCTAATCTGAGGAAAGACATCCTTGCCATAGAGGGAGTACAAAGAAGGTTCACCAGATTGATTCCTGGGATGGCAGGACTTTCATATGAAGAAAGACTGGATGAACTGGGCTTGTACTCGTTGGAATTTAGAAGATTGAGGGGGGATCTGATTGAAACGTATAAGATCCTAAAGGGATTCGACAGGCTAGATGCAGGAAGATTGTTCCCGATGTTGGGGAAGTCCAGAACGAGGGCCCACAGTTTGAGGATAGAGGGGAAGCCTTTTAGGACTGAGATTAGGAAAAACTTCTTCACACAGAGAGTGGTGAATCTGTGGAATTCTCTGCCACAGGAAACAGTTGAGGCCAGTTCATTGGCTATATTTAAGAGGAAGTTAGATATGGCCCTTGTGGCTACGGGGGTCAGGGGGTATGGAGGGAAGGCTGGGGCGGGGTTCTGAGTTGGATGATCAGCCATGATCATAATAAATGGCGGTGCAGGCTCGAAGGGCCGAATGGCCTACTCCTGCACCTATTTTCTATGTTTCTATGTTTCTATTACGGCCTTAATGCAGACTTGCGTTTATATACTAACCATCACCAGCTCTGAGCATCCCCAAGAACTTCAAGTCCAGCAGGAACAAATCGAATGTAAACTTTGCTGTCAAATAGGAGATACGACAGCCAGTTCGCACACTAATTACTCCCAGAGTATACTGCTAATAAAAAGATCATCAATTTTTGTGATGTTGTCTGAGGAATAAATATTGGCTTGGGTTTTCCTTGATTTACCAGGGCCCCTGTGCTAAAGTTAATATTTTCAGCCTCTCTGCATAAGCCACAGCAACAAGTTATCCGGATTGCTTCGCGGCCTCAAGAATCTTCTCAAAGTTCAAAGTAAATTTGTTATCAAAATACTTAATGTATAGATCACCATATGCAACCAGAGATTCATTTTCTTGCAGGCATCAACAGTAAAACACAAGGACTGATAACCAACCAATCAGCGAAAGTAGACAAGCTGTGCAAATACAATAATAATAATATAATACATTTTAAAATAATAATAATGCTTAATAGATATAGCCATTCCTAACAGAAACCAATAAGTGAATAATGCCAGAAATATGCTGAATTATAAGAGGAAAGGGAAAGACTTTGTAACATGAAGAGGTTATATACTGTCCTGATAGTAATATCCACAACGGCTGTCATCCCAAAAGCAGTACAAACTAGCATTAAACAATTAGGGCTAGACAGTAATACCCATGCAAGTCTTCAGAAAGCTGTAATATTAAACACCAACAGGATAGTCAGACAGTTCCTAGCAATTGACAAATGAGCATGCTTGGCTATGCCTGTAGCTTAGGTTTTACCAGCTTGAGCTGAGAAGAAATAAATAAAAATAATCAATTAACCAATGGAAGAGCGTGACGCTCCATGGAAGACATTCCCAGGATCTGAGCAGGCTAGATGTTGACAAGGAAGCATTGAACATCTTGCTCAGAGTTGGATGATCTCTTCTCGGAACCAAAAGGGCTCCTTCTGCATATACAGAACCAGGTGGTGCACACAAAAATATTAAAAATACATAATAAAAGACCAAGAAATTCAAGATGATAAATGCAGAAAATGCCACTAGAAACCAGAAACAATCCAACACATTACAGGATCCTGCAGCATTTTAACTCAATCTGATTACTTACGTAGGCACAATCAAGTGGCAAACATCATTCACCAACACATGAGGAAATCTGCAGATGTTGGAATTTCAAGCAACGCACACCACCAACTCTGCTCTCAAACGCATCTCCCCCATTTCACACACATCTACTCTCACTCCATCCTCTCACCAGCCCACTAGGAATAGGGTTCCCCTTCTCCTCACTTACCATCCCACCAGCCTCCCGGTCCAACATATAATTCTCCGTAACTTCCGCCACCTCCAACGGGATCCCACCAATAAGCACATTGTTCCCTCCTCCACTCTGCTTTCTGCAGGGATCGCTCCCTACGTGACTCCCTTGTCCATTCGTCCCCCCCATCCCTCCCCACTGATCTCCCTCCTGGCACTTATCCTTGTAAGCGGAACAAGTGCTACACATGCCTTTACACTTCCTCCCTCACCACCATTCAGGGCCCCAGACACAGCAATTCACCTGTGAGTCTGCTGGGGTGATATACTGCGTCCGGTGCTCCCGATGTGGCCTTCTATATATCGGCGAGACCCAACGCAGACTGGGAGATCGTTTCGCTGAACACCTACGCTCTGTCTGCCAGAGAAAGCAGGATCTCCCAGTGGCCACACTTTTTAATTCCACATCCCATTCCCATTCTGATATGTCTATCCACGGCCTCCTCTACTGTAAAGATGAAGCCACACTCAGGTTGGAGGAACATCACCTTGTATTCCGTCTGGATAGCCTCCAACCTGACGGCATGAACATTGACTTTTCAAACTTCCGCTAATTCCCCACCTCCCCTTGTACCCCATCCGTTATTTATTTATATACACACATTCTTTTTCTCTCGCTCCTTTTTCTCCCTCTGTCCCTCTCACTATACCCCTTGCCCTTCCTCTGGGCTTTCTCCCCCCCCTTTTCTTTCTCCCTAGGGCTCCTGTCCCATGATCCTCTCATA
This sequence comes from Mobula hypostoma, assembly GCF_963921235.1. Classification (NCBI taxonomy): domain Eukaryota; kingdom Metazoa; phylum Chordata; class Chondrichthyes; order Myliobatiformes; family Myliobatidae; genus Mobula; species Mobula hypostoma. The sequence continues at coordinate 22,428,803 of NC_086100.1, forward strand.
TCCCTTTTGCCAATCAACTGTCCAGCTCTTGGCTCCATCCCTCCCCCTCCTGTCTTCTCCTATCATTTTGGATCTCCCCCTCCCCCTCCCACTTTCAAATCTCTTACTAGCTCTTCTTTCAGTTAGTCCTGCCGAAAGGTCTCAGCCTGAAACGTCGACTGTATCTCTTCCTGGAGATGCTGCCTGGCCTGCTACGTTCACCAGCAACTTTTATGTGTATCATTCACCAATATCTTGCTTTTCTCTATCCATGACCATGATTGTTATGGGCAATCTTTTCTACAGAAGTGATTTGCCACTGCCTTCTTCTGGGTAACGTTTTTACATGACGAATGAATCCAGCCATTATCAAGACTCTTCAAGGATTGTCTGCCTGGTGTCAGTGGTTGCATAACCAGGACTTGTGATATGCACACTAGGACCACCAGACACAAAATTAGTTACTTCCCCCTCACCATCAGGCTGAACATCACCCCCACCCGTTAACCCATCTCAGCACACTCCCCACCACCCTATTTTATCATTTCCTGTCAGTCACCTAATGTACAGATGGCCTCTGTTTACGTACAACCAGTCTGTCTATAAGATAATCTTATGCTTTCACACTATACTTATTGTGTTTTTTGTATTGTGTTCTTTATACTGTACATACTTTTTATGCTGCATCAGATCATAATTAAAAATAATTTTATTCCCCGTTACATTTGTGTACTGACGAATGACAATAAAAAATCCATAATCTTGAATATTGAATGAGGTTGCACTACTTCTCGAAGCTAAACTAGGGATTAGGTGCAAAGTGAGTCTTGTCCTTGATGTCAGGATGTCCAAGGTTCACCATTTTCAGGATAAAGTGGCATGCCTGATGTACCAGAGTTTGATGCTCAGCTTTTTCTCTGGTTGACTGTTCAGCAGCATGCCAGTGGCTAGTCAGCCACTTAATACAAAACCGTCTACCCAATACAGACCAGTATAGTTCATCTTAATATTGCACATGAACAGCAGAGAACATCATTATGTGCCAGGTCATATGACCTAGGTGACCTCTGATCTCATGACTATGATTGGTCTTGGCAAATTTTTCTACTGAAGTGGTTTCCCATTGCCTTCTTCTGGGCAGTGCCTTTACGAGATGGTTGACCCTCTCTCCACCCGTTATCCTCACTGTTGGGTAACTGTCTGCCTCACATCAGTGGTCGTATAACCAGGATTTGTGTTATGCACCAGTTGCTCATACAACCATCCACCACCTGTTCCATGGCTTCATGTGACCCAGCTTGTGGGACTAAGCAGGGCTGCACCATGCGCAAGAAAGACCTGCATGCTAGTGGAGGGAAGGTCTGCCTTTGGTAGAGATATATTTCCACCCCACCATCCAATCTGAAAGTATCTCAATCTCTTCATCAAGGTTTGTGATAGCTCTTCTAAGCAACTATATTGAAGCATTTCTGTTGAAATTCTTTATTCTACAGAGATGTTGGCAACATTTGCTTCTCTTGGTTGACATGGCTTACACTAAATGAAGGAAGAGACATAAAGTCAGAAGTAGGTCTGAAAGTTGGAAGCCCCAACAACTCAGTAAGGAAGGATCCAGAAATTGGTAAACAAAGAGATATGTGAGTAACCTGTAATAAAACATAAAAATGCTTGAACTCCTAAAGAAAGAGACAAGGGAAAGAAATTGTTGGTCCCTCCTAGGCAGAAATAGACTAGGGAAAATGGTAGACAGATTGAACAAATACTTTGTAACTGTCCTCATGGATAGATATGAAAACGTCTTCTAGAGAACAAATGTTTCACATGAATGAGGAAATAAATATCCTTGGTATAAGCAGAAAAACAACGGAGAAGTTAATGGGACTGAAAGCTAACAAATCCCAAGGACCTGATGACTTCCATCTCGCAGTTTTGAAAGAGGTGGCTATTTGAAAGAGATATTGGATGCTCTAGTTACCATCCTTCAAACTCTATAAATACTGAAATAGTACTTGTAGATTTAATTTTAGAAAATGTAATCCCAGCATTTGAGAAAAAAGGGAGGGAGAAAACAAGCTAATAGAAGGTACGTTAATAAGAGAGTTTTTGAGTACAGGAGTAATGTTGTTTTACTTCAGTTATATGGAGCTTTGCTGAAGCTACACATGAAGTAATATATAATCAACACACATCAAAGTTGCTGGTGAATGCAGCAGGCCAGGCAGCATCTCTAGGAAGCGGTACAGTTGACGTTTCAGGCCAAGACCCTTCGTCAGGACTAACTGAAGGAAGAGTTAGTAGGAGATTTGAAAGTGGGAGGGGCAGGGGGAGATCCAAAATGATTGGAGAAGACAGGAGGGGGAGGGATGGAGCCAAGAGCTGGACAGGTGTTTGGCAAAAGGGATATGAGAGGATCATGGGACAGGAGGCCTAGGGAGAAGGAAAGGGGGAGGGGGGGGGAAACCCAGAGGATGGGCAAGGGGTATAGTCAGAGGGACAGAAGGAGAAAAAGGAGAGTGAGAGAAGGAATGTGTGTATATAAATAAATAACGGATGGGGTCGAGTAATATCTAATGTTGTGTTCCCCTTATCTTAATAAAAAAATATTTACCTTGGAGGGAGTGTACCAAAGATTCACAAATAGGTTCTTGGGATCGCAAACAACAGGAATTCTGCAGATGCTGGAAATTCAAGCAACACACATCAAAGTTGCTGGTGAATGCAGCAGGCCAGACAGCATCTCTAGGAAGAGGTACAGTCGACATTTCAGGCCGAGACCCTTTGTCAGGACTAACTGAAGGAAGAGCTAGTAAGAGATTTGAAAGTGGGAGGGGGAGGGGGAGATCCAAAATGATAGGAGAAGACAGGAGGGGGAGGGATGGAGCCAAGAGCTGGACAGCTGATTGGCAAAGGGGATACGAGAGGATCATGGGACAGGAGGTCCGGGAAGAAAGACAAGGCGGGGGGGAACCAGAGGATGGGCAAGGGGTATAGTCAGAGGAACAGAGGGAGAAAAAGGAGAGTGAGAGAAAGAATGTGTGTATAAAAATAAATAAAGGATGGGGTACGAGGGGGAGGTGGGGCATTAGCGGAAGTTAGAGAAGTCGATGTTCATGCCATCAGGTTGGAGGCTACCCAGACGGAATATAAGGTGTTGTTCCTCCAACCTGAGTGTGGCTTCATCTTTACAGTAGAGGAGGCCGTGGATAGACATGTCAGAATGGGAATGGGATGTGGAATTAAAATGTGTGGCCACTGGGAGATCCTGCTTTCTCTGGCGGACAGAGCGTAGGTGTTCAGCAAAGCGGTCTCCCAGTTTGTGTCGGGTCTCACCAATATATAGAAGGCCACATCAGGAGCACCGGACACAGTATATCACCCCAGCCGACTCACAGGTGAAGTGTCGCCTCACCTGGAAGAACTGTTTGGGGCCCTGAATGGTAGTGAGGGAGAAAGTATAAGGGCATGTGTAGCCCTTGTTCCGCTTACATCTTGGGATCATCTTGGGATGGTGGATTTGCTGTATAAGCAGAGATTCTAAGACTGGACTGCATTTTCTAGAGAAGGAGAGGCTAGCTAATTGAAATTTATAAACTTCCTGCATGTTTCTGCAGGGTGGATGCAGGGATAATGCATTTTGGAGTAAGTCATTTAGGACTGAGATGAAGAGAAATGTTTTCAATTAGAGGGCAGTGAATCTTTGGAATTTTCTCTCCAAAGATGCAGTTGTTATATTCATTTAAAAGAGAGATTGTTAGCTTTCAGTACATTAAGGGATATAGTGAAGGTACAAGGAACTGGTGCAGTGGTAGAAGACTGGCTATGATCTTGATGAATGGTGGAACAAGCTCGAGTTGCCAAATTGCATATTTCTGTTCCAACTTCTTACTTTATGTTCTTATATTCTTTATTAAAATATTGGGTAGAAAAAATATGGTGATTTCATTAATGTGCTCATTTCTGTTAATGTACATTGTAAATTTAAATGCAAAGTCACTGAATCAAATTGACACTTAGTGAGAGGAATTTAAAAGCCAATTACACTTTATTGAATTTTACTGATAAAATACACATTGAAGTTTATTACTATACTGCTTCTTTTATATTTCCTGGGAATTTTTTTAATTGGTCAGGTTTTTGTACTTAATTGAAGACATCTGCTTTTGTAGTAATGAAATTCTGAAGTCTGATAGAGTTTCAACCAATCACAAACAATATTACCCAGTTTGGGACAATGGTGCAGCTGAAGAATAACCTTTACCAGGGAAACTCCCTGCTGTAGCAATGTGTCATTTTTTAAAAAATAAGTTAAATTCATTTCCTTGACTAAGAATATTAAACATGGCTCCAATTAAGACCAGTTGTGTAATTTTCTCCTCTCACCTCCATCAAAAACTAAAGATTAGCTTTATTTTTCATAGGTACATCAAAACATCGAAGCACACAGTCAAATGCATTGTTTTGTGTCAACGACCAACATAGTCCAAGGAATATCGCCAGACTTGTAGTGCCAATAAAGCATGCCAGCAAATCTCTAACCCTAACCGTACATCTTTAAACTGTGGGAGGAAATCGGAGCACCCAGAGTGGTCACAAGGAGAATGTACAAACTCTTTACAGATAGCAATGGCAACTGAAGCCTGATTGCTGATCGCTGACGTCGTAAAATGATTGCGCTATTGCCGTGCCGTCCATGTTATTCACCATCATGACATGAATATTTGTCTCCATTCCTTCTTTTCCTTCATTGTCGCTTGATCAAACCTAAGAATTAGAGACATAGATTTGTACAGGACAGAAACAGACCCTTCAGCCCAATACTTCCATGACATTTCTTCGGCAGTTTGAACGGGACACAGCTGTGCGAGCGCACGAAGGTCGGCCTGTGAGACAGCGAGAGAGTTTAAGAAACAAGCAGATTAACGGAGCGGGCGATGGATTAGGAAGGCTTTGGCGAGCAGAGGTTGAGGACGAGCTTGGTCCCAGTGACGTAAGGCCGGGTAGGATCCTTTAATAACTCTAATTAACTTAGGAGTAGGTAATGGAGGCAGCAGTTAGGGCAGTCGAGTGCTCCGTATGCAGTATGTGGGAAGCCAGGACGAGCACAATTGTCCCTGATGACTACACCTGTAAAAGATGCATCCAGCTGCAGCTCCTGACAAACCAAGTTAGGGAACTGGAACTGGAGCTGGATGAACTTTGGACCATTCAGGAGGCCTTGTACCAGGGTAGGTGGGACTTGTTCTGATGGGACGGGTTGCACCTGAACTGGAGGGGGACTAACATCCTTGCAGGAAGGTTTGCCAGCGCTGCTCTGGGGGGTTTAAACTAGATTTGCAGGGGGAGGGGAACCAGAGTGTTAGAGCAGATAGTGAGGTGGAGGAGGATAAAGGTCATGTGAGAACTGCAAGTATAGTGCATGGAGTAAAGCCAGATCTAACATATAAAGAGGCTTTGAGGAAAGAGAAGCAGAATAAAGGGTGTAAAGGTAGTCAGGTAGAAGGGCTAAAGTGCATGTATTTCAATGCAAGAAGCATCAGGAACAAAGATGATGAACTGAGAGCTTGGATACATACATGGAATTGTGATATAGTGGCCATTACAGAAACTTGGCTGGCGCCAGGGCAGGAATAGATTCTCAATATTCCTGGATTTCAATGCTTTAAAAGGGATGGCGGGGCGGGGAGGAGGGGTGGCATTACTGGTCAAGGATACTATTACAGCTACAGGAAGGGTGTGTAATGTAGCAGGATCCTCTTTTGAGTCAGTATGGGTGGAAGTCAGGAACAGGAAGGGAGCAGTTACTCTATTGGGAATATTCTATAGGCCACCTGGTAGCAGCAGAGGTACAGAGGAGCAGAATGGGAGGTAGATTTTGGAAAGCTGAAAAAATAACAAGGATGTTATCATGGGTGACTTTAACTTCCCTAATATTGATTAGCACCTGATTAGTTCCGATGGTTTAGATGGGGCAGAGTTTGTTAAGTGTATCCAGGACAGATTCCTGTCACAATATACTGACAGGCCAACTAGGGGGGAATGCCATACTAGATCTAATATTATGTAACGAACCGGGTCAGGTCACAGATCTCTCAGTGGGTGAGCATCTGGGGGACAGTGACCACCGCTCCCTGGCCTTTAGCATTATCATGGAAAAGGATAGAATCAGAGAGGACAGGAAAATTTTTAATTGGGGAAGGGCAAATTATGAGGCTATAAGGCTAGAACTTGCGGGTGTGAATTGGGATGATGTTTTTGCAGGGAAATGTACTATGGATATGTGATCGATGTTTAGGGATCTCTTGCTGGATGTTAGGGGTAAATTTGTCCCGGTGAGGAAGATAAAGAATGGTAGGGTGAAGGAACCATGGGTGACCAGTGAGGTGGAAAATCTAGTCAGGTGGAAGAAGGCAGCATACATGAGGTTTAGGAAGCAAGGACCAGATGGGTCTATTGAGGAACATACGGTAGCAGAAAGAAGCTTAAGAAGGGGCTGAGGAGAGCAAGAAGGGGGCATGAGAAGGCCTTGGCAAGTAGGGTAAAGGAAAACCCCAAGGCATTCTTCAATTATGTGAAGAACAAAATGATGACAGGAGTGAAGGTAGGACCAATTAGAGATAAAAGTGGGAAGATGTGCCTGGAGGCTGTGGAAGTGAGCGAGGTCCTCAAAGAATACTTCTCTTTGGTATTCACTAATGGGACGGAACTTGATGAAGATGAGGACAATATGAGTGAGGTTGATGTTCTGGAGCATGTTGATATTAAGGGAGAGGAGGTGCTGGAGTTGTTAAAATACATTAGGACGCATAAGTCCCCAGGGCCTGATGGAATATATCCCAGGCTGCTCCACGAGGCGAGCAAAGAGATTGCTGAGCCTCTGGCTAGAATCTTTATGTCCTCGTTGTCCACGGGAATGGTACCGGAGGATTAGAGGGAGGCGATTGTTGTCTCCTTGTTCAAAAAAGATAGTAGGGATAGTCTGGGTAATTATAGACCAGTGAACCGTACGTCTGTAGTGAGAAAGCTGTTGGAAAAGATTCTTAGAGATAGGATCCATGGACATTTAGAGAATCATGGTAGTGTGGAGGAGCAGAGGGATCTGGGGGTACATGTCCACAGGTCCCTGAAAGTTGTCACACAGGTAGATAGGGTAGTTAAGAAAGTTTATGGGGTGCTAGCTTTCATAAGTCAAGGGATAGAGTTTAAGAGTCACGAGGTAATGATGCAGCTCTATAAAACTCTGGTTAGACCACACTTGGAGTACTGTGTCCAGTTCTGGTCGCCTCACTATAGGAAGGATGTGGAAGCATTGGAAAGGGTACAGAAGAGATTTATCAGGATGCTGCCTGGGTTAGAGAGTATGCATTTTGATCAGAAATTAAGGGAGCTAGGTCTTTACTCTTTGGAGAGAAGGAGGATGAGAGGAGACATGATAGAGGTGTACAAAATATTAAGAGGAATAGATAGCCTCGATAACCAGCGCCTCTTCCCCAGGGCACCACTGCTCAGTAAAAGAGGACATGGCTTTAAGGTAAGGGGTGGGAAGTTCAAGGGGGATATTAGAGGAAGGTTTTTTACTCAGAGAGTGGTTGGTGCATGGAATGCACTGCCTGAATCAGTGGTGGAGGCAGATACACTAGTGAAATGTCAGAGACTGCTAGACATGTATATGGAGGAATTTAAGGTGGGGGGTTATATGGGAGGTAGGGTTTAAGGGTCGGCACAACATTGTGGGCCGAAGGGCCTGTACTGTGCTGTACTGTTCTATATTCTACAACCTTCTAAACTGATCCTGTTTGCCCATATTAGGTCTTCCTCATTCAATTCCTGCCTATCCAATCTCTCCCCATGACCAACATCCTCCAATCCAGGCAATATCCATGTTAATTTCCTCTGCACTTACTCCAGTGCAATCACATTCTCCGTATAGTGCATACAACATTCCAAGTGCAATCTAACCACTGTTTCATAATGTTAAAACATAAAATCCCATTTTTATTATTGTGTGGAATGACCTATGAAATTAAGCATGCCAGATGCCTGTCTCACAATCCTGTCTACCTGTGTTGCCATTGCATTAACTATTATCTCCCAAACCTCTCTGGCGCTCCAAAGGAAGTGCTGCCAGATCTGTAAATTCAGTGGTTCAAGAATAATGTTCACAAATTTGAAGCCACTTCGTAATCTGCAATAAACTTGGCCTCCTTTAAGATGCACATTCGTTAAGGGTGAAATTCATTTCTATTGCACCAGAGAGAGTCGAAGGAAATCAGCCTGGAAGTTGGGCTATCTGAGGTCATTTTTTAATAAAGAACATTCCACTCATGAAATCCATTTCATGCACATCTCAAGATGATCATAACAATTTTTTGCTGAAATCTGACCCATTGCAAAATTGTGTCACCCATTTCTGGGTGTAAATAATGTTGTCATTAGCATTTGTGATGTTCTTCTCTATCTTGCCAACAGAAGCAGGAGCAATGGCACAAAACCCTTCTTTCAATCCTGGCTGAAATAAAATCCAATTTGTTAATAATCAAGATCGGAAACTGTAGAGTTTCTTCATACATTATTTCACCCTGAAGCATGGTGGCTTATGTGCTGATGAAAAAAGTATTTTTCACAACTGGTGTAGATAGAGTGGGCTAAATGGACAATCTCTGTGCTGTGAACTTCTAAAAAAAACTATATATTTTTTTAAAATGCCTCACCAAGACTCAAATGCTGAATACATTCAAGTAAGAGACAGTTTAGATTTCCAGATATTAAGGTTGTATGGGGTAAGAACAAGAAAGTGGCGCTAAGAAAATAGACCATCAGTAGGCACAAGGAACTGAATGGTCTGGTAATGCTTCTATCTCTTAAGTTCATGGAATACAGGACATGTAGAGAATTACAGCACAGTACAGGTCCTTCTATGTTAAACATAAAAGAACAAGTAGTTTATGTGGATTTTAGGAAGATGTTTGATCAAGAATGTTTAAGATTTGGGGATTGAAGTGGAAGTAGCACATTCATCTGAAATTTATCTTGGTAGGAGAAAGCAAAGAACAGTTATGCTCAGGTCTTCTAGTAACAGTGGTATTATGTGCGTTGGGATTTCACAAGACTCATTACTAGGTCATCAACATGAAATGTCCACTCTGTTTTACACTCCACAGATGCAGCCTGCCTAATCGAGTATTGTCAGCATTACCTGTTTTTAAAGGCAATGATCAGTTTTATTTTGTCACAAGTAAATCAAAACATATGGTGAAATACATCATTTGTATCAAATCAAATCAGCGAGGATTGGACTAAGCAGCCCTCAAGTGTTGCTGTGCTTTCAGCACAAGCATGGTATGCCCACAACTCACTAACCCATCTTTAAAATGGGGGTGCAAATCTGGGCACAAGGAGGAAATCCATGTGGACAGGAAGAATGTACTACTCCTTGCAGACAGGAGTGGGGATTGAACCCCCATTTTACAGCTGGCACTGTAATAGCCTAACAGTATCATGCTGCCATTTATGGCACATACCATTGATCTGATCATAAATGTATGGTTTATGATTAAGAAATTTGCAGATGATGACAAAATTGGTAACATAATGGTCAGTGAGATGGAACATCACATACTCCAAGAGGGTATAGAATGGTCAGTTCAGTTCAGTCGTGCCAAAGGGAATTTGATGTATAGAAGTATGAGGAAATATATTTGATGAGGGGAATCAAGGCCGGAGAATGAACAGTAAAAGGCCGGATACTGAAAGGTATAAAAGAAAAGCCGGGTACGCCAACAAATCCCTGAGGGTACTGGGTCAAGTGGATAAAGTAATTAAGAATGTAAATTAGATATTATGCTTTATTAGGCAAGGAATGGAATTTAAGAACAGAGAACTCATGCTGACACTGAATAAAGCATTATTTAGATCACGGTTACAGTAATGGGATCAGTGGTGGTCATCACACTTTATGGGATGTTTATGGTAGCACCAGGATGGAAATGGAGAAGATTTACAAGGGCGGTGCCAGAATGAGAATTTTTTATTACAGCCTTAAGGAAGATTAATGAGGCTGGGTTTGTTTTCTTTGGAACACAAAGGAGGAGGAGAGCTTTTATAGGGTTACATAAAATTGAGAGACCTAAATAAGGTGGATGGAAAGGATTCACTTTCCTCAGTAAAAGGTTCAAAAGCCAGCAGTGGTTGGTTTAAGATGATTGGTGGAATGAGTAGTGTGACCACTTGAGTCAAGCATGAGGTTCTCCAGAGGTGTTGTCCATTAGTGGGTCTTCAGGTGGTTATAGAGAACAATCTGGGGTCTACATAGTCAGGATATTAGGAGAGAGCTTCCCTGAATGGAGAACACTTATACATCACTTTGTTTAATGTGGCAGACTGATGCCTGGACAGCTACCAAATGGTCCCTGACTGTTCGGGGTCAAGGTCCAGTGCATGCATTGCAAGATGACTGGGGACGCTTCACTGCTTTTGTGATGTGTCATTAACTTTCACCAGCTCACCACTGAAGTTTTGGTTGGATGGTGGTTGTCCGCAATATCCCCCTTGACCTTACCACCATGGGTGAACCTATCAGGAGCTAGGGGCCTAATGGCTCAATTCCAGATGACATCACTGTCAGGATCTCAGGGACTCACAAGCCTCTCCACCACGGCAAGGTGAAGATCCTCAGAGAAGGTGGGTTTAGTGGGGAGTAAAAAATCTCTGTCCTTCACCCAGTGTTTATAAATCTCAGCCTAAAAAGATTCAGATACTTTCACCACAATTTAAAAAAGTGTTTGGAGTGACTCTTGATTGGATGTAACACAGAGTCCACAAAACCAGTGTGGGAAAGTAGGATGAATGGGTCATTTTCTTGGTGATTATGGTACAATGGGTGAATGGTCTCAGTATGAGCTGGAGATTGTCACAATCCCTTTAATGAGGGTAAGAGCAATAGAGAAGATTTGGAAAGTAATTTCTGAAAAGTTTGAAGTACAGACAAGGAATGTTCATTCAGTCTTGATGAAGGGTCGCGGTCTGAACCATCAATGCATTATTACCCTCCATAGACTCTGACTGACCTGCGGAGTTCCTCCAGTATTGTATGTGCACTACTCTAGATTTTCAGCATCTGCAGAATATCTTGTGTTTATGAGTCCGATCGGATTAAGGTTAGAGACGGAATTGGAAGCATGTCAATTCTGGCAGGGTTTGCAGGCCATTGCTTCCTTTATCTTGAAACCTAACTTTATGAATTGTTGTGTTGCTCCCAGATGAACAATGCCTCTTATGCACATTTTGAAAGGGAGAATAAAACTACACCTGTGTGAATCCCTGCAGTATCTGGTGACCCTGTGAGCTCTGTCTCGACGTCCGAACACCTTTCAAGAGGGTGAACCCTTGCAAGGTGTCAGCCCCTGAAGGTGTGCCTGGTAGGAGTGTTCAAGGGTATGATCAGTCTCTCACTGCTGCAGTTGGAGGTTCTTACCAGATTCAAAAGGACGCTAATCATACCATTCCCCAAGAAGAACCCCAGTGACTATCGTACCGTGGGAGTTATATCTACAGTAATGAACTGCTTTGAGAGGTTGGTCATAGCCAGAATCAACTCCTGCCTAAGCAAGGACCTGGAACCATTGCACTTAGTCTATTGCTACAATAGGTCTACAGCAGATACAAACTCACTGGCTCTTGACTCAACCTCATATCAACTTGATAATAGATAATACCTATGTCCGATTGCTGTTTATTGACTACTGCTCAGCATTCAATACAATCATACCCTCAGTTCTAGTCAATAACATCCAAACCCTGGGCTTCTGTGCCTCCTCTGCAACAGAATCTTCCTCGCCAGGAGACCACTGTTTGTGTAGATCGTACACTAATATCTTCTTCTCGTTGACAATCAACACTGGTGCACCTCAAGGGTGTGTGCTTAGCCCACTGTTCTGCTCTCTCCACACCCGCAATCGTGTGGCGAGGCACGGCTCAAACGCCAACGACATAACCATTCTTTGCAGAACTCAGATGGTGATAAAGCGGCAGATAGGCATGGGATAGATCAGCTGATTGAGTGGCGTCACAATGACAACTTTGCATCAAAATGAGTGAGACCAATGAGTTGATTGTAAACTCCAGGAAATGGAAGTTGAGGAAAGAAACACTAGTTCTCATTGAGGGATCAGCAGTGGGTGAACAGTTCCAAGGTCCTGGGTGTCAACATCTCTGAAGGATCTATTTTGGACCTAACATATTGATGCAATTACAAAGAAGGCACAACAGCGGCTATATTTCATTAGGGGTTTGAGGAGAATTGGAATGTCACTAAAGACACTCGGAAATTTCTACAGATGTACATCATCGTCTGGTATGGAGGGGCCACTGCACAAGAGTGGAAAAAGCTGCTGAAGTTTGTGAACTCAGCCAGCACAAAGGGCACCTTCAAAAGGCGATGACTCAAAAAGGCAGCATCCATCATTAAGGACTCGCATCACCTAAGACATCCCCTCTTCTCTACCATCAAGGAGGTTCTTCCCCTCTGCCGTCAGATTTCTTAAGAGACAATGAACCCAAGAACACTATCTCACTATTTTCTTTCCTCTCTTTTTGCATTACTTACTTAATTTAATTTTATATATATATTGGAAGATGCTGAGGAATGCAGACTCAAGGTTTGAACAGGAATATCAATCTCTGTGCATCCAGCAAATCAAACCATGCAGTTGCACTTGTGCAGCAATATGGACTAGAACAGCTGAATAGCCCTTTCCCTTTGTTCTTCTCTACGCTAACTTACTGTCCACTTTTGCCAGCACCTTTACAGCACATCTCCAATAAGCTTTATTAATGAAGGCAAGAAGACAAGCATGAGTAAGTTTGCATGCTTGCCTTTAATTGGTGTTTCATACGCTGGATTTGTAAGTTAACATACGTAAATCAAATTTGGTCCCAGGAGGAAATCTGAGAGCATCAGCAAAAATGCATTAATGTACCATTAATACTAATGCACTAAATTACTTTAATGTACATTTAGCATGTGCGTTAGCTCTAACACAAAGAGTAATTGCACCCCCCCTTTGTGTTCATTAAAAGAAATGACTTCCTCACATAAATGTTATTACTCCTGTGATTATGCAATAAAGTAAAATTTAAAAATTATAATTTGAATATAATAGGTGTCGAACAACAGCTTCTTGAGAATTATAAAACTCCATTTCAATCAAGGGCTTCAAATGGAATCATAAATGCAAAAGAAAACCATGTTCTTTTGAAGTTATTTGAGTGCTTCAGATTGAACCTCATCAGTACAGCCTGACTAGGTATTTGTTATTTTATGTAGGAATAGATTAAGCGGCACACAATTTTTGAAACATGTTGTAAAAGATTAGCTTTATTCAGCTGGGTTGTAGAAGAGTTTGTAAAATTACAGCCCCAATGAATTCTTCCAATTTGTGCATCAAATAATCACATTGGTTATTACACAGAGCAAGTGGAAACTCAGGTTAAACAAAATTATGAAAGCCAGGCTAAAGAAGGGGAGTGCTTACAATCTCTCTACAGTACCAGCAATCACCAGTTGGGGCTCGATTCCCGCTGGTGTCTATAAGGAGTTTGTACGTTCTCCCCGTGACAACGTGGGGTTCATCCGGGTGACTGGGCTTCCTCTCACAGTTCAAAGGTTAGGATTAGTAAATTGTGGGGATGCTATGTTTGCACTCGAAATGTATTAACACTTGCAGGCTGTGCCCAGTTGATCCGAATTGACACAAATGATGCATTTCACTGTATGTTTTGATGAACATGTGACAAAGACAGCTATTCTTCTAATCTTTTTCTTCTTCTTAGCCCTAAAGGAAATTATAAAATGTCTAATTTCTGATAACATAGCTGATTGAGGTTCTTCCAATCCAAGGACCTTGCTCATTAGGCTGAGCAAAGTTGATCAGCATATTATAAGGGTTGCTGACCCTTTCTTTCTATTTGGAAGATTCAAATCTAAGATTAAAAAAAAAGAGAACAATGCAATGAGGTGGGTAACACACAGATTAATGGCTGTGAAAGTAGGAAAGAAATTCCTTTCATAAAGAATATTTCAGTTTTTTCTAGTTATTCTGAATTATAGGATAAAATTGCACTCATATTGTCAATATTTACTGGCTTTCTCAAATTTTCAAGTAGATTTGCCAATGCACAATGAAGTTGGCACAGGAGTGTAGTGATTAGCATAAAACTATTACAGCCCTAAGTTCAAACAACAGGAATTCTGCAGATGCTGGAAATTCAAGCAACATACATCAAAGTTGCTGGTGAACGCAGCAGGCCAAGCAGCATCTATAGGAAGAGGCGCAGTCGACGTTTCAGGCCGAGACCCTTCGTCAGGACTAACTGAAGGAAGAGTGAGTAAGGGATTTGAAAGCTGGAGGGGGAGGGGGAGATGCAAAATGATAGGAGAAGACAGGAGGGGGAGGGATAGAGCCGAGAGCTGGACAGGTGATAGGCAAAAGGGGATACGAGAGGATCATGGGACAGGAGGTCCGGGAAGAAAGACGGGGGGGGGTGACCCAGAGGATGGGCAAGAGGTATATTCAGAGGGACAGAGGGAGAAAAAGGAGAGTGAGAGAAAGAGTGTGTGCATAAAAATGAGTAACAGCTGGGGTACGAGGGGGAGGTGGGGCCTAGCGGAAGTTAGAGAAGTCAATGTTCATGCCATCAGGTTGGAGGCTACCCAGACGGAATATAAGGTGTTGTTCCTCCAACCTGAGTGTGGCTTCATCTTTACAGTAGAGGAGGCCGTGGATAGACATGTCAGAATGGGAATGGGATGTGGAATTAAAATGTGTGGCCACTGGGAGATCCTGCTTTCTCTGGCGGACAGAGCGTAGATGTTCAGCAAAGCGGTCTCCCAGTCTGCGTCGGGTCTCACCAATATATAAAAGGCCACATCGGGAGCACCGGACGCAGTATATCACCCCAGTCGACTCACAGGTGAAGTGATGTCTCACCTGGAAGGACTGTTTGGGGCCCTGAATGGTGGTAAGGGAGGAAGTGTAAGGGCATGTGTAGCACTTGTTCCGCTTACACGGATAAGTGCCAGGAGGGAGATCAGTGGGGAGGGATGGGGGGGACGAATGGACAAGGGAGTTGTGTAGGGAGCGATCCCTGCGGAATGCAGAGAGAGGGGGGGAGGGAAAGATGTGCTTAGTGGTGGGATCCCGTTGGAGGTGGTGGAAGTTACGGAGAATAATATGTTGGACCCGGAGGCTGGTGGGGTGGTAGGTGAGGACCAGGGGAACCCTATTCCTAGTGGGGTGGTGGGAGGGTGGAGTGAGAGCAGATGTACGTGAAATGGAGGAGATGCGTTTAAGAGCAGAGTTGATAGTGGAGGAAGGGAAGCCCCTTTCTTTAAAAAATGAAGACATCTCCCTCGTCCTAGAATGAAAAGCCTCATCCTGAGAGCAGATGCGGCGGAGACGGAGGAATTGCGAGAAGGGGATGGCGTTTTTGCAAGAGACAGGGTGAGAAGAGGAATAGTCCAGATAGCTGTGAGAGTCAGTAGGCTTATAGTAGACATCAGTGGATAAGCTGTCTCCAGAGACAGAGACAGAAAGATCTAGAAAGGGGAGGGAGGTGTCGGAAATGGACCAGGTAAACTTGAGGGCAGGGTGAAAGTTGGAGGCAAAGTTAATAAAGTCAACGAGTTCTGCATGCGTGCAGGAAGCAGCGCCAATGCAGTCGTCGATATAGCGAAGGAAAAGTGGGGGACAGATACCAGAATAGGCACGGAACATAGATTGTTCCACAATCCCAACAAAAAGGCAGGCATAGCTAGGACCCACACGGGTGCCCATAGCTACACCTTTAGTTTGGAGGAAATGGGAGGAGCAAAAGGAGAAATTATTAAGAGTAAGGACTAATTCCGCTAGACGGAGCAGAGTTCTCACCGCTGTCTGTAAGGAGGTTGTACATTCTCCCCTGATCACAAGGGTTTACTCTGGGTGATCTAGCTTCCTCCCGTATCGCAGGTTGTTTCTCAGAATGGAGGTAGTTACTGCTTGCTACACCACTGGCACTTAGGGCAGCAATGAAGGTCCTCCATCTCTGTCTTTGGCCATCTTCTACATTGTACCTCAAGTGTAGTTCAGGGTCCTCATTTCTACCTCTATGTCACAGCGCCAAGTTTTATTTAGTCTCCTGCGTTTCCTCCGCCCTTCAGGAGTCCAGTGAAGTGCTGTCTTGATGGTGGAGCTGGCCTCTCTGCTCATCACGTGCCCAGTCCATCTCCAGTGTTTCCTCATGAGGATTTTGGCCATGTCCTCTTGGTGACACTGAGGATAAGGGTGTGTTGGAGATCTTTCTTGGCCAGCGTAGAAGATGTCCTTTGCTTCAATGTCTCTATCATTAGTTGGAGCATAGCACAGGGTCATCTCAGAATGGAGTCTGGTTACTGATGGTGTGCTGCAGGGATCAGTGTTTTGACCATTGTTATTCATTATTTATGTGAATGATTTGGATGTAAGTACACAGGAATTGATGGGGAGGTGTTATTGATAGTGAAGAAAGTTATCATAGATTACAGGGGGATCTTGATCAGTTAGGGAAGCAGGCCAGGGAGTGCAAATGATAAGTGTGAAGAACTGCATTCTGGAAAGTCAAACCAGGATGGGACTTATTATATAAATGAAAGCACAAAGGATAAAGGAACTGAGGGACTCAGGATTACAAGTGCATAGTTCATGAAAGCAGAATCCTAGGTAAACAGGGTGGTAAAATAGCCTCTTAACACACTGACCTTCATCAGTCAAGGCATCAATTATAGGAGTTGGGACATTACGTTGCATTTGTGTAAGTTGTTAGCGAGGCTGCCCTTGGCATACTGTGTATAGTTTTGGTCACCCTGTTATAGGAATGATGTGATTATTTCTCAGTATGTAGAAATATTTAAAATTATGAGAGGCCTAGATAAGTGGATAGCAACATCCCCTTCCCCAGGCCAGGGGAGACCAAAACTAGGGGCATAGATTAAGGGTGAAAGAGGAAGGATTTGAAAGGACCGTAAGGGGCAATGTTTCAAGCAGAGTGTGTAGAGTGTAGGAAGCAAGCTTCCAGAAGAAGTGGCTAAGAGAGGGTCAATTACATCATTTAAAGAAACACTTGGTTAGGTACATGGAGGGCAGGGCTCAGAGGGATATGGACTGAACGCAGGAACTTCAGACTATCTGGGTGTGCAGTGTAGTCGGAAAGGACTTGTTGAGCCAAAGGGCCAATATCCACACTGTACTCCTCTACAACTTGATGGTTCTATTTGACCACATGATATTATTGAACTTGACAGACAGATGTTTTCTAAAATTACACTTTGTTAGAAAGCGAACCATTCCCTAACTGGCCTCAATAACACAAAGACCAGCTAACATCATCTACACCTTATCCCATGTCAACCGTAGCCTCTTCATATCAGATAGATTCCCTTAGTCCCCTTCACCCCTCGCATATCTTCTCTGTGACTTAAAACTAACTTATTTTCTCAAGTTAGCCTTGTTTCCTGCCCAGGCCAAGTGAGTGTTCTCCAGTGGTTTCTGTTTTTATTGTAATTAGTTAAAAGGTTTCATAAATGAACCACATAGAACAGTAATATACCAGATTCAATGCCTGCTCTCAGCCAGGGAACAGTTCAGTGTCTCTGCTGCTTTGGACTGAAGATATTAATTTTTATCTGAAAACTAATATTGGTATCACCCATGAGTGAATGAGATCAAGCTCAATTGTCGTGTTTTGTCTGGTTAAATAGGCCACGAGCAAAGCACACATAAAAAATATTGTGTTAACAGAAAATGCTCAGGAAATACTCAGGCGATTCTATGCAAAGCGAAGCAGAGTTAATGTTTCAGGTCAGAGACCCTTCATTAACACGCAGACCCTTTGTGAGTTTTGATGAACGTCTTTTAAGTGAAGATATATTTGCATTTCCTGTACGTTTTAGATTCCATTATTCAAATTTTCTTTATTTTCAGGAGTGAATTGTGATTGATTTCAGATCAGATAAATGCTCCAATCTACCAGCTGCATTTGTGTAATGCATTCTGACAGATACACGGCCAAGTTTCAACAACATAATATGTCAGCTTAAGATCAATAACTAAAGAAAGCAGCAATTATCAAGATTAAAACAGATGTGAGCCTTGACCAGATGTGAATCTTTGGATTTCGTAGGATGTTAGAGAGGAAATTACAAAGGCTATTGTGGAGAATTTGCTTCATCGTTCCCAAAGACAGGAAGGTGGCTAATGTTGTTCCGATGTTTAAAAGGTATGACAAGGACAAGTGAGGGAAATATAGGCTGGACATCCAGATCATCTGTACAAATAATGAAGAATAAAGGTCCAACCACTGATCCCTGAGGCACTCCACTAGTCACGGACCTCCTTTCTAAGAAATAATCTTCAAAAGCCACCCTCGACTGCCAACCTCCGAGCCAACTTTGAATCCATCTAATGAGTGCTCCCTGAATTTCACGCGGCCTAGATTTCCAGACCAGCCTACCACACAGGACTTTGTGGAAGACCTTGCTAAAATCCAAATAGCCAACATGCGTTGCCCTATCCTCATCTACCTTTTTGGTTAGCTCTTCAAAAGTTTCATCAAGTATGACTTTCTGTGTACAATGTGATGCTGACTCATCCTAGTCAGACTCTTTCTATTCAAATGCTGGTAGGTCTTGTCCATTGGGAATTCCCTCCAATAACGTCCCCTCTACTGGTATTTTTGAAGGATTGCCATCATCAGAATTATGTTAGAATCAGAATCAAGGCCAGGTTTATATCATTGACATATGCTGTGAAATGTGTTATTTTAAAACAGTTGTACAGTGTAACACATGCATTATAATTTAGAATCGATATATATTTAAATATAAGTAAATAGAGCAAAAAGAGAAGCAGAGTTCATGGGTTCATAGACCATTAAAAAAACTATTGTAGAGCAGAAGAAACTGTTCTTAAAATATTGAGTGTGCATCTTCAGGTTCCTGTACCTCCCTCCTATGATGGCAATGAGAAGAGAACGTATCCTGGATGGTCAGGATCTCTCATGATAAATGCTGCCTTCTTGAAGCACCACCTTTTGAAGATGTCCTCAATGGTGGGAAAGCTAGTTCCCATGATGGAGGTGGCTAAGACTACAACCCTCTGCAGATGATTTCAATCATATGCATTGGAGCCTCTATACCAGGCATTCAGGCAACCAGTTAGAATGCACTCCATAGTATGTCTGTAGAAATTTGCTAGATGGTGACATACCAAATCTCCTCAAACTCCTAGTGAAGGATAGGCTGATGGCATTTTTTTTCTTCCTGATTGCATCAGTATGTTGGGCCCACAATAGGTTGTCCTAGGTGTTGAAACCCAGCAACCTGAAGCTGCTCAGTCCTTTCACTGCTGACCCCTCTGTGAGGACTGGCATGTGCTCTCCCAACTTTCCCTGCCTGATCAATTACTTGGTCTTAGTGACACTGTGAGTGAGGTAGTTGTTGCAACACCACTCAACCAGTGGATATACCTCATTTCAGCACGCTTCCTCTTCACCATCTGAGATTCTGCCAACAACAGTTGTGTCATCGGCAAATTTGTAGATAGTGCTTGAGCTGCACTTCGAACGACCTGAGGTCTAATCTTAGGAGGCTGTTGGATATTGCTGCTCTAGCACAGCTGATCACAGTATTGAACCTGTGACTCTATTTGACACATATGGAATTTATTGTGCATCTCATGCAAACTTTGCCAGCATGCTTACGCTCAAATTGTGAAACACTCTGAACCTTTTAAACTTTGAGGTCCGTTGTAGCAGAACATAATCAATATTGGCATGTCATTCAGTCCTTCAGCACTATCTGCCATCAAATATGACTTTCAAATGTGCTCACCCAATCCCTTGATCTCTAAACTAAAAACTAATGATGCTGGGAATAGATTGTCTCTCTAGGGTGGATTTAGTCCGCAGATCCAAAGCAGTAAACTAAAGAATTTCTGCAGATGTTTCACGGAGAGCATTCTAGCTGGTTATGTCACTCTCTGGTATGGAGGGGCCACTGCACAGGATCGGAAAAGGCTGCAGGAAGTTGTAAATTCAGTCAGCTCCATCATGGGCACTGGCCACCCCAGTATACAGGACACCTTCAAAAGGTGATGCCTCAGAAAGGTGGCATCCATCATTAAGGAGGCTCACCACCCAAGACATGCCTTTTTCTCATTGCTACCATCAAGGAGGTCATACAGGAGCCTGAAGACGTGCATTCAACATTTCAGGAACAGCTTCTTCCCCTCTGCCAACAGATTTCTTTATTTGTTTGTTCTCTTTCTGCACTACATACTTAATATAAATTATATATATATATAACTAATTATAAGTTACAGTTTTGTTATTTATTATATTTTCCAATGTACTGCTGCTGCAAAACAAATTCCATAACATATGCCAGTGATATTAAACCTGATTCTGATTCTGAGCCCAACTGTAATGAAGATGTTTTCAACACAACATATTGTGATACTCTGGATCGTCCTTCATTAAATGACAGCAAAACCACATTTTGTTCAAAGGAATATTAAATAAATACTTCTATACAAATCATTTAAATGGTTATGTCACAAGTCCAGGGAAGATGGTCACTTTGGCCTTCTATAATCTTGCTTTGTTTTATTTTTGTTGGCCATGTGAGAGGAAAATGCTCTTGAATACTATTAGGAAATGCATATATTGGTTCCATACATTTTTATCAGTGGATATTGACCAAAGTCATTAATCAACAAACTCGTCCATTCTAGATATTGTTTGGTTTCTTGTTTGTGGCAGATGAAAAATCATTGAACAGCAATGTTAAGCTCTGTTTTATTCCCCATACATGCTGCCACTACTCAGGTTGGCTTTCAGAACACTTCTAGAGTTTTCTAATTTAATTTCAGATTTTCAGAATATAGGTTATTTTCCTTCAGATGCAGTTGAACAGCTGTGTTTGATATGTCCCTTACCTGCTTCGCTTCCTTTGCCATTCCTAAGCCTTCAGGGTTTCTGTTTGTGGAACATGCGGGACCGTCGCAGCGGGAGGAGGAGCGAGGGGTTTGGGAGAGCGCTGAGAGCTGGGAAGCAGCTGAGGAGCTGAGGTGAGTGTGCTTTAAAAGGAGCGCAGAGTGGAGACTCGGGACAGTGTGATCGCGGGACCGTCGCAGCAGGAGAAGGAGCGAGGGGCTCGGGAGAGCGCTGAGAGCTGGGAAGCAGCTGAGGTGTGTGTTCTTTAAAAGGAGCATGGAGGGCAACTGAAGGGTTAAACAGAGTGTTGATTAGTTGATTAGAGGGAGGGAGTACTTGAGATATTTGGCAGGGACAAATAAAAGGAGGGGTAACTGAAGAGGAGTGGCCAGTGTGTGAGTGGCTCAGGGTAGGAGTGGAGCTTTGAGGCTTTGGCGAGCAGAGGCTGAGGACGAGCTTGCTCCCAGTGAGGTAAGGCCGGGTAAGTTCCTTTAATTAATTTAATTAACTTAGGAGTAGGTAATGGAGGCAGCAGTTAGGGCAGTTGAGTGCTCCGTATGCAGTATGTGGGAAGTCAGGAACAGGACAATTGTCCCTGATGACTACACCTGTAAAAGGTGCATCTAGCTGCAGCTCCTGACAAACTGAGTTAAGGAACTGGAGCTGGAGCTGGATGAACTTTGGATCATTTGTGACGCAGAGGTAGAAACAGATAGGAGTTTTAGGGAGTCAGTCACCCTGAAAAGTCAGGAGACATGTAGCTGAGTGACTGTCAGGAGAGGGAAGGGGAATAGACAGAAAGAGCAGAGCACCCCTGTGGCCATTCCCGTCAACAATAAGTATACCACTTTGGATACTGTTGATGGGGATGACCTAACAGGGACAAGTTGTAGTGGTCGCGTCTCTGGCACCAAGACTGGACCCTCAGCTCAGAAAGGAAGGAGGGAAAAGAGGAGAGCAGTAGTGATAGGGGATTGGATAGTTAGCGGGACAGATGAGAGGTTCTGTGGGAGAGATTGAGAATCCGGATGATCTGTTGCCTCCCTGATGCCAGGATCCACGATATCTCGGATCGAGTTCTTGGTATTCTCGGGGGGAGGGTGAGCAGCCAGATATCATGGTCCATGTAGGGACCAATGACGTGGATAGGAAGGAGGAGGAGGTCCTGCAAAGAGAGTTTAGGGAGTTACGTGCAAAGTTGAAGGACAGGACCGCCAGGGTTTCAATCTCAGGATTGCTACCCATGCTACGTGCTAGTGAGGCTAGAAATAGGAAGATAATGCAGCTAAATACGTGGCTAAGGAGATGGTGCAGGAGGGAGGGCTTCATGTTTCTGGAGAATTGGGCTTTGTTCCAGGGAAGATGGGACCTGTTCTGATGGGACGTTTTGCACCTGAACTGGAGGGGGAATAACATCCTTGCGGGTAAATTTGCTAGTGCTGCTCCGGGCTGTTTAAACTTAATTTGCAGGGGGAGGGGAACCAGAGTGTTAGAGCAGATAGTGAGGTGGAGGAGGATAAAAGTCATGCAAGGACTGCATGTACAGACATAAATGAAAGGTTTGTACGTGATAGAAATGTTCTCAGGTGCATCTATTTCAATGCAAGGAGTATTGTAGGTAAGGCAGATGAGTTTAAGGCGTGGATTGGCACGTGGGATTACGACATTATTGCTATTAGTGAGACTTGGTTGCAGGACGGGCAGGACTGGCAGCTTAATGTTCCGGGCTTCCGTTGTTTCAGATGTGAGAGAGGGGGAGGGATGAAAGGGGGAGGAGTGGCATACTTGTCAGGGAAAATATCACAGCTGTGCGTAGGCAGGACAGCCCGGAGGGCTTGTCTACATTGGCCATATGGGTGGAGCTGAGGAACGGGAAAGGTGTGACCACACTAATAAGGTTGTATTATAGACTGCCCAATAGTCAGAGAGAATTGGAGGAGCAAATCTGTAGAGAGATAGCAAACCGATGTAAGAAACAGAAAGTTGTAATAGTAGGGGATTTTAGCTTTCCACATATTGACTGGGACTCCCACACTGTAAAAGGGCTAGGTGGCTTGGAGTTTGTCAAATGTGTTCAGGATAGTTTTTAAAATCAATATATAGAGGTACAAATAAGAGAGGATGCAATATTTGATCTCCTCCTAGGGAGCCAGACTGGTCAGGTGACAGAAGTATGTGTAGGCGAACATGTTGGGTCCAGTGACGATAATGTCATTAGTTTCAAGTTAATTATGGATAAGGTAGGTCTGGTCCTTGAGTTGAGGTTTTAAATTGGAGAAGGGCCAATTTTGTGGAAATGAGGAAGGATCTAGGAAGAGTGGATTGGGATAAGTTGATTTCTGGCAAGGATGTGTTCAGTAAGTGGAAGGCCTTCAAAGGCAAAATTTTGAGAATGCAGAGTTTGCATGTTCCTGCCAGAATTAAAGGCAAAATCAACAGGCATAGGGAATCTTGCTTTTCAAGGGATATTGGCGATCTGGTTAAGGAAAAGAGAGTGGTGTATAGCAGGTATAGGTAACAAGGAACAAATGAGGTACTTGAAGAGTATAGAAAATGTAAGAAAATACTAAAGAAGGAAATCAGGAAGGCAAAAAGAAGAAATGAGGTTGCTTTGGCAGATAATGTGAAAGTAAACCCAAAGGGTTTCTACAAGTATATTAAAAGGATAGTAAGGGACAAAATTGGTCCCCTAGAAGATCAGAGTGGTTGTGTATGTGTGGAACCTCACGAGATGGGGGAGATCTTAAACAGTTTTTTTGCATCAGTATTTACTCAGGAAACTGGCATGGCGTATATGGAAGGAAGGGAAACAAGCAGTAGCGTCATGAAACATATAGGGATTAAAGAAGAGGAGGTGCTTGCTGCCTTACAGTGAATAAAGGTAGATAAGTCCCCCGGCCTGACATGATATTTCCTCAGACCTTGAGAGAGACTAGTGTAGAAATTGCAGGGGCCCTGGCAGAAAAATTTAAAATGTCCTTAGCCACAGGTGCGGTGCCGGAAGATTGGAGGGTAGCTCATGTTGTTCCGTTGTTTAAAAAAGGCTCCAAAAGTAAAGCAGGTAAATGCAGGCCGATGAGCCTGACATCAGTAGTAGTTAAATTATTGAAGGTGTTCTGAGAGATCGGATATACAAGTATCTGGACAGCCAAGGGCTGATTAAGGATAGTCAGCATGGCTTTGTGGATTGTAGATTACGTTTAACGAATCTTATAGAGTTTTTTGAGGAGGTTACCAAGAAAGTAGATGAAGGAAAGGCTGTGGATGTTGTCTACATGGACTTTAGTAAGGCCTTTGACAAGGTCCCACATGGGAGGTTAGTTAAGAAGGTTCAGACACTAGGGATCCATGGCGGGGTTGTAAACTGGATTCAAAATTGGCTGTGTGGGAGAAAACAGAGAGTGGTAGTGGATGATTGCTTCTCAGACTGGAGGCCTGTGCCTAGTGGTGTGCCTCAGGGATCTGTGCTGGAACCATTGTTGTTTGTTGTCTATATCAATGATCTAGGTGATAATGTGGTAAATTGGATCAGCAAGTTTGCTGTTGACACTAAGATTGGAGGCATTGTGGACAGCGAGGAAGGTTTTCAAAGCTTGCAGAGGGATCTGGGCCAATGGGAAAAATGGGCCAGAAAATGGCAGATGGAATTTAATGCAGACAAATTGGGTGTAAGTCCAATGTAATTGGTAGGTCAGTAGCCACTGGTGATGGTGCAAGAAACATAAAATGTTGGATAACCCTCTGTATGCCAGGCAGCATTTATGGGGTGGTGGGGAAATAAACTATCGATGTTCCAGGCTGAGGCCCTTATTCAGAACTGCAGAGGAAGGTGACAGAAACCAGAATAAGAAGATGAGGGGAGAGGGAAGAGTAAAAGCTGGGAGGTGAGAGTTTCAACTATTGTAGGTATGGGTAAAGATGTGTACGTGTGAGGTGCTTTCCATTCTAGAAAATTACTCAATTTGAGGTTTTCCACTCTAGAAAAAAATTCAGGGTGAAGATTTCCATTCTTGAAGACTTCTCTCAATTACTCCATCCCTGTTGCCCTCAGGATGGGGCTTCCCATTCTAGATCATTTGAGGTGTCCTCTTTTTTCAAAAATCAGTGTTTCCCTTCCACCATCATCAATGCTGCCCTCAACCCATCCTCCCACCATCATAACAGGGGTAATATTCCCCTTGTCCTTACCTACCATCCCATGAGTGTCTGTACCCAGCACATCATTCCTTGCAAATTCCACCATCTCCAATAGGTACCTATAATGAAGAACATTTTCCCTCACCTCAACCCCACATTCCATTGAGTTTGCTACCCACATGAATCCCTTTTCCATTCATCCCACCCCACTGAACTCTCTTCTGGCACTTATGCCTGCCAACATGACATGAATGAGGAAAATATAAAGCAATATATAATACTGTCATTTATATTTGTGCCTTTCCATTTGTTTGCTGGCATGCTATGAAACTGCACACAGGAGCACTGGTGTACTGCCAGGAATGTTGTTCTTGCTTAACACACAAGCATGATTTTTCCCCACCTGAGGAAACCTATGGCCTTGGTATTTATGACATTTTTATTACAGGACAAAGAGTAAATGATTTGTGTATCAATCAGAATGCAGAAGATTCTATTCTGAGCGATGATCTGTCTTTGTCTTGTCAAAGCATTAATTAGGTATGTGAGGTCTGGATGAGGGTGTGAACCACTGCTCATTAAATGGTGCCTCGCTCAAGATGCTCTGTTGTGAATTTGATCTGGTTTGATTGGCAGCTCTATAATTAGATGTCCCTGAGACAAGGATGAATACAGCAGCTTTTCCCGAATATCTTTAGTTCACTTAATTCAAACATGTTTCCATTTTAGAGCTGTGATGTTTTAAAAAAAGTTGGTTTACTTGCCTGTTTTTGGATCCATCTTATTATGTTCAATTAATTTAGTTAATTTAGCCTGAACTAAATTCTGTTTTCCATTTATTGAAAAAAAGCTTAAGAATCCAGAAAATATGCATTCTGTATGTCGTCAGTTATGAACTTTAAATGTAATTGTTAATCTTTTGGTCAATTCATTGCATACCAGGAATTGCAACTTGAGAGGACAGAGAGTAGAAAAGTTGAATTGTAACAACACAATTATCTATCACTTGGGTGATTCAGTTTTTATACATTAACCAGTAGGAGCGTTTTCTTATTCATTGTTATTCCTGCTTCTCAAAGTTTATCATGGGGCGATATTAATTGATAATTTCATTGAAAAGGCTTTTAAAGCAGGAATTATATAACATCTACAACAGCAAGCCAAGCCTTTTGACCCATCTGATATTCCCTGTGTTTATACCCTGCTCAATACTCCTCCCACTCTGATTAATTCTTTCCAGCAAGTTTCCATAGTTCCCTGCCTTTAAATATGCATCAAGGGATTAATCTTGTTTAGTATCTGATTTTATTAATGTAGTGATCCTAGGCTGAAACCTTATTATGCCATCTATAATAAAATTAAGGTAGGAATATGCGTGGAGATTAGGTTGCAAAGATATTTCAAGCTGAGTGAATGGGCAACAAGATAGCAGATGGAGTGCATTGTGCACAAAACATAATGTATCTGTTTTCATAGAAAATGCAAAACTATTAATCATTTTTAAATGGTGCAAGATTTGGAAAGTGTTGATGTTCCAAGAATGCAAAGTGCCGTACACTAGGCCTTCAAAGCTAATAGGGAGATGGGCCAGGCAATTAGGAAACAAGTGGCACGTAGGCATTCATAGCGAGAAGATCAGAGTGCAAGAGCAAGATGTCAAATGACAATGAAAAAGAGTATGGGTGAGAACACAATTGGAGTATTACGTACAATGTTGATCTACTTCCCTGGAAAAGAATATAATTGCTGTCGAGGGAGTGCATTACTGATTCATTGTACTGTTTTCTGTGATGGCAAGTCTGATGTGTGGAGGAAATTGAGTTGGTTAGGCCTCGATAAAGTTCAGAAGAATAAGTACTGACTTCACTGAGGCATGCAAACGCCTTTGAGATCTTGACTAGGTAGATTCAGGAAGGATCTATCTGAGCCTATCTCTCAAGCAGAACATCATGGTTTCCAAATATTTTAATCCCCATTCTCATTCCTGTTCTCAGGGTAGAGGAGCAACACCTTATATTCCATCTGGGTAGCCTCCAAGATGATGGCATGAACATTGACTTCTTCGTCCAATAAAAAATACCCCCCCCCCCACCTCCAATCCACACTCTGACCTTATACCTCTTCTGACCTGCCTTTCACTTCCCCCCGGATGCCCTTCTCCTTCCCTTTCTCCTCTTCTATCAGACTTGGTTTTCTCCTGTCCTTTACCTTTCCCACCTAACTGACTTCACCTATCATCTTCCAGCTAGCCTCCTTCCCCTCCACCCACCTTTTTATTTTGGCATCTTCCCCCTTCCTTCTCAGTCCTAAGGAGAGGTCCTGGCCCAAAACATCGACTTGTTTTTTTTTACTACTTCCATAGATGTTGTCTGATCTGTTGAGTTCTTCCAGCATTTTGTGTGTGTCGCTTTGGATTTCCAGCATCTGCAAAATTTCTTATGTTTGCCTATCTGAGTAGTTGCCCCTGTCTGGGAAATCTATTACAAGTGGTCAAAAAGTAAAAATGAAGTCATTCAGATTTTAAAAGAGGATAAACTCAATAGATGGAAACCTAAAACAACAATCCCAAAAACTGTATTCAAATACAACAATGGTAGCTGTAGTATATAAAATTTCCAAAACTCTAAAGATGTAGACAAACTGGAATCTACTTGCAGATATATATATATATAGGCTAGGATGCTTAAAATGTTTGCACAGTACTGAAATAATTTTATGTATTTCATTACTGCTGTCATAAAAAAATCATGACATATGTGAGTGATGATCAAAATGATTCTGACATGAGTGTCTATTGTGGACTGAGAGTGAGGAGGGGGAAAAGAGAGGGGAATCATGGTTGGGGAAAAAGAGAAGTGAGAGGGGAGGAGAAGGGAGCGGGAAGCACCAGAGAGACATTCTGTAATGATCAATAAACCAAATGTTTGGAATCAAATGACCTTGCCTGGTGCCTTAGGACTGGGTGTGTCTGCACCTGTGCAACCTCCTGCACCTGGCACTCCTTCTCTGCCACCTGTCCCATACCCCTCCCGTGGTGCTCTACCTTTGCCACTCCCAATATCCTTTTCTCCAACCAGATTTACTAAATCATTTTCTGCTCCATGGTGACAAATACAGTTCTGTGCAAAGTTCTTCATCACGCTAGCTATACGTATGTGGTTAAGACTTCTGTAAAGTACTGTAGAAAGCCTACTTCTTAAAGTACTAGCAATTAATATTATATATGCCATAACCCTCCACTTGTAATAAAAGGAAAAATTAAGACTCAAAATGATTCTATTCGAAATTTCCCATGCTCAACTTCAGCACCAGTGCTCCGCATACTTGGGCTGTTAGTTGTGAACACAAGCGAGTCTGCAGATGCCAGAGGTCTTGAGCAACATAAACAAAATTCTGAAGGATCTCAGCAGGTCAGGTAGTATCAAAGGAGTGGAATAAATAGTCATATTTCAAGCTGAGGCTCTTCGTCAGGACTGGCAAGGAAAGGGACACAAGCCAAAATAACATGGTGGGAGGAGGAGTTGGCAGGTGATAAGTGAAACCATCTGAGGAGGAAGGTGTGTGTGTGGAAGGGGACTGTAGTAAGAAGCTGAGAGGGTTAATGCAGAAGACGTAAAGGGCAGAAGAAGGAGGAATCTAACAGGGGAGGGCAGTGGACCATAGAAATAAGAGAGGAAGGAGAGATATCAGAGGAAGGTGATGAAGAGAGAAGTCAAAGTGCATGCCATCAGGTTGGTGACTACCTTGTTATTTTGTTAGATTGTTCTAATTCTGGTCTTAAATAGCTGCTATTGTCCAGGAGCCTTTTGCCAGTTGGTGTCCTAACTGTGAAGTGAATGGTGCATCCTCCATCTCCACGCCTTCACATCTGTTTCCATCAAGCAAACCTTTTTTTGTGTGATACACCTGTTTCTTTATCATTACTTTATATAAAATAGACTACTGTGTTGAATAACCATATCTTTCTGTCACATGCAGTCCCATCTGTAGTCATAACATGGCTTCGACTCTTAAGTGTGTGGTTATTATCCTTTGGCATCTGACACGTCCTCATCCATTTTGTATTTCTTCTTCATCCAGTTTTTTTTTCTATTTGTTGTTGAGAAGAGAGTTCTGGTGTATCCACCATAAACCTACCCTCATACAGGTCCTGACACCATCCAATAGATCAGGGGATTGCAGAATGCAAGTCTGCTCATGGGGGATCGAATAGTGTAGATTTATCCACTTTCTTCTCCCCCTTCCCCTGTCATTTATTTATCAATAGAAAGTGAGGTGATGTTTGATAATCAAACTTTGGTTGTCAAATGATCTCACAAAGATATTTGCTGTGAACTGCTGTCCATTGCCTGTGATTGTATTTCAAGGAAACCATTTCTCTGACATGCTCTCAGCATGCAAATAACTATCCATGAGTTGGTGTTCTTTATGAAGCCCACCTGCCAACTACATATAAAATAATCTACCATCATCTTGTATCTAGATGAAACAGGTTTAACCTGATGTATGACTTTTACTTCCTTCTGCTGGTGTTTCAACATTTCTAGTCTTGCTTTGGATGCGTCCACGCATCTTTGCCTTTCTGGAGTTAATTCTGTCTTCTGTAGTAGTTGTTCACTATAGCTGAGCTCCCATATTCCAAAAGTACTTCTCTGAGCTGTGAAACAGTATGTTTAGCATCTGCCAACAATCTTAGCTCTATTAATAAGATATTGAACAATTCTCCCTGTTTCTAATTGGGACTGAAGAGCAATTCCACTAGACATGTTGGGGGGTGCAGCAAATGCATTCTCCAGGATCTCATTCGAGGACATCATGGCAATGGGCAATTCTCTGCCTTTGTAGCCAAAAAAATATAGTGTTTAGTTATCTTTGTCATGAGCCCTGTCGCTTGCCATAGAGCATTGAGCTTCTAAGGTTTTTGAGCACCAGTATTCACTAATCAATTTCTTAACTAATTTGTTAATCCCTTGTGTTTTCCGTTTAATTTTGTGAAGTTAATTGTGGCTGGCACATGTTTCCTACATTCAATGATTATTTAAGGAGGACTCTCATTCAGTGCCTTAGTGGGGCCATTGTGTTGGAGAGAATGAATTGTCTCACGGTTTTGCGCAGTCACTCCTCTGAGGCTCTGTTGGTATTCCTGTGTCTAATCTCCTGCTTCCGTCCCTGCCATTCCTCTGCTCCTGGTTTGAGTCGTTAGCCTGTCATCGCAGTTCCTGGGTTGAGTGGGTGTCGTGAGCCTGCCGTTCTTCTGCACCTGGGTCCAGTCCTTTGAGAGTGCACCATGGCACTTTCACTGCTTTAGTTTATTTGCTGTAACTCGCTTACTGTAAGCCTGAACAACCATACCACCATCAATCTTTAGGCAGCCTACTTGCCTGGGAATCTAGGGACTTGGATAATTTTACGGACTGTTTCGCACTGTCGCACATGAATCACAGGATTCACTGTCTTTGTCACTGCAGTTTTTGACTCATAACATTTCATTTTAATTGTTTAATCAACTACCTCTTCTGATAACACAGGTGGATTATCTGATCTAATGCCCGCCAATCACCCACTGCTTTATTTCTCAAGTGATCAACCTCTACATGCAGTGATACTGTCAGAAATAAAGGCACAGATCCCTATTATGTACCATCTGTCTTTTTTCCCCTTAAAGGAGGCACTACATCGCTTCTGCTTTCTTAAAAGCTTGAACAGATGCAGCATGTCATCTCAAACTCTTCCAAACTTCTGTAGGTACAGAATGGAAGGTTTCCTTGCTGGTTGCATTATGACCAGGTATGGAAACATCAATGCCCAAGAATGGAAAAGCCTACGGAAAGTGTGGATGCTGTTAGTCCATCACAGGCAAATCCCTCCACACCAGGGGGAACATCTACGAGGAGCACCAACCACCATCAAGCCCATGGTCTCTTCTTGCAGCTGCCATCAATCAGAAGGTCCAGGATCCTTATGTCATACTCCACCAGGTTCAGGAACAGTAATTACCCCTCATCCATCAGGCTCCTGAACCAGTGTGGATAAGTTCACTCACCTCAACTCTGAACTGATTGCACAGCCAATGGGTTCACTTTCAAGGGATCTACAATTCATTTTCTCAGTATTATTTATTTATGTACTTATATTTTTTATTTTTTCTCAGCTCAAGCTGGTAAAACCTGTGATGCAGGCATAGCCAAGCACACTCATTTCTCAATTGCTAGGAACTTTTGGAGTATTCTAGTAATTGTGGCTTAGATATAGCTGTGTAGGCCGAATTGTTTAATGCTATTCTGCAGTGACTTTGGGATGATACCAGCTGCAGATAGTACTATTAGAGCAATGTAAAAAAATTCTATTATTATTTTATATTTGCACAGATTGCCTTCTTTTGTATATTCATTGTTTGTCAGTCATTGTGAGTAGTTTTTCATTAATACTACTGTATTTCTGTTCTGCACTGAATGCCTGCAAGAAAATGAATCTCAGGGAAGTATATTGTGACATATATAGTAAGTACTTTGATAAGGAAATTACTTTGACCTTCGAACATGCAGGCATTAACATCCAAAATGGTGAATATGCTTCTGGATCCATAGTGTTTCAGCTGAGAATCTGTGTCCAGTGTTGGAAAGTTCCCTGCCTTGTATACTACCCTACTTCTTTAATTCACCAAAATGTACAACCTGAGTTGCCCCTGTTCATTTAAAAAAAATTTATACACCTTTCATGCTTTTTGAAAAGCAGTGATTATATTTTTGTATGAATTATCATAGAAAATGTAGAATATTACATCTTAAATTCAGCCCAAGATGTAGACATTTTAACTTACTCTGAAATCAATCAAATCCTTCCCACCCACATAGCCCTCCATATTTTCCACTATGAAAAGATGAACTAGAAAACGATGTCCATTTTCTTTTCCCATTAAGAACAGCCTATGTGATAAATCAACTTTTCCATCAACTCTCTTATTTTTACAATGTTTGAAACCACCACTCTGAAATGACATAGAATTTTATTTCTGACAGCACCTTTTATTTAATGGAGTTGCCTTTCTAAACTGTTGCATTGTGGAGCTACTATACTGAAATTCAGCATCAAATCAAAGTGCTTTTTTCCTATGCAAAAAGCCATGTGAAATTCAGCAAAGTCAGCATCAATTAAAAACCCCTCACAATTCCTCCAATAAGGTACAATATGAACAACTAATTTCATTTCATAGAACAGATTATATGAACCCTTTTTGATTGCAACATAACGGCTGATCGGAGAATGAAGTCAATATTATGGTTAACTCATAAATTTTTCTAT
Source organism: Mobula hypostoma (assembly GCF_963921235.1). Lineage (NCBI taxonomy): Eukaryota > Metazoa > Chordata > Chondrichthyes > Myliobatiformes > Myliobatidae > Mobula > Mobula hypostoma. The sequence continues at coordinate 22,461,224 of NC_086100.1, forward strand.
ATTCTTCATAGAAAAATTAATGTTCCAGTGTTTAAAGTAGCAACTTGCATTAGTATTAATAAAGGACAATCAATTTTCATACAATTATGTGGAAAAATATAACAACTGAAAGACATCCTACACATAATTTTAAAAATTACCAAATAATCATCAGCTAATGCATATTTAAGTCCACAGTCAAATGCAGTGTTAAAATGGCTGGCTACTGATATTTTGTTTCAGAAAAAAAAAGAAAGCACAGCCTAAAGCTAGAATTGTACTGTTAAATGAATTTGCTCTTAAACATGTATGAAATATAACTAATCCTCTGAGAAATATTTTCCCTATCCAGCAGACCCAAGTTAATAATAACTTAAATCTTTTTTTTTGTCCATTAAAGATCAAATAAATAAGAACAAAGAAAACCATAAAAATGAGCTTGAAAAGTGCTCAACTAAAATGGACGAGAGGGGAGAGAAATTCCATGGGATTTAGCAACAGTAAGACTATTTAAAAAGTCCAAAATGCAACAGGATTATATGAAAGTATTGATAATGACTGAAAATAAATGGTCTCAAGTGATATTCATATTACATACAGCTACAAAGAAGGCATGATAGCGGCTATATTTCATTAGGAATTTGAGGAGATTTGGTATGTCAACTAAAGCACTCGAAAACTTCCACAAATGTGCCATGGAGAGCATTCTAACTGTCTAGTATTGCGGTGGGGTGGGGGCTACTGCACACGATCGAAGTCAGCTGTGGAGAGTTGTAAACTTAGTCAGCTCCATCATGGGCACTAACTTCCATAGTTTCTAGGACTTCTTCAAGGAGCGATGCCTCAAAAAAGGTGGCATCCATCATTATGGACCCTAATCACCTGGGCTGATGCTGATTCTTACCCTCTGGAAGTAGAAACACAGACTTCAGGTATTAGCATCAAAGAATTTTAGAGATAAATTGAAAATCAAGATTTTTGAAGTTTGTGTCTTTAAGTTGACGTCCATGTACATGGGTAGAAATCACATGACCTCCCATGAAGGCCAGCACAACAGTGTGTCATAGAGTTGTAGAGTTATAGAGGATGGAAACAGGCCCCTCTGCCCAAATCACCGATGCCAACCAAGATGTCAGTGCAAGCTCGCAAAACACTAATATACGCAGATCCTGGCATTATCCTACTGGTTGGATGAAACCAATATGAAAGGTAAATGAAAGGTAGGAAGAAACGAATATGTGAGTTGCTCCTTTATAGCTGTCAACAAGTGAATTTAGATACAAGAGGTTCTGCAGGTGCTGGAAATCCAGAGAAAAACATAAAATATGCTGGAGGAACTCATCAGGTCAAGCTGCATCTTTGGAGAGGAGTAAACAATTGATGTTTTGCGTCCTAACCCTTTATCAAGACTGCTGAAAATTGAACAAGTGAATTTACAGAACAATGTTATAAACAAATTCCACAAATTATCAGCAGCAAATCTGTGATCATAAAAAGAGAAGAGAAAGATATCAGGCGATGATATATTTCTCTTCTCTTTTTATGTTCCCATTTTTTGAATCACCCCCACAAATGAATAAAATCATGGCTTATATCTGTCATGTCCACTTCCCTGCCTGCTTGCATATCCCTGATTTCTCCTTCCTAAAACTGTGAATCTCATCAGTGAACTTACTAAATATCTGAGCTTTTCACTCTCAACCAACACTCCTTCACATTTCAGCAGTCTTGTGCTAGTCAACCTCCTCCCTCAGACCTCCAGATTCTGGTGCCTGAATGCCACAACTTCCCAGTGTATTTTTCACTTCAAGCTGCAGGCACCTCTGCATTCTGTGTCTCAAGCCTTCGTCATTTCTTTTGACTGGGTGAGCTCTGACCTGGGCCGCCACTAACAGGGACAATAAAACCACCATCAGAAATAAAGATGAGGAATTCAACGCTGGGAGCACCGAGTTATCAGCCATTTGGGAAGTGGAAGGGAGGCAGCGGATCAGATATTTCACCTATCTCATGGCTTGCTATTTTGCAGTATATTATTAATGATCACTCACTGCTAAGTTATCTCTGCTGCTCTGTGTGTAGGTCAAACATCCTCCACATTTCCTGATAGTTCCTGAATATCCTTTAGAAAATGTTAAAGATTAGGAGTGAAATATCATTCTGAAACAGTGAGAAATCCTAGCAATTTGGATAGAAGATAACACTGGGCCTTGCAATTAATTGAAGTTTTTTGAAATTTTTCATGGCAGGTCTTGCTCTGACTCACCCTTGTGTCCCATAAACTGTGTGACAGCTTGACCTGCAAGATTAACTTTCCAACTGAGAACAAGATGAGAGGGCAACATTAATGTTCTTCCACATTGGGACAGACAGTGAGTCGCACAAAGTGACATCTGGTCTGGTCAATCATTCCTCACATCGAAACTCCCTCTACCCAAGAATCTATTTAGGTTTCCTCAAACACTGTCCCTTTCATAGGTTGAACTGTATTGAGTAAAGCGCTTTTTAAAGATTAACGATCAACTTTATATGTAAATAAATATATGTACACACAAATATTAGGAATTTGCTGTTGTCAGTTGGTGCAACATGCAACAAGAAATGACATACAATTATAAAGAATAAAGAACTATTTAAAATAATATTAGAAGTACAGATATGGAATAGAATATGCATAAACACCATTATAAAAAGTTGTTTAAACTCTTTACAGTTCAGTGAATGAGGTCATAGATAGAGGTGGACGGGGGGGGGGGCTAACGGGAATAGTTGATCATCCTATTTAATTGCAAAGAAAGCAATAAAAAAGATGAAAAGTCAGGCCGATTAATTTGGAATGAGAATCTTCTTTACTCAGGTGATGAACATTTGGAGTTTTCTGCCCTGAAGTACACCTTTATTGAATTGAAACTGAGATCAGAAGATTTCAAGATAGCAGGGGAATTAAGAAATATGAGATGGAGCACAATACGTGTTTTGGGGTAGAAAACTGGCCATGATCTTGTAGAATGGTAGAGTTGGCTGGAGGGACAAAATAGGCCACTCCTTCTCGTCGTTATTCATGGTTTACTTCAGCAGCCATTATTGTTCTTATAGTTCTCTAAAAGGTGGTTGAGCTCTGCCTCCATTCCCATTGAACCTCCACTTACTTGCATACAAGGAGCAACTTACAGTGGACAAATAACCTCATTGAGTTGTGAGAGGAAACCAGAACATCCTGAGGAAGAACGGGCAAAGTCCACACAGACAGTGGCCAAGGTCAGGACTGAACCCAGGTCATTGAAGCTGTGAAGCAATCTTTCTACTTGTCGCATCATTGTGATAATCTTTGAAATAATCTTATTCTATCTATAAACACAAGAAAGTCTTCATGTTCAGAATATCCAAACCAATACAGACAAAATGCTGGAGGAACCCAGCAAGTCAGGCAACATCTATGAAAAACAATAAACAGTTGATGTTTCAGTCCAAGACCCTTCTTATTGTATCTGTATTAAGCAAAATGCACGGTTATGCAATAAAGTATTTTATCTATGCATTATAGATTTAAATACAAATCTGTATGTGCATGAATAGAGTTTGGGATTGCTGATTTTGCCTGTACGTGATACAAAACATAACTGTGTGTAATTGTTGATTTACAAATGTCTTTTTTTTGTAATGTGTGCAGTCATGTGCACACAGATTTTTATGTGTCTGTCTGTGGGAGGGAGACATGAGATACTGTTGTGGCTAGCTGGTTTGCACATGAGGTTTGTATGTTTCAATGAGCACATTTGAATATGTGTACTTTGAAAAGATATAATAGATTTCAAAGGATGATTCATTATAATTTTAAGAAAAGGTTCTGTGCCAGAGGGATAATTAATTTTTATTAAGCAATTCAAATTCCCACCTCAGTAGGGAAGTATTAAATATTTAAATATTTAATTGAAGCAGAATAAAGCTACAGTTTTAGGGGAAATTGAAGTCTATTCTCGCCAGGTAAACAAAAATCTGTTCATCATAAATTATTAGTTTAATGAAAATATTTTAGATGCGACTTGACATTAATGTGCAGTTAACTGTACAAATGACCACATACTAGTAGGCAAATAACCAGCCACAAAAAAATATTCCAATTACAGCAAGCTAAGCTTTACTTGTATGTCAAAACATTTTGTAAACTACATCCACGGCTGAGTTGCCGCGAGTGTTATTATCATAATTTTACAAAATAGTTTCTTGAGCCTTCTACACCTTTTTCATGTAAATTCTGAAGTTAATTCATGCAAACCTCATCTAGGGAAAAGCCTCTTAGGTTGTGAGAGTACAGCTTATCAGCTTGGTTTGAAATAACAAATGGGGTCACTCACAGACCATTGCTGGGGTTCCAGCTATCTACAATGTCTGCAAATGATTCGATGAAGGGACTCAATGTGATGTTTGCAATTTACAAGTGATACAAATATGGTTGTGAAGAAAAAACATGCATCATACATCAGATGCTCTTTATCGACTACAGCTCAGCATTCAATATCGTCATCCCCTCAAAGCTGATCGATAAACTTCCAGACCTTGGCCTCAATATCTCCCTGTGCAATTAGATCCTCAATTTCCTTTCTTGCAGACCCAGTCAGTTCGGATTGGCAACAACATCCACTCCACGATCTCCAACAACACAGGTCCACCACAAGGCTATGTGTTTAGCCCCCTGCTTTACTCACTTTACACTAATGAATATTTGTTTAACCACAGCTGTAATGCCACATTCATTTCTTTCTGATGACATCACTGTTGTAGGCTGAATAAAAGGTGTTGACAAATCAGCATATAGGAGGGAGATTGAAAATCTGGCTGAATGCCATAACATCAACCTCTTACTCAATGTCAGCAAGACCAAACAGCTAATTATTGACCAGGAGGTGGAAACTGGAGGTCCTTATGCCAGTCCTCATCAGGGGAATCAGAGGTGGAGAGGGTTAGCAGTTTTTAATTCCTCAGTGTTATTATTTCAGAGGGCCTGTCCTGGGCCAGGCATGTAAGCAAAATTATGAAGAAAGTACAGAAGACCCTCTATTTCATTAGGAGTTTACGAAGATTCGGCATGATATCGAAAACTTTGACAATCTTCTATAGATGTGTAGTGGAGAGTATCACAGCCTGGTATGGAAACACCAATGCCCTTGAATGAAAAATTCTACAAAAAGTAGTGGATACAGCCCAGTCCATCACGGGTAAAGCCCTCCCCATCCTTGAGCACATTTTCATGAAATGCTATCGCAGGAAAGCAGCACCCTTCATCAGGGAATCCTGCCACCCAGGATATGTTCTCTTCCCTCTGCAGCCATCAGAAAGAAAGTACAGGAGCCTCAAGACTCGCACCACTAGGTTCAGGAACAGTTATTACCCCTCAAACATCAGGCTCTTGAACCAAAGGAGATAACTTTGCTCAACTTCACTTTGTCCATCATTGAAATGTTCCCACAATGTACGGACTTACTTTCAAGGACTCTTCATCTCCTAGTCTCAATATTTTTTTGCTTATTTATTCATTATTGTTATTTCTTTCTTTTTGTCCTTGGATAGTTTGTTGTCTTTGTACATTGGTTGAACACCCAAGATGATGTGATAATTCGTTGATTCTATCATAGTTATTAATCTATCATGGATTTATTCAGTATGCCAGTAAGAAAATACATCTCAGGATTGTATATGGTGACATATATATACTTTGATAGTAAGTTTACTTTAACTTTGAATTATGTGGAATAGACCAATGATTCTGTGAAAGGATACAGGCAGAGAGAATGAGCCAAAAGTTAATAGGTGGAGTATCATTATCATAATGTGCCGTGTTGTATAATTTGTACGATGATGGTCTGCATGATCATGGTTCTTCTTAGCAATTTTTTTCTCAGATGTAGTTTTCCATTGCCGTCTTTACAAGATGAGTGACCCTAGCCATTATCAATACCCTTCAGAGATTGTCTTCCTGGCGTCAGTGGTCACATAAGCAGGACTTGTGATATGCACCAGTTGTTCATATGACCATCCACCACCTGCTCCCACGGCTTCACATGACCCTGATCGGGTGGCTAAGCAGGTGCTACATCTTGCACAGGGGTGACCTGCAGGTTAGCATTGGGAAGGAGCACCATACACCTCCATTAGTAGAGACGTATCACCACCCCATCACCCGAAGGTGGAGTATATTTAGTGGAATTCTGAGGTATATCCAATACGGGTTGATTTAAAGAGGACTACTTCATATTTTGTTATAAGTTCCTTATGATGTAGAAACAAATCAAATTTTTCAGTCTGTGCCAATACATCGACTAGTCCAGGGCTCGATACTGTAAAGCCTAAAGCTTGATCTGGACTGCAGAATTGGAAGCCCAATGGCCAAAGCCTGGAGACAAGAGGCCCAGAAACCTGTCCTGGTTGGGGGAAGGGAGGGAAGAAAGAGGCAGGCTTTGTTGTTGCTTGTAGTCTATTTTTTTTGTGTTTCTGTGGTGGGCATGCTATGTTGATGCCGGAATGTGTGGTGACACTTACTGGCTGTCCACAGCACAGCCTTCAGTGTGTTGGTTGTAAATGCAAAAGACGCATTTCACTATATGTTCGATGTACATTTCATAAACAAATCTGAATCTGAATGCTATCTATCACATCCCAAATCAGAATCAGGCTTATTATCACTGACATATGTCATGAAATTTGACGTTTTGTTGCAGCAGTACAGTGCAATACATAAAATATAACTTACGATAAGATATGTATATATCAATAAATAGTTCAAAAACAGAGCAGAATACTGAGGTAATGTTCACGGGCCATTCAGAAATCTGATGGTGCAGCGGAGGAAAGTGTTCCTGAAATTTGGATTGTGCATTCCCAGGCTCCTGTATCTCCTCCCTGATGCTAGTAATGAGAAGAGGACATGTTCCAGGTAATGGGGTCCGTAATCATTTATTTCTCTGCAATCTACTCCTTCTCAGGTGCCCATTATCTACTCTTCCCATTGCAACCCCTCCGAATCTCCTACCATCCATCCCCTCAGCAGGGGAATTTGCAGTAGCCAGTTAGTCATTTAATCACAACATCATTGGGCTGCGGGAGGGAACCTGAGCCAGTGGAGAAAACCCACATTCACAGCGAGAATGTACACACTCCATGCGGAGTGCCGATCAAGTCCTGGTGGTCTGGAGCTGAGGAGGAATGCCACTAACTGCTGTGTCACTGTGCACCCACAATCTAAACCGTACGATGGACGGAATTGAAGTATTTACTTAAAGGATGATATACTTTTTTCTTAGAAACTGTTTACTGAAAATCTATTCCATTGATTCCTGGCTTGGGGATGTTGGCCTCCGGGTGAAGATTGGGAAATCTGTGCTTGTACTCTCTATGGTCTCTCGGAATGAGGGGTGGTTTCTTTGAAACATGAAAGAGGGTTTAAATGTGCAGATTCCATTAGAACGTTTATCCTTTTGGGAGAGGTTCAAAGTAGTGTTTGTTTCTAAGTCAGAATAAGGGATCAGGTGCTTAAAGATGAGACGAAGAGGAATATCTTTGTAGGTTCATCAAATGAAACCATATGGGTGGAGATTGGGGGTGAAGAGACTGTTGTCATTCAGCTAGGAATGTAATAAAGACCACCTAACTACCAGCAGGGGAGAGAGGAACAAATATGAAACCATGAAGACAGGATTCTTGGATGGGGAGACATAGTTTGAGAATCAGGAGAGTCTGTATAGGACTGAAGTGAGGAGAAATTTCTTTATTCAGTAGATGGTGAGCCTTTGGAAGTCTCTACCTCAGCCAACTGTGGAGATGCAATCGTCACTTTCATTCAAAGCACAGATCAACAGGGCTCTGAACAATCAGGGGATAAAGGGATAAGTCTCACGGTCCTGAATGAACAGCAGCCGACATCCAAGTTTTGTCATTCCAGTTCCCAGGATTATGTTTAACTACAACTGTGCCTTTAAGACTCAGACTGCCAATTATTACCTGGAACATTCCTTCATGGAAAGGCTGTACTTAAAGGCCTCGTGCTAAGCACTCCATCTTCAGTGGCGGTAATGCACCATTAAGCTGGATGCCAACTGTTGTAAAACAAGATACAGACAGACAGACAGACAGACAGACAGACAGACAGACAGACAGACAGACAGACAGACACTCCATCTTCAATTGTAGCAGTTCCATTGTTGGTTCTTCTGTTTGGGATTCTGCTTTTGGATTTCATTTGTGTTGTCTGGTTAATTGAAGTCTGTGTACGAGTGTATTTTAGACTGAACTCTGCAACTGAGTTCACCAGCAACCGTAGCTCCCTCATTGCAGCAAGTGTATAGAGCTGGAAAGTGGTGCTCTGGTACAAGAGTAGCTGTGATCTTGATGAGCAAATAGTAGATAGAAGGGCTGAAAGGCCTATTATTCTTATTTCTTATGACACTAAGAAAACAGATCAAAAGGTGAATATATTTTGATCTCAGAAAACTGTAAGCAGAAGGAACATGGGGTTATAAATATTCTCCACTGTTTTGGAGATGTAAAACCTTGGAACGTTACTTGTGTTTTCATTGCTGTTGTACGTCAGAGGGTCAGTAGAGTCTTGAGGATAAGTTGACTTTTTGGCTAAGAAATTATATTGGAATTTGGATCCTAATCTAGGGGAAAAAAACAATGACATAATATTTTTTTTCTTTTTCTATGTGGTGTTATACATTTAAAAAAATACTAACCAGGGTTAGTCCTCAATGTCTGTATGGAATTGCAACCAGCACAATACCAAAACAGGGCAAGACTTGACCTGAATATCCCTGGGAGAGGGAAAGGAAGCAACATTTAGTTTCCTCTATTCCTGATTACTATCTTTTGACCCCTGCTGGAAAGTGAGTACGTATAGATTCCAGGTGAGAAAAGGATGCCATAGTGACTATGATAACTGCCAACACTTACTGTGCTGGCTGACGCCTGAAGAAGTCTGAGGTGTTATACCAGAGAGCCGCCAGCTGTCCAAGTAACTGGACCCCAGTGGCAGTCATTTCCTGTAGAGAGTTGCAAAATCAGGGGAAAAGTGAAATTAGAAATGGCAAATTAAATCTAGACACAAAAATTTTGTACATGTACCGAGTTTATTAAATGGCAAAAACTTGGGATAAAGCATGTGGTTTTAACAAGGTCACTGACACCAGGGAAGGGAATGGTGGCCGGTGGAGAAAGATGAAGCAAATTTTTCTTCAGAATTAACCAACAAAAGTTTAAATGTGGATAATGATTTATTTAGTTCTCTTTCACAGAGAGAACACTGTGCTGCCAATAAATGTCAAGCATGCATACTTTCTACTTTCATTCTCTGAGATTTACGCTCATATAAATCACTACCCAATCCTGCCTGTTTAGGCAATATGCAGTAGTACTAAGATGGTGATGTTGAGAATAGTAATGGAAGAGTACGGCTCCAATGCCTTATTTATGTTTGCTAATGCCACCAATGTTACTGGCCAAATCAAAGGTAGTGACCAAACAGCATATAGGAGAGAGATAGAAACCACAAGAGATTCTGCAGAAGCTGGAAATCTAGAGTTACGCATATAAAACGCAAGAGGAAATTTGCAAGTCTGGCAGGAATAAAGAGTCGAAGTTTCCTTCTTCGGGACCAGGAGATTAAAAATCTGGTTGAGTGCTGCCACAACAATAGCCTTTTACACAATGTCAGCAAAACCAAAGAAAAGCCTGCAGAAGGAAAAAGCTGGAGGTCATCGAGCTAGTCCTCATGAGAGGTTGTGGAGAGTGTCAGTATCTGTAAATTCCTTGGCATCAACATATAAGTCTCTGTCCTGGGACCAGTAGCTACGTGCCATCACAAAAAAAGCACAACAGCACCTCTACTTTTTAGAAGTTTACGTAGATTTGGCATGTTACCAAAAACTTTGACAAACTGTTATAAATGCATAGGGCAGATTATCCTACTAGTTTACTACATCACTGCCTGATACGGACAGACCAATGCTCAGGATATAACCTATTCTGTTGCAGACAAAACCCTCCCCATCATTGAGTACATTTATATGGAGCCATAAAAAGGCAGCGACCATCATTAAAGACCCCCACCACCCAGGCTATGCTATCTTTTCTCTATTACCATCAGGCAAGAGGTACAGAAGCATTAGGTTCCACACCAGCAAGTTCAGGAATAGCTATTACGCTACAAGCATCAGGCTCCTGAACCAAAGTGCATAACTCCATTCACCACCACTCTGACTTGACACTATGACCGACAGACTCATTTTCAAGAGCTTTTTACAACTCATGCTCTCAGTATTATAATTATTGCAGTTTTGCCATTGGTGTTTGTCAGCTTTAGTCCATCTATGTATAGTTATTTTTAATGTAAGTTCTATTGGATTTCTTTTTTCCTGTAACTGCCTGCAAGAAAATTAACCTCAATTTAGTATATAATAACCTATACATACTTTGGTAATAAATTTAGTTTGAACTTTGAAGCGTAAAATGGAGCAAAAGGATTTTGTTACTGAAGTAATTGAAATAAGGCAAGACGACAATTACAAAATGCTGAAGGAACTCAGCAGGCCAGGCAGCATCCATGGAAAAGGATAAAGAGTCAATGTTTCAGGCCAAGACTCTTCATCAGGACTCTTCTTCTTTTCCATATATGTCGCCTGGCGTGATGAGCTCCCCTAGCATTTTGTGTGTGTTGCTTCGGATTTCCGGTATCTGTAGATTTTCTAGTGTTTGAAATAAAGTAGATCTTCTCCCATCCAATGCTATGCTGCCTATTCCTAATAAATTCACCCTTTTTCAAATGTAACTAAGTCCTGCCCTAAGAATCTTCTCCAATAATACACTACTGTAAGATTCACTGATCAATAATTTCTTGGCTTGTCTCTTTTGCCCTTATTTAGCAAAGGAACAACACTGGGTTTTCTCCAGTCTTCTAGCAACTCATTTATAGCATACAAAATCTCTGTCAAAGCCTGAATTTGCTTCAGTCAGGATCTTGGGATGGATCCCATCAGGCACAGGAGACCAAACCACCTTTATGTTTTTAAAGATACCCAACACATTCAACCTTCTTAGTAGCACACATAAAAGTTGCTGGTGAACAAAGCAGGCCAGGCAGCATCTCTAGGAAGAGGTACAATTGACGTTTCGGGCCAAGACCCTTCGTCAGGACTAACTGAAAGAAGAGATAGTAAGAGATTTGAAAGTGGGAGGGGGAGGGGGAGATCCAAAATGATAAGAGAAGACAGGAGGGGGGAAATGGAGCCAAGAGCTGGACAGTTGATTGGCAAAAGGGATATCAGAGGATCATGGGATGGGAGGCCTAGGGAGAAAGAAAGGGGGAGGGGGGCAGCCCAGAGGATGGGCAAGGAGTATAGTGAGAGGGACAGAGGGAGAAAAAGGAGAGAGAGAAAAAGTATATATAAATAAATAAATAAATAACGGATGGGGTACGAGGGGGAGGTGAGGAATTAGCGGAAGTTAGAGAATTCAATGTTCTTGCCATCAGGTTGGAGGCTACCCAGATGGAATATAAGGTGTTGTTCCTCCAACCTGAGTGTGGATTCATCTTGACAGTAGAGGAGGCCGTGGATAGATATGTCAGAATGGGAACGGGATGTGGAATTAAAATGTGTGGCCACTGGGAGATCCTGCTTTCTCTGGCGGACAGAGTGTAGGTGTTCAGCGAAACGGTCTCTCAGTCTGCATCGGGTCTCGCCAATATATAAAAGGCCACATCGGGAGCACCGGACGCAGTATATCACCCCAGTCGACTCACAGGTGAAGTGTCGCCTCACCTGGTTGGACTGTCTGGGGCCCTGAATGGTGGTAAGGGAGGAAGTGTAAGGGCATGTGTAGCACTTCTTCCACTTACAAGGATAATTGCCAGGAGGGAGATCGGTGGGGAGGGATGGGGGGGACGAATGGACAAGGGGGTCGCATAGGGAGCGATCCGTGCGGAAAGCCGGGGTGGGGGGGAGGGAAAGATGTGCTCAGTGGTGGGATCCCATTTGCAGCTTTCTATATGTTTGCGAGACCCGACGCAGACTGGGAGACCGTTTCGCTGAACACCTACGCTCTGTCCGCCAGAGAAAGCAGGATCTCCCAGTGGCCACACATTTTAATTCCATGTCCCATTCCCATTCTGATATGTCTATCCACGGCCTCCTCTACTGTCAAGATGAAGCCACACTCAGGTTGGAGGAACAACACCTTATATTCCGTCTGGGTAGCCTCCAACTTGATGGCATGAATATTGACTTCTCTAACTTCCGTTAATGCCCCACCTCCCCTTCATACCCCATCCGTTATTTATTTATTTTCCCCTCTCTCTTTTTCTCCCTCTGTCCCTCTCACAATACACCTTGCCCATCCTCTGGGCTTCGGCCCTCCCTCTTTCTTTCTCCTTAGGCCTTCCGTCCCATGATCCTCTCATATCTCTTTTGCCAATCAACTGTCCAACTCTTGGCTCCATCCCTCCCCCTCCTGTCTTCTCCTATCATTTTGGATCTCCCTCTCCCCCTCCCACTTTCAAATCTCTTACGATCGCTTCTTTCAGTTAGTCCTGACGAAGGGTCTCGGCCTGAAACGTCGACTGTACCTCTTCCTATAGATGCTGCCTGGCCTGCTGCGCTCATCAGTAACCTTTATGTGTGTTGCTTGAAATTTCAGCATTTGCAGATTTCCTCGTATTTGCAACCTTCTTAGTGTTGACATGCCTTATATATCAACATATCATCTCCTAATCTCATCATTATCCAAGTTCTTCTTCTTGGTCAATACCCATACAAAGTACTCTTCAAGGACTTCACAATCTTCCTCTGACTACATGCATAATTCCCCTCCTTTCTCCATGAAGGGACTTACCCTTTCCTGAGCTCCTCAAATGCTATCTATATACAAAAAGCATACCATGGAATTCTCCTTAATTTTACTTGCTGAGAATATTCCTTAATCACGTCAGCTCCTGTTTGTTCTTCTTTGCTTTCTTTCTGTATTTATTTAGACCTTTATCTGATTTCATTTTCCTAAACCTTATTAAGGCTCCTTTTCTTTTTGAACTATTCTTCCAATATTTCTTGTCGTCCAAGGTGCCTGAATCTTGCTACCTTTTTCGTTCATGCTCCCAGGAGCAGGTTAGTCCTGAACTCTGATCAGCTCACCTTTACAAGATTCCCACTCGTCAGATGTGGGTTTCATTCAAACACACACTCCCAATCTATTTTCTTCAGCTTCTGTCAAATAATGTAGTTTACCTTCCCCCCAGTTTAGCTTTTACTTGGGCATCAGTCTTATCCTTAACAGTGACTACCTTAAAATTTACAGAATTATAGCCTTTGCTCCCAAATGCTCACATACTGAGACTTTGATCACATGGCCAGGCTCATTTCCTAATTTAGGGTCTTGTACTGTCTCTTTCTTAGTTGAACTATCTATGTAATCTTTCAGGAAACTGCCCTGTCTTGAATATACTCAGCAAACTGAATTTCCACTGCTCTCTTGGGTATAGAATTCCTTATATTTGCTACATTCTGGGTGGAGGGATTTCTTTTTATCATTGTCCTGAATCGCTGACCCTTATTCTAATTCAGTGACCCCTGGTTCAAGACGTCCCAGGCAGGAGAAACATGATCCCTGCATCTAACATGTCATGCCCTTGCCGGACTTTATATGTTATAGTGAGGTCTCTTCTCATTCTTCTTAACTCCAGTGGGCCACTTCTTCTCATACAGTAAACTTGCTATCCCACCAATTAATCTAGTGAAATTTTGCTGTGCTCCCTTTCAAATTCAAAGTTCAAAATAAAATTTATTATTGAAGTACATACATGTTACCATATACTACCCATACCATTTCTTGCGGCATTCACAGTAAACACCATAAAGCAATACAGAATGAATGAAGAAATGCACACAACAAAGATGGACAAACAATCTCTGTGCAAAACACAACAAATTGTGCAAAGAAAAAAATATAATAAATAAATTGATAACAATATTTAAGAATGTGAGCTGTAAAGTCCTTGGAAGTGAGTCCATGGGTTGTGGAATCATCTTAGTGTTGGGCTGCTACTCAATACTGTGTTTAATGTTACTCAAGTATATCCTTTCAAAGGTAGGGAGACCAGATTCGTACACAATATTTGAGTGCAATCTGAATCAATTTGCATTGGTAAAAATTGCTGGTGAACGCAGCAGGCCAGGCAGCATCTATAGGAAGAGGCACAGTCGACATTTCGAGCCGAGACCCTTCGTCAGGACGAACTGAAAGAAAAGATAGTAGGAGATTTGAAAGTGGGAGGGGGAGGGGGAGATCCGAAATGATAGGAGAAGACAGGATGGGGAGGGATGGAGCTAAGAGCTGGAAAGGTGATTGGCAAAAGGGATATGAGAGGATCATGGGACGGGAGACTTAGGGAGAAAGAAAGGGGGGGGAAGCTCAGAGAATGGGCAAGCAGTATAGTGAGAGGGACAGAGGGAGAAAAAGAGTGAGAAAAAAAATAATAATAAATAAATAACAGATAACCTACGCTCTGTCCACCAGAGAAAGTAGGATCTCCCGGTGGCCACACATTTTAATTCCACGTCCCATTCCCATTCTGATGTGTCTATCCACGGCCTCCTCTACTGTAAAGACGAAGCCACACTCAGGTTGGAGGAACAACAACTTATATTCCGTCTGGGTAGCCTCCAACCTGATGGCATGAACATTGACTTCTCTAACTTCCATTAATGCCCCACCTCACCTTCATACCCCATCCGTTATTTATTTATTATTATTATATATGTTTTTTTCTCTCTCTTTTTCTCCCTCTCTCCCTCTCACTATATTCCTTGCCCATCCTCTGGGTTCCCCCCCCACTTTCTTTCTCCCTGGGCCTCCCGTCCCATGATCCTCTCATATCCCTTTTGCCAATCAACTTTACAGCTCTTAGCTTCATCCCTCCCCCTCCTGTCTTCTCCTATCACTTTGGATCTCCCCCTCCCCCTCCCACTTTCAAATCTCTTACTATCTCTTCTTTCAGTTAGTCCTGACGAAGGGTCTCGGCCCGAAATGTCGACTGTACCTCTTCCTGTAAATACCACCTGGCCTGCTGCGTTCGCCAGCAATTTTTATGTGTTGCTTGAAATTCCAGCATCTGCAGATTTCTTCGTGTTTGCGTAATTTGCATTGGTGTTTGCCAAATGTTGTCCCATCACTTTCAGACTTATTACACAAACTCTAAAATAATATGCATACCTGCTTTGGACTAAGATGTGTTTATTTTTATACTTGAATCTTCTTGCGTTAATGTTCAATATAGTATTTAACTTCTTAATTTCTTGCTGTCATGCATGCTAATTTTCAGTGCTTTGTGATACCTAAATAACCTCTGAACATGAGCACTCTTCAGTCTCATTTTTTAAACCCGCTGTCTCTAGTTTTTCTACCAAGGTACATGACTTCACATTTTTCTACGTTACATTTCATATATAACAAATTTCCTCGTCCATTCACTTAATCTGAAAGCTCCCTGCTTCCATCCCACTGTCCACACTGCCAACCAGCTTTGTCAAAGCATTCTTCTTTCTAAAGTACGGAGGACACAGCCTTAGTACAAATTCAGATGACAAATTTTAACAACTGCACCTCCAGACGATGATGAAGAACACTAACCTAACTTCATGCTGGTCCAAGTCTTTGATTCAGAAAGTTCTTTGAGTGTCTTATAGGAAGCCTTTAAGTGAAACCCATTCACTAACAATCAGTCACAGAGCTTAAGTAACAGTGAAAACATATGGAATGTTAAAAATGTTTCCAATGTGCCAACCAGATTTTTTTCCTTCTTCAGAAAGAGGCACTACTGTGACCAGATTCACACTTCAGTGGCCATTATAAGCTTTCTCCCGTTCAATTAAGCTTCACAAAATTCATTAGCTCCATCTGCCATTTTCAACCAGGTTTTAAAGGCTAACTTAAAACTCACATAAAAGAGAAAAGGGGGAAAAAATGACTGTGTGACACAGAAGCCAAATGAATTCTTGAGGAATATAAACAGGTAAATTAATTCTCTGTGGTTTCTGCCAAATACTTGTTTTGAAAGATTAAAAATATCCAAACATCAGTAATGTTTTAATGCAATCTCCACCACCGCACCCCCCCCCCCCCACTTCTCCTGATTCTATCAAAAGTGAAGCAAAATAACTCAAGTCATCTTGGAATTTGTTCACACAGTTGCACAGAAAGAGTCATGCAATTAAAAATTGACAACCTAAAGTTGAGCAATTTGGGGTACTTTTCTTGTAAACCTGTCTTGCCATTTTTTAAATGAGATTGTTTTATTATCTGCGATTATTGTTTTAATGGCACAAATTGTTGGATTTACTTAATCAGTAGGGTTATGCACCAAATTCATCTGCAATAAAGTTTTCAACCACCACTAGTTGAAAAATTGACAGGTCTTATTTCTTCAGAGAACAACCAGCTATTATTAACCCTGTTCTCCTGAGACTGTCCTAAGCAAACAGTCAATACCCAACATATATTCATTATTCTCACTGAGATCTGTGACCTTGTACAAGCTCAAATACAATTTCACATGTGCCTTGACTGCTTTACCCAGGGAGGTCAGGGTCACACTCATTCCAAGACGCAGCTGCTGGTGTCTGGCGCATCTTGCAATTAGCTACTCATTGTTGCGTTATGAGACCCCACTCCATACTCCAGACTTAAGGGAAGGAGACTCCATCCACCTTTCCTCCATCTCTTAAGAGGAGGCAAAAGAGGAACAGTCACCTGTGTTGCAGGCTTCCTCAAAATGAAGGCATTAAAAGACTGCATGTATGCCTAGATGTAGAGATCTCCCTGGCATATCCCTCGTTAGAAGAACCTGACTAAAATATTGCCTTGCAGCATCTGTGCTCAAGGAACTTATCTCGTGCAGGCGCTGTTCTTTGTCAGGCAGTCCAGGTTTCCCTGATCCCCTACCCACGGTGGTGTCTGAAAAGAGGATGCTGTCTAAGTTGCATGCCATCCTTGTCAATGTCTTCCATCCACTACATAATGTACTGGTTGGGCACAGGAGTACATTCAGCCAGAGACTCATTCCACCGAGATGCAGCACAGAGCATCATAGGAAGTCATTCCTGCCTGTGGCCATCAAACTTTACAACTCCTCCCTTGGAGGGTCAGACACCCTGAGCCAATAGGCTGGTCCTGGATTTAATTCATAATTTACTGGCATTACTTATTTATTACTATTTAACTATTTATGGTTCTATTACTATTTATTATTTATGGAGCAACTGTAAGGAAAACCAATTTCCCCCAAGATCAATAAAGTATGACTATGACTATGACAAATTGGACAGACTAAGTGGGAAAAAAATGGCAGATAAAATCTATCATGTGACTACATCCCCAAGAACAAAGAAAAACAAAGACGCACAGTATTTAAGTGGTATTAGATAAGAAAGTGTTGATACACAGAGTCACTTGGCTGTTCTTCCAGATTTGACTGTATAGCCAGTAGCTGGGAAGGTATGATGGCCTTCACAGCAAGAGTATTTAAGTACAGGAGCAAAGATGCCCTGCTACAAGTATAAAAGGTGAAGTTTAGTTAAGAAAGGCTATACATGCCATGGATGGCCATATATAAAATATTTACCACATTGGTTCCTGAGATGGCATGACTGCCACATAAATAGAGATTTGATTGACAATGTGTAAAAACATAAGGCAATTCAATTGTAACTTGTAGAATTCTGCCAGGGCTCGATGGACTGAATACGACAGTGCTGAGATGGATCTTGGGTATGAAATGAGGGGAGATTTTTTTCACTCATGGGAAGATGAACCAGAGGTGCAAATCACTTAATAAACTGAAGAAGGAGATGGATAAATTTCTCAAGTAAAAAGGCATCAAGGAATATGGGAAAAGAAAGGGAATATGGTGCTCAGAACTGATCAACAATGAATGGTGGATCATGCTTAAAAATCTGAATGGCAGCTCCTGCTGCAGTTTTCTACACTTCTATATGACATTCTCCTACCTTTCATCCAATACTTCAACAATCATTTACTTATGAGCTACACTCACATATATGCACATATGCACATTTTAGGATGGTTACTGATATTTGGCAGAAATGCCATGGGAAAATATTATTTATGCTCAAAGCGAAGGAGAATTTCCATAATATAATATTTTAAATGCTACATAAAACATAGCCTTTTCTGACCAAGAGGCCTCTTCATTCAATGTCAGAACAATGACATTTTGGTGCATTTCACTCAAGGTACAGAGCTACCAAGAAATACTTGTGCATATAATGGTGTGTGTCCGAATGGCTTTGATATGACACAGCAGTGTCAGCTTCTGACAATGACCTGTTGGACGAGGGCAAAAATGTTCCATCCAATCCTCCTCTGAAACATTACTTAGAAGTTTGACCATGAACCCAATCAGATCAGTGGTAACACGGGAAAGAAGTGGGCCTTAGAGTCATGCAGTTGACAGTCTTTGGAGGCAACCAAGTGTCATGTGCAATTATCCCAAAACAACTTAACAGTGGCACACAGAAGAAAGTATCCTGGATACAAGCTAGAAGTATTACTAGATACCCTGAAATGCTCCAAAAGGAATGCCAGATGTGTAAACCATCAATTCATGGAGAATATGTACCAAAGTTTCAAGAGCGACTGATGGCAGGAAGCACCTGGGTGAATTTTCAAAATGGCGCAATGCAACATGATCATTATTGTGGATCACTTCTGAATTAATCAGTATTAGTAATTAAAAGTCCAGACTTTTGGGGGTGGATGAATCAATAACACAGGACAACTGATGCATCTAGGGGCACTTTGCTAAAATGCATGTCGATGAATGAATGTGTTTATAATGCTACTCAGCTGACATCTGGATAGGGGCATCTTAAGCCATTGTTTAAAGCAGATAGCTAAAGCTCACATAAATCTGTCTAGCAGTCATTTATTGTGCTCAAATAACCATGGAAGGCACAACTTGTTCAGGGTGAATGAGTCGTATGCTAGGCCTGGCTATCTGCCAATCACCAGAAGGATCATTTTCTGAGTTATCTCAACCACCTGCACAATGAGGTAAGATGGCCTTTTATGGTTATTTTACGCCTTTTGGATTGATTGGTGGCAGCTGGAGTTTGCTTCATTAAATCCTTAGGATAAACTTATTTTTAAAATCTAGCTGCGAATAAATCTGGAGAGAGCCGAGGGTGAGTTGAGCCAAGTTCAATGTATTCCGATGCTGCAGGATCAATAAAGTAGGTGTTTACTTTTTAGAAATGAGCTACAGTAGCAAGGAAAGTCATGTTCTTTGCATCACATTAAGAGACATACTAAAACCTCCACTTATTCCATTTCCATCCTGCATGTTCTGACTTCAGTGAGCTGTGCAGAATAATTATAGCAAGTCAGAAAAAAGTATTGTGGGTGCCGGCCACAAATTCTAATCGCACCCCTCCCCCACAAACCCATTGGATGAAAATGAATGCTGAGAGTGCAGATTTATGATAAGATCACTGCAATCTATTACTCACAGATGATTTTAGGGTGTTAACCTATCTGCAGGTGGAGAAATAACGGATGCTTTAATGATTGGGGCAGAGCATTGAATAAATTGCTGCAAAATACTGCAATATACATGAAGTGGCCACTTTATTAGCAGCTCCTGTACCCCTGCTCGTTAATGTAAATATCAAATCAGCCAATCATGTGGCAGCAGCTCAATGCATAAAAACATATAGCCATGGTCAAGAGGTTCATTTGTTGTTCATGGCAAACATCAGAATGGGGAAGACATGATATCTAGGTGACTTTGACTGTGGAATGATTGTTGGTGCCAGACAGGGTAGTTTGAGTATCTCAGAAATTGCTGATCTCCTGGGATTTTCATGCACAGCAGTTTCAAGAATTTACAGAGAACTGTTTGAAAAACAAAAAAAAAAAAATCCAGTGAGTGGCCGTTCTATGTTTGAAAACATCTTGTTAATCAGATAGGTCAGTAGAGAATGGTCAAGCTGTTTCAAGCTGACAGGAAGATGAAAATAACCATGCATTACAATAGTGGTGTGCAGAAGAGCATCTCTGAACACACAAGACATCATACCTTGAGGTGGATAGGCTACTGCAACAGAAGACTACATCAGGTTCCACTCCTGCTCCTGATAATGTTAATACTAAGTTTTGGATTTATCATTCTTCGCAAGAGAAATATTTAAGGAAGCAATGTCTATAGGATTTTATTTTTACCCAAATCAAAAATGCCTGCTTTATAAATGTTTGAATAAAGATAATATTTTCTAATGTTTATCTTCTTGTCTGTATACTGTATATTTAGAGTGACATTGAGGAGGGGTAATGGAGTTAAATTGAAATAATGACAACTAACATATGTCAATGAGCATTGGATTATTTTGTGGTCTTCCAGTTTCTAATATGAAGGCATCTGCAATCGTCAAAGGACAGGATTGTTTCACTCTCTATAAGGACATGCAGTGTCGATTTCTAAGCGCATATTGCCACTCTGTGAGTGGGTACACTAATATGCTGCAAAATGACTGTAAATCCAAGATCTCAAAGATTCTGAGAACATCCTACTCTTTAACAGAAAGGTTTCGTTAATCATCTAATGACACAGATATAGGAATATGGGAATATTACAGAATCAATCGATAGCCTGATTGATAATTAATTCACAAAAATAGTTTTAATGTATTCTCATACATGGTACACAGTACTTTATTTTATTAGTTCCATTTTTTAATCGGAATATCATATACATTTCATCTCTGCTATGAGAGACTTCTACATGTGAATATTAAACGCATGTGAAAGTTTCTAATGCTCATTTACGTACTTGAGGACAGTAAATTTTACGCACACATGTTCTGTATCTCTCGATGATCCCACCTAATGTACCGTTCCAAGAATAACGCTCAAGTATAAAGTCTCCGTGTAAGCTTATAAAATTACCTGAGCATGTTACACATAGGCAGATCATTCTGAATTTAATATGGACACACATTTTAAGAGCCTTAATACAGGTACATTGATTTTAAAATGGCATGTCTTTTTGTGAAGTGTTTGTAGTTGTTTTTGTTCAGGTTGATAATTAAATTGGTTGAAGTACAAATATTTACTGGTTGGCTTAATTTTCTCTGCAGTTTATAGATATACTGATCCAGGCATGATTTTCATCCAAGCATAATTTTTTTGGCATGAAATTTATGTGTTTATTAGGATCCAACTGTATTTCAAATTGTGCAATATGTAAATTGTTTACAGTGTTGCATTTGATGCGATCTCAAGCCAAATGCAACATTTCATCTCTTCTGGTGTGCAATTTACACAAAAATATCATTTTAAAAGAAAACAAGGTTTGGCTTTGAGATGCTGGAAAGGATGAAGACGCTTTGACCTGCAACTTTAACTCTGTTTCTCTTTTCATTTGTACTGCCGAGTATTTACAACATTTGTTTTTGCTTTTATTTAAAATTTCCAATGTTTGTTATGAATTTTAATTTATCTAACTCTTCCATTTAGCCTATTATATTGCACAAATAGTTTAATGAACACTGGAAGATCTATATAACAGGCAGAGTAAAGTTTTACCGGCCATTTTCGTGATGCTTTGGAAAATCATCTGTGCACTCTTAAACTGCCAGTATTAAAATTAGAATTTGCTTCATTTATCCTTTATACCACCTTAGGAAATCAAAATGATGTGAAATATAAGTATCAAATACTTCTGCATTTACGTATCCAAATTCTTTAATCTATGAAAAAAAAACATAGAATTTAAACTGGTCCTGATGAGAGGTCTTTGACTTGAAATTTTAACTCTGTTTTATTCCCCCTACTGATGTGGCCTAATCTGTTTTGACTTAAAATGGCAGACTGTTCAACATGAGTGGTGAAGGATCTTATGGGGCAGGGGCTTGTGAAGAAATAGAGTGCCTAGCAGAACCTGAATCTACCCATTGAGATTGGACTGAATTCGCAGAAAGACGGGGACAAGAAAAGTCAATCTATCTCTCATGCATTCCCATCTGTCATGGCCAGTGGCTGTTAAGGCAGAGCCACAGGTGAGGTCCTAAGAGCACCCTACAAATTCCAGCCTACAAGTGCTCCATGTGCCCGGTGGGAAAATGACAGTCAACATCTAATCTTTGGTAAGACTCTGTTAGCTGTCACATTCAGGACAGGAAAGCAGTTGCAAGGATATAAAACCATTGAATTTTTGCAATTTACAGTACAGAAGGGCTACCATGTCTGAGCCTTGTTTCTTTTTCCTGAGGAATCCAAAGCAATCCCACATGCCCATTCTTTTCCATAGTCCTGTGCTCTTCCCTTCAAATATTTATCTAAATGTCCCTCAAGTTGCAAGTTCTCTATCTTCACTGTTCCCCAGGGCAACTCATTCCACGTTCCAGTAACTCTCTCCCAAACATGCAATAGAATATTTTATCAGCCTTCAGCTTAATGTTGCCAACAAATGTGTAATAATGGCTGCAGAAGTCTGGAACACTGTACATTAAAAGCATTCTACCCACTTCTTGCTGCTTGCCGTGAGAACATCTTTTACTTTAAATGCTAATATGCCCAGTTCATGCAAAGGGCCAATTAAACCAGCAGTTTAGGCACTTAATGCTCCATTTTGACTTTTCCAACCAGACTTCAGTGTGATCATCTCACTCGACCAGTGCTGCTGAAGTGGAGTTGTCTAAGGGATTTTTGCAGTACAGTGGAAACTCCAGTCCATATCCACCTACTGGTGAGTTTGCCAGAACAGGTCCAGATGGTGATGCTAAAGGATTGCTTTTGTGTGATTTTACCCTGCGACACAAGTCTACCCGAATCTGCATGGCTTCACAGTAAAAGCAGAAGAGAAACACTGAGGGAAGAAAAAACAAATAATATAGATTGTGTTACAGCTGGATATTATTCGTCAGGAAGATCTCCAGAGAACATGCAGATCACATGGTCCTAATGTTTGTTTTCCCGCACCTCTTCCTGCCAT
Organism: Mobula hypostoma; assembly: GCF_963921235.1. NCBI lineage: Eukaryota > Metazoa > Chordata > Chondrichthyes > Myliobatiformes > Myliobatidae > Mobula > Mobula hypostoma. Next base: position 22,484,250 of record NC_086100.1, read on the forward strand.
AGCATTGTTGACAAGTAGATGACCAACTGGCACAGAAAGTAGAGTTGCTGCTCATAACTCCAGTGACTGATCTCTGGTGCTGTCTGTGGGGTGTTGAAAAGTTCTGTCTGTGATGGCATGAGTTTCTTCAGAGTTCTCTGGTTTCAACCCAGATCCCAAAGACAGAGAACTTAGAACAATGAAGCACAGTAGAAGTCCTTCGGCTCACTTTTAATTCTTCCCTCCCACATAGACGTCCATTTTTCAATCATCCATGTGCCTATGTAAGAGACTCTTAAATTATTAATTAATTGATCTATTTCTCTATTTGTTTGTTTGTTTATCGATATACCCAACTGACTTAGTCTGGTGAGGAGGGTGTGAGGACACCCAGCAGGACTAAAAAAAACAAGACCTGACAAAGGGCAGATGAGCTCCTTGTGAGCCAACGGCCATCTTCCGTGGAAGAGATTAAAGCCTCACTACATATCTATGAATTGTATGTCATGCACTTAGTTAGAAGAGGTATGATGAACTTGGGCGCTGCACGGTGTGCCTGGACCTGCCCAAGGCCTCCGCCTAAGGAAGGGTCGAGCTCGAAGAAGTTGCAGTGGCTGGAAGCCGACACAGCCTCAGGCTCGATTTCGGCGGGCGGTGCCAAGGCGGCCAGCGAGAACAAACTGGAGGAGAGGTCGTACGTGGTGCTGTCACAAGATCGAAGAAGATAGAGGTGCGTAGCCGCCAACCCCGGATTCAGGACTGCACCCAATAACTGACTGATGGAATAGGTCCTTTGAGCTATGCCAACCCCCGGTTTAATTCTAGCCTAATCACAGGGCAATTTACAATGACCAATTAACCTACCAACCAGTATGTCTTTGGACTGTGGGAAGAAACTGGAGCAACTGGAGGAAACCCACACGGTCATGGGGAGTACAAACTCCTTCCAGGCAGTGGCAAGAATTGAACCCTGGTCGCTGGTATGGTAAAGCATTGTGCTAACCACCACGCTACCGTGCCATTCTGTCCCTAATGTATCTGCATTTACCACCACCCTTGGCAGAGTGTTCCACGCGCCTTCCACTCTCTGTGTATAAATACATACCTCTGATATCCCCCTATGCTTTTCTCCAATCACATGTAAAATATATTCGCTTATATTAGCCATTTCTGCACTGGGAAAAAGTCTCCGGCAGTCCACTTGATCTATGCATCTTACCATTTTGTACACCTGGGTCAAGTCCCCTTTCATCCTTATGAAAGCGAGTAGATTAACTGGCCAGTGCAATGCCCTTTGTGTGGAACTGAGTGGCAGAATCTGTGAAGCTGTTGAGAATGGAATGCAATTGAGGGAGTATTTGTGGTGGAGTGTGTGGACTCATTATAACAAAGAGTCTGCTTCTGTTCTCAATGACTGCAAGTGCAGTATTAGGTTGTTTATAGCCTCTGGATGGAGGTCACAGAAAATTTCCATTTTTACTGGATCAGTTGGCTCTATCAATCACCGACATAAGGAATGTGAGCGTCATAGATTAAAGCAGCAAAGAAACAGCCCCTTCTTCCCATTTGCCCGTGTGTGGCTCAAATCCTTCGACACCCCTCTCATCCATGTACTTATCCAAATGTCTTTTAAATGTAGTTATTGCGCCTATCTCAACCGCTTCCTCTAGCTGCTCATTCCAAATGTGCACCATCCTTTTTCATGAAGAAGGTGCTCCCTCAAGTCCCTGTAAAACTTTTATCGCTTGCCTTAACACTATGTCTTCTAGTTTTTAGTTCCCTCTCATAGGAAAGACGACCATGTGTATTCAACCTATGGGTGAAGAGGAAAGCTACTTTTCCAAAGTATCTGGTTTGTCATGAAGGTCACTGATTGCATTCAGTTTTCCTCGTCCACTCCGATATACAATGACACCTTCTTCTATGATTTTGTTTTCTTAAATGAGCACCAGTAATATAATGTAACAATACTTCAAACATGGTATATGACCATAGGACATAGGAGCAGAATTGGGCCCATCAAGTCTGCTTTGCCATTCCATCATGGCTGATTTATTTTCCCTCTCAACCCCATTCTCATGCCTTGTTCCTGTAACCTTTGAAACCCTTATGTAATTACCAGATGCTATTTAACAGGGTGAGTTCTTCCAGCAATTTAGTTGTTGTGCTTTTAAAAATTGATTTACAAGGTATGGACATCAGTAGGGTGACGGGTTGGAGATACATCTCTACCAAAGGAAGTTTACAACACTCTTTCCCTCCGCTAGACTGCAGGTCACCCCTGGGTAACATGTAGCACCTGCTTACACCCCCCCCCCCGCAACCCATCAGGGTCACGTGAAGCCATGAGAGTGGGCTGTGGATGGTCATATGAGCAGCCGGTGCAGATCACAAATCCTGGTTATGCGACCTCTTAAGCCAAGTAGATAATCTCTGATAATGGCCGGGGTCACCCCGAATTGAAAAAAAACACGACCCAGAAAAAGGGAATAGCAGACCGCCTCAGCAGAAAGAAAGACCATGATCCCTTTCGTCATATGACACAGCACATAACTAATGAACAGACATCAGTGGCAATGTCTGTACTTGTTTTCCGAGTTGAGCTGTCTCCAAACTAAGGTGGCTGTTCCCTGTAAACATTCTGTAATATCTTCACTGAGTGGAAAGTAATCGTGTCAACTTTACCTGAAGGTGATTAGAAGAGGGAAGAATGCCTGTATGGACATCCAATGCAGAAATGATTCTGATAATCATGTGTTGAGCACACAGAGACATAATACAGATACATGGAATGATAAGCTCCATCTATAAACACTATTGAATATTCACTGGGTTCCTGGAGTAGTGCATTTCATGACAGGACAAGCCAGAACAGTTTTCCCACCCTAAATATCCCCATTATCTCAGAATCAGGTTTAATATCACTGCCATATGTTGTGAAATTGGTTATTATGCGGCAGCAGTCCATCTGCCTCACAACCTTACAGACTTTATAGAATTATAAACTCCTCCATTAAAATCACCAAACTTGCAAGTCAATATTAGGGAAAATAGAACGATATCCATGCAGGATGAACATTTACTGATAAATTAACTTTGGAAGCAGCAATGAGTCATACTAACTCAGACGCTATTTTAAGCTGCAAATTATTTCTGCAAGCTGAGTATGCCAACCTGGTTTGCTAGGCTGTTCAGTGTTCACATCTTCAAAGGCCATCAATTGCTCCCTAATGAAGATGAAGTTTAATAAAAAAAAACAAGACTTTGGTCTGCAAAATCTTTTGCAAGGTTTTCAATTCTGGCATCGGAGAGATAAACATCAATTAGTAATTTATACCCATCTCAACTAAATTTCTGTCATTGTGTAAGTAAATTGAGGCCAATCATTAATGAGGATGATCCTTTTGGTATGAGATGTTATTATATTTGGGCAGTGCTTTTCGATTCAGCTTACAAAATAAAGTCAGTGGTCGTGCAACATCCAAAATATGCTTCTGGCAAGATTTTCCGCTGCATTACTCTGACTTATGCTGTTCCCTGGTTTTAATTGACCTGAAGATTCAAACTGACGAACATTTAAAGGACCAGGCTCATCACTCCAAACGGCATAAGCAGAAAGCAGAAGGTCGAAATTGAAGGCAGAGTACAAGGTTACTAGTGGGATTTTTAGCAGTGTGGAGGAACAATAGGAACCTTTAAAGTTGCCGGGCAATTTAATAAGATGGTTAAAACAACTAAAGGTGTGTTGGTCTTCATTAATTAGGGGACTGAGTTCAAGAGATGCATTTCAATGGTGCATCTGCATAAAACTGGTAGATTGGAGTATTGTATTCAGTTTTGGTTGCCTCATTATAGGAAGGATATGGAAGCTTTAGAGAGGGTGCAGAGAAGACTTACCAGGATGTGCCTGGATTAGAGAACATGTCTTATGAAGATTGGTTGGCCAAGCTTGGGCTTTCTCTTTGGAGTGAAGGAGGATGAGAGGTGACTGCAGACCACAGTACGTGTGCTTGCAAGACTGTGTGTCCGGCAGAGTGATCAGCAGCACTGGGGCTCCATAGGGGACTGTCTTGTCTCCCTTTCTCTTCACCATTTACACCTCGGACTTCAACTACTGCACAGAGTCTTGTCATCTTCAGAAGTTTTCGGATGACTCTGCCATAGTTGGATGCATCAGCAAGGGAGATGAGGCTGAGTACAGGTCTACGGTACGAAACTTTGTCACATGGTGTGAGCAGAATTATCTGCAGCTTAATGTGAAAAAGACTAAGGAGCTGGTGGTAGACCTGAGGAGAGCTAAGGTACCGGTGACCCCTGTTTTCATCCAGGGAGTCAGTGTGGACATGGTGGAGGATTACAAATACTTGAGGATATGTATTGACAATAAACTGGACTGGTCAAAGAACACTGAGGCTGTCTACAAGAAGGGTCAGAGCCATCTCTATTTCCTGAGGAGACTGAGGTCCTTTAACATCTGCCGGACAATGCTGAGGATGTTCTACGAGTCTGTGGTGGCCAGTGCTATCATGTTTGCTGTTCTGGGGCAGCACGCTGAGGGTGGCAGACACCAACAGCATCAACAAACTTATTCGAAAGGCCAGTGATGTTGTGGGGATGGAACTGGACTCTCACGGTGGTGTCTGAAAAGAGGATGCTGTCTAAGTTGCATGCCGTCTTGGTCAATGTCTCCCATCCACTACATGATGTACTGGGTGGGCACAGGAGTACATTCAGCCAGAGACTCATTCCACCGAGATGCAACACAGAGCGTCATAGGAAGTCATTCCTGCCTGTGGCCATCAAACTTTACAACTCCTCCGTTGAAGGGTCAGACACCCTGAGCCAATAGGCTGGTCCTGGACTTATTTCATAATTTACTGGCATAACTTACATATTGCTATTTAACTATTTATGGTTCTATTACTATTTATTATTTATGGTGCAACTGTAACGAAAACCAATTTCCCCCTGGGATCAATAACGTATGACTATGACTGCTATAAGATGGTATGATGTATAGCTTGAGCGGACAGACAGATCCATTTTCCCAGGTGGAAATGGCTAATATAAGAGGGCATAATTTTAAAAGGATTGGAGGAAGGTATGGGGAGGGGTGTCAGAGTGGTAAGTGAATGCAGTGCACTGTCAGGGTTTGTGGTGGAAGTGGATACATTAAGGAAATTTAAGAGACCCTTAGAGAGGCACATGGATGAAAGAAAAATGAATACCTATGTAGGAGTATGTGTTAGGTTGATCTTGGAGTAGAATAAAAGTTTGGTATAACATTATGGGCCAAAAGGCCTTTACTATGCTGTATAAACTAAAAACTTTGTCACTAAACAAGCCTTAAGTCATCTAATGTGAACTTGGACACATGGTCTCAGCAGGTTCCCCTCAAATTTAAATAGCCAGAAGATATCCTACAGAAGATCATTAGTTCTGGGTACATCTCAGGGAAAAAGGTGGTATCATGGCAAGATGTTGGGGAGGTGTCTGCAAAGGTGTGAGCAATCTCTATTAATGTCCATACATTTGGAAAGTGCTGATCCAAATAGTTTTAATCAAAAATAGGAAATTCTCCAGTGTCACTCACAAATTGCTGGAGGAATTCAGCAGGTGTAATGCTTTGAGAGGTTGGTCATGACTAGACTGAACTCTTGCCTCAGCAAGGACTTGGACCCACTGCAATTTGCCTTTTGCCACAATAGGTCAACGACAGACGCAATCTCAATGGCTCTTCACACGGCCTTAGACCACCTGGACAGTACAAACACCTATGTCAGCTATGTTAGGATGCTGTTCTTCGACTATAGCTCAGTATCTAACACCATCATTTCCACTGTCCTAATTGATAAATTACAGAACCTGGGTCTCTTTACCTCCCTCGGCTTCCTAACCAGAAGACCATAGTCTATGTGGATTGGTGGTAATATCTCCTCGCTGACCATCAACACTGGTGCACCTCAGGGGTATGTGCTTAGCCCACTGCTTTACCCTCTCTTTACCCATAACTGTGTGGCTAGGCATAGCTCAAATACTATAAATTTGCTGATGATACAACCATTGTTGGTAGAACTTCAGATGGAGATGAGAAGGTGTGCAGGAGTGAGATATACCAACTAGTGGGGTGGTGTCACAGCAACAAACGCACAAAACATCAGTAAGACGAAAGAGCTGATTGTGGACTTCAGGAAGGGTAAGACGAAGGAACTCATAGAGGGATCAGAGGTGGAGAGAGTGAGCAGTTTCAAGTTCCTGGGTGTCAAGATCTCTGAGGACCTAACCTGGTCCCAACATATCGATGTAGCTATAAAGAAGGCAATACAGTATCTATACTTCATTAGGAGCTTGAAGAGATTTGGTATGTCAACAAACACACTTAAAAACTTCTCAAGATGTACCATGGAGTGCATTCTGACAGGCTGCATCACTGTCTGGTATGGGGGGTGGGGGGGTGTTGGGCTGCTGCACAGGACTGAAAGAAGCTGCAGAGGGTTGTTAATTTAGTCGGCTCCATCTTGGGTACTGGCCTACAAAAACCCAGGACATCTTCAAGGAATGGTGTCTCAGAAAGGCAGTGTCCAATATTGAGTACCTCCAGCACTGAGGACATGCCCTTTTCTCACTGTTACCATCAGGTAGCAGGTACAGAAGCCTGAAGGCACACATCAGTGATTCAGGAACAGCTTCTTCCCCTCTGCCATCCAATTCCTAATGGACATTGAACCCATGAACACTACCTCACTTTTTAAATATATATTATTTCTGTTTTTGAACGTATTTTAATCTATTGAATATACATATACAGTAATTGATTTACTTATTTAGGAACAGAATAAACAATCGACATTTTGGGCCAAGATGCTTCAACTGGACATCCCCCATCTTGTCAATAGGACATTTTTCAACTCCTGCAATCCAGCAGTGATTAGCACACTGATGTATGTTGTATAATTCAGCAGATCCATGTGAGAAGGATCCTGAGTCATAAAGTCAGAGGTGCAGAGAAATGCAGCATGAAAATAGGCCCAACCAATTCACGCCAACAACGGTGCCCATCTCAGCTAGTCCTATTTACTCATGTTTCACGTATAACTCACTAAATCTCTGCTGTTCACTGTTATTTAAATATTGTTAGTGTACCTGTCTCAACCACTTCCTTATACTGAACACTCTCTGGGTGAAGAAATTACCCTTCAAATCCTTTGAAAATCATTTCCTTTCCAACCTAAACCTCTTGTATTTGATTCCACACTACTGGGGAAAAATACTATCTGCATTTACCCTAACTATGCCCCTTATGAATATATACACCTTTGCAGCTTCTCCTCCTTTGGAAGAGGAGAACATGGCGACGCGACGCAACTTTGTGGCCACTCCGGTGAATAATATCTGTAATCTGTCAAGTAGGTTGCAGTGCACAATCCTGATTTGATGGAGACAGATGTGAGAGCACAGAGGAACATCTGGAGAAACTTCTGAAATGCCTTTTTCGCTGCCACTGTCACTGAGTGATCCAGAATCTCCGGAAAGGGAAGGCCCTGAGTCCTCGGCTTTGCTTGTTGCTCGGCGGCCGGAACGGAGTCGAAGCGCTCGGCAGAGATGGTGCTCGGTGCTCGGTCTTCAAGGGCTGGTCGGAGGCTTGAAGTTTTCTGACGGTCTCAGTGTCGGCTGTGGTCGTGTGCTTCCAATGCATCGACAGTTGTCGGTGCCTGGAGGTTTATGGCAGAGGGAGTTTCTCCCTTCTGCCGCCTGCTATCGGGGACTATAGGGAGTCGATCGGAACTTTGAGACATTTTTTACCGTTCCCATGGTCTGCTCTTCGTCAAATTATGGTATTGCTTTGCTCTGCTGTAACTATATTTTATAATTATGTGGTCTTGTCAGTGTTAGTCTTTGGTTTGTCCTTTTTTTTTGTGATATCACTCTGGAGGAACGTTGTATCATTTCTTAATGCATGCATGCATTTCTAAATGACAATAAACGAGGACGGAGTGTCCTCATAATCTAATCCAATCTCTAAGGTCATCTGTCAGTCTCCTATGCTCCAATCTCTTCATATAAGAAAGAATAAATCAAGGAAGGTAGTGCACCTGTGGCTGACAAGAGAAATTAGGGATAGTATCAATTCCAAAGAAGAAGCATACAAATTAGCCAGAGAAAGTGGCTCACCTGAGGACTGGGAGAAATTCAGAGTCCAGCAGAGGAGGACAAAGGGCTTAATTAGGAAGGGGAAAAAAGATTATGAGAGAAAACTGGCAGGGAACATAAAAACTGACTGTAAAAGCTTTTATAGGTATGTAAAAAGGAAAAGACTGGTAAAGACAAATGTAGGTCCCCTACAGACAGAAACAGGTGAATTGATTATGGGGAGCAAGGACATGGCAGACCAATTGAATAATTACTTTGGTTCTGTCTTCACTAAGGAGGACATAAATAATCTTCCAGAAATAGTAGGGGACAGAGGGTCCAGTGAGATGGAGGAACTGAGCGAAATACTTGTTAGTAGGGAAGTGGTGTTAGGTAAATTGAAGGGATTGAAGGCAGATAAATCCCCAGGGCCAGATGGTCTGCATCCTAGAGTGCTTAAGGAAGTAGCCCAAGAAATAGTGGATGCATTAGTGATAATTTTTCAAAACTCGTTAGATTCTGGACTAGTTCCTGAAGATTGGAGGGTGGCTAATGTAACCCCACTTTTTAAAAAAGGAGGGAGAGAGAAACTGGGGAATTATAGACCGGTTAGCCTAACATTGGTGGTGGGGAAACTGCTGGAGTCAGTTATAAAAGATGTGATAACAGCACATTTGGAAAGCGGTGAAATGATCGGACAAAGTCAGCATGGATTTGTGAAAGGAAAATCATGTCTGACGAATATCATAGAATTTTTTGAGGATGTAACCAGTAGAGTGGATAGGGGAGAACCAGTGGATGTGGTATATTTGGATTTTCAAAAGGCTTTTGACAGGTCCCACACAGGAGATTAGTGTACAAACTTAAAGCACACGGTATTGGGGGTAAGGTATTGATGTGGATGGAGAATTGGTTAGCAGACAGGAAGCAAAGAGTGGGAATAAACGGTACCTTTTCAGAATGGCAGGCAGTGACTAGTGGGGTACCGCAAGGCTCAGTGCTGGGACCCCAGTTGTTTACAATATATATTAATGACTTGGATGAGGGAATTAAATGCAGCATCTCCAAGTTTGCGGATGACACGAAGCTTGGTGGTAGTGTTAGCTGCGAGGAGGATGTTAAGAGGATGCAGAGTGGCTTGGATAGGTTGGGTGAGTGGGCAAATTCATGGCAGATGCAATTTAATGTGGATAAATGTGAAGTTATCCACTTTGGTGGCAAAAATAGGAAAACAGATTATTATCTGAATGGTGGCCGATTAGGAAAAGGGGAGGTGCAACAAGACCTGGGTGTCATTATACACCAGTCATTGAAAGTGGGCATGCAGGTACAGCAGGCGGTGAAAAAGGCGAATGGTATGCTGGCATTTATAGCGAGAAGATTGGAGTACAGGAGCAGGGAGGTACTACTGCAGTTGTACAAGGCCTTGGTGAGACCACACCTGGAGTATTGTGTGCAGTTTTGGTCCCCTAATCTGAGGAAAGACATCCTTGCCATAGAGGGAGTACAAAGAAGGTTCACCAGATTGATTCCTGGGATGGCAGGACTTTCATATGAAGAAAGACTGGATGAACTAGGCTTGTACTCGTTGGAATTTAGAAGATTGAGGGGGGATCTGATTGAAACGTATAAAATCCTAAAGGGATTGGACAGGCTAGATGCAGGAAGATTGTTCCCGATGTTGGGGAAGTCCAGAACAAGGGGTCACAGTTTGAGGATAAAGGGGAAGCCTTTTAGGACCGAGATTAGGAAAAACTTCTTCACACAGAGAGTGGTGAATCTGTGGAATTCTCTGCCACAGGAAACAGTTGAGGCCAGTTCATTGGCTATATTTAAGAGGGAGTTAGATATGGCCCTTGTGACTACGGGGATCAGGGGGTATGGAGGGAAGGCTGGGGTGGGGTTCTGAGTTGGATGATCAGCCATGATCATAATAAATGGTGGTGCAGGCTCGAAGGGCCGAATGGCCTACTCCTGCACCTATTTTCTATGTTTCTATAACTCAGACAATTGTTGCTTGGCAATATTCTTGTAAATCTGCTTTGCACTCAAGTCAAATCAAGTTTATTGTCATTTAACTATATACATGTATATAATTTATATAACCAGGTAACGTATATAGAAACAATACAACATTTCTCTGAACCAGGGTGTAAAGCACTGCAGTATACGTAAGACACACAACACAAGGTAACTTACGAAGATAAGGATAAAATCTACAGATGAATCACACATAAATAACAAACTAAAGTACATAAATTAAATATAGTAAAGTACGAAACAGATTAACCAGTGACACTTTGAATAACCAGTGGCAGGGAGCTCAGAAGCCTTATGGCCTGAGGGAAGAAACTTCACTGAGAAGTGATTCACTTTGAAAGGGCAAAGTTGATGGCAGAATATAAAGTTAATGGCAGGATTCTTCGCAGAGTGGATAAGCAGAAGAACTTTGTGGCCCACATCCACAGATCCCTAAATGTTGCCATCCAGGTTGATAAGGTGGTTAAGAAGATTTGTGGTGTGTGTGCATTTATTAGTCAAGGGATTCAGTTCAAAAGCTGCAAAGTAATATTAGAGCTCTACAAACAAGAGAAAATCTGCAGATGCTGGAAATCCGAACAACACATGCAAAATGCTGGAGGAACTCAACAGATCAGTCTGCATCTATGGAAAAGAGTACAGTCGACGTTTCTGGCCGAAACCCTTTGGCAGGACTGGAGGAATAAAGCTCTATAACACTTTGGTTAGACCACATTGAGAGTATTGTGTTCAGGACTGGTCCCCTCATTATAAGAAGGATGTGGAAGCTTTAGAGGAGACTTACCAGGATGCTGTCTGAATTAGAAAAGCATTCTTAAGAGGAAAGGTTGAGCAGGCTAGGAGTTTTCTTATTGAAAGGAAGGAAAATGGGAGGTGACTTGATAGAGGTGACTATGATGATAAGAGGCATAGATATAGTTGACAGCCAGAGGCTTTGTTTCCAGGGCGAAAATAGCTAATATGAGAGGGCATCATTTTAAAGTGTTAGGAGCAAAGTATGGGGGATGGCAGAGGTAGGTTTTATTGCACAGAGTGGTAGGTGTATCAAATGCACTGTTGCAGGTGGTGGTAAGAGACGATACGTTAGGGAGATACAAGAGACTATTAGATTGGCAAAGTATGAAAGAAAAATGCAGGGCAACATAGAAGGGAAAGGTTAGATTGATCTTGGAGAAGGTTAAAAGATCACCACAACATAATGGGCCACACTGTACTGTGCTGCACTGTTCAGTGCTCTATGTTCCAGCTCATTGGTGTATTTTCCATAACAAGATAATCATATTTCTCATAATACTCCAGGTGTGACTTCATCAATTTCTTGTTCAACGGCAGCATAACATCCCAACTCCTATACTCCGTTCCCTGACTGATGAATGCCAGTGTGCCAAAGGCCTTTTTCACCATCCTGTACACCTGTGACGACCCTTACAGGGAACTATGTACTTGACAGCACACCCAGGGCGCTGTGAAAGCCCTACAGTGGTGTGACTTTCCAAAATGCAACACCTTGCTCTTATGTGGGCTGAATGCCATTTGCCATTCCTCGGCCCACTTAGCCAGCTGATCAAGATGCTCCTTATTATTAATTCACTCTGAGAACAGTGCAAGCTCTAGTCTTTTATTTTTAGACACATCTTAACTGGCAAACTGAGGTGCAGGTTTCCCAAAGGTGTAGGCACTCACAGAGGGCACTTGTAACCTTACAGATGTGTGACCCTGGCAACATGCTACCATGCGTGCCTTGCACACAAGGAAGATGCTGCCTGTACACACCGCTCTTCAGATGCTTATGCAGATTTGTATTGATATTGGTTTTATGTTGTCACATGTAATATTCATGTGAGCACTCAAGTCGAGTATGATGTTCTCCTAAGGGGTTGTCTAACGGGGGTCATCAGGAGGCAGTAGGGGCCAATATGGGATCCGCATATCTCTGGTGCAAGGTAGGCAAGAGTAACCATCCTTCTCTTCCTTCAGTTGCACTTCATAAACCCATGGATCCTGAGCTTGTCCAGACCTCACAGCCCCATTCCCTTCACCACTTGCTCATCGCCATGGGAATTAAGCTGGAATGTTATGGCAGATTCCTTGAAGTAGGATGCCTATTCATGGGGAGGCAGATGCACAGACAGCCAACACATGGTCCTTGACAGATCGAGATCAGGGTCTAGCAGCATGGCATGAAAAACGACTAAGGATCCTTCACTGCTGCAGCCTTCCTATGCCTTTACTGCCATTGTGGTGTGTGGTTATGGCCCTTGTTGGATTGGTCTTTGTCTGGAACCTCACCCTTGACCTTGCCACCATGGCTGACCCTACCAGGAGCTAAACGGTCAGACTGCTAAACTCCAGATGGGATTCCTCTTGGGATCTCCAGAACTCACAAGCCTCTCCACCATGACAAGGTGATGATTCTCAGAGAAGAGTGTCACAGGTACCGAGACACAGTGAAAAGCTTGTCTTTCATACTGTTCATGCAGATCCATAATGCATTGAGGTAGAGCAAGATAAAACAATAACAACGCTGAATAAAAGGTAAATGCTACAGAGAAAGTGCAACACAGGTAAACAATAAAATGAAAGATAATTACAAGGTAGATTGTGAGGTCATGTCCATTTGATTGTACCAGACATTTCCTGCACCCATGGGAGCAATCTGCAGCCAGCAACTTTCTTCAAAGTTCAAAGTTTGAAGTAATTTTTTTTTATCAGAGAACATATATACCACCACATACAACACTGAGATTGATTTTCCTCCAGGCATACCCAGCCAATCTATAGAATAACTGCTGTAACAGGATCAAGTAGAGTGCAGAAAACAACACACTGTGCAAATGCAAATACAAATAAATCGGAATAAATAATGAGAACATGAAATATCAAGATAAAGAGTCCTTAAAGTGAGATCATTGGTTGTGGGAACATCTCAGTGGATGAACGAATGAGTATAGTTATCAAGATCCTGACTGGTTGAGGTGAAGTAACCGTTCTTGAACCTGGTGGTGTGAGTCCTGAGGCTCTCGTACCTTCGACCTGATGGCAGCAGCGAGAAAAGAACGTGGCCTGGGTGGTGACGATTTCCGATGATGGATGCTGCTTTCCTATGACAGTGTTTTATGTTTCACCCCCCCCCCCCCCACCCATGAACGTAGGTCCTTTGCTGTCATTTCTGGTCAACCCCATCTCCCTCACATACAGTGTCTGGAATAAAGCCCTACAAGGACACGGAGCTCTGAGAACTACTCTGTTAACATGGAACATTTGAAGTTTTACAATTGCTTTCTTGAAACAGGGCACAAAGATCCACTATCATTGTTTTGTAACTGGCCTTAGGAATTTCATAACTCTTCAAAGATTTGCAAAATTGTTTTTGAAAGATGGCTGCAAATATTTTTATTGTTTCAGAAATTATACAGATGAATTTTGAAGCAGCTGCTTGTAAAATGGAGTACATTTTCCATTTTCTCACAGGCGTTTACTGACAGATGATAGAAGGTGATGGCACAGTAGTGTTTGCCGTTAGCGTATTGTTTTACAACACCAGTAATTGAGGTTCAATTTCCATCACTGTCTGTAAGAAGCTTGTAAGTTCTCCCTCATTACTGCATGGGTTTGCTCCAGGTGCTCTGGTTTCCTCCCACATTTCAAAGGCGTACCGGTTAGGGATAGTGTGTTGTGAGTATGATAGGTTCATGCCAGAAGCATGGTGACCCTTGAGGGCTGCCCCCAGCACACCCTCAAACCATCGTTTGCCGTTGACACAAACAATGCATCTCACCATATGTTTCGATGTACATGTAACAAATAAAGTTAATCTTATCTTAAAACCTTTCTGGCTCTTGATGTCCTCCAAAAGCCTGAACTGCAAACCATTCACACTCACTTCTTTGAAGGTTGCATGGTCACTGAAATCTCAATATGTCCAAGTAAGCAAGTCTTCAGATCCTCCTCCTGTCCCTCGAACTCCCTCAATGTGAACAAATGATTTTATTTCCTTCTCTATTATGCCCACTGTCCAGAAAACAGTAGCTACCACACAACTGCTACAACTGTTCAAATGCTTCACAATCACAGTTCACAATAAATCAATACAAGATATGATTCTCTCATTTCATTTGCTGCTGTATCAAACAACTAGATGACATTTTAACACATAAATAGGCAAGTAGGTGTAAACATGCATTTTTATTAATCCCAGTGTTGTAGTAAACCACGGTTCATTAAAGGACAGCACTTTGAAGACAACCAGGAAAATAGCAGACAATGACCTGAGACAGATATAGCTAGGGTTTAGTTGCAGCTGTAAACAATGGACGGTATCAAGATAAATGAAGTGTAATGCCAAAGCAATATTTGCCTTGGGATAGTTTGACAGTGGTGGAGTAAATGGGGATACAGCATGTGGAGTAGGCTGGTGGATCAGCCAAGTTTTCACATTGTTAGTTGTAATCCAGTGGTCTTGATGGAAAGTATGAGTTATGGACAATATTAGTTCCAATTATTCTGCTTCAGTGTTTGATTGGCCAGTCAGGCCCACCGTTCTTGAGCTATTGTTGGTAATGACTGGACACCTGCCAGCGACGAGAGAATGTTCAGCAACATTCCCGGCCTTCAGAGATGGAGGAAAGGAAAACCAAGATAAATTTATTTCTCATTTCCCTGTGAAAATGTTTTGGATTACAATCTTGGAATTATTTACGAGCAGCACTAATTGTTACAATCTGCATTATATTTGCAGGTTGCCTTAAATCATTAGTAAGACAAAAAAAAATGAAGGGGAAATCATATGCATTATGTTTAGATGGACATGTAAGGGAAAATTTAGTTGGGCACAATATTACTAAAGTATTAATATATCACAAAATACAATGCATGGGTTTCAAATGTTTTCTAAAAAATGTCTTCTTTAAATTTGTGATTTAATAAGTACTACTTTCCTACAGATGCTGGTTGACTTGTGAACAGCTGAATTGAATCATTTGGCTTTGACATGTGGCTGAGGAAAGCCACACCATTTTCATTTTTACAAGCATTTGTAGTGCAAATGAGGAGCGTCCTCTCGTAAAACGATGGCACGGAGATCAAAAGAATCAATCCCCGCTATAAAGCTCAAATCATCCCGGAGAAATGTTTTTGATTATGCTTAATGATGTAATCAACAGAGTGAGAGGCTTATAGGCTGGGCCTGCTGTAAGATTACCAATGTACCATCGCATAGCTCGCTCTCTGTCATAGAAAAAGAAAGGTAACTTGAACAAAGGAATAGAAACGTATATTAAGCTAGTTAAACACGTGCAAGTTCACAGGGTACTTATAAAGATACCAATACAGTACGATTATTGTCAGAAGTAGATAGATAGATAGAAAATGCTTTATCAAAGGGATGAGATTTCAAAACTCCATATCAAAGCCAAAAAGGAGGAACATAACACAAATGCAGGGAGAAAGAAGCATGCGTCCATTTGATTCTTGGTTTATAAAAGGCAAATCGATGATATTCACCCCTCTGAGAGAAGAAGAAATGGATCATCTGGATGTCAGTGTTCACCCCTGGAGCTCTTCTGATGCATTTTAAATTTGGCTGATTTTCTTTATAAAAGTCATCAAAAAAAAAACAGCTCTTGGAAGTAGACAGATCTTAAATTTTCTCCTGTGATTGTAATTGACAGCCACAAGCGTTTGAAAGAGAGAGTGAGAGAGAAAAAAAACAATTTTATTTTTTCGGTGATTACACTATAGTATGATTTGGTAACATAATAAAACTATGAGCTGATTTTTAAAGGAGGCAATAATTCCTACTCCAGGGGATAGGTGCACTATAGCCCTGCAGTTGCGACACAAGTCTGAAGCTTCAAGCTAATTTTATGAAGTGCTTCGAAGATAATCATTCATAGCTGTGCTCTGCAGTCAATTAGAATTTCAGATTGCAGCAATCCTACAGGCAAACCACTTTGAAGAGCGCAAAGAAAGGACATTTCTGTAGGCACATCAGAGAGGAAGCCTGCCTTTAAAAAAATAATCTTGTAAAGCAGTAAGGGTTGCACAACTAACAACTGTTATTTTTCGACATATTGAAAATGTGCTGTATGCCGGGTGTTGTTTTACTGACCATTCATGATTATATATTGAGATTTTGGTCAGTCGCAAAATTTGAACTGACAGCAGCAGCTTTGAGTGTTATCATAGATTTAAAATAAATTCCATGCTGAATACATTTTCATGTCCAGTCATTTTATTAAAACATCTGGTAGTAAAGCATGAGTTAATGCCACATCTAACTTTGCTTTCGGTTGAAGTAAGTAGAAAAGACAGCTTTAGGCAGTGTAAGCTGGAATGGTGATTTACAGAAGGTTATTTCCCACCACTGACATATGCCAGTTACACCAGTAGCTTGAATTATGCATTTTCTTAAAACACATTTATTGAATAAGAGTAAGACCGATGACCCCTTTTGGGATTTCCATTTCATGCATGCATGAATGGAAATTCTGAACGGGTGAGCCATTACACAGGACAATTCCAATAATTCCATGTCGTCATTTCCTCATAAAATCTGGCCCCAATACTCTAACCGCCAGATATTCGCACACCGAATCAGTCTGAGCATGGACTTGTTGAGACCTCATGGTGAGGCCTCATTTGGAATATTATAAGCAGATTCAGGCCCATTATCTAAGAAAGGTTGTGCTGACATTAAAGAGGGTTCAAAGGATGTTCACGAAAATGATTCTGGGATTGAAAGACCTGTCAGATGAGGAGCATTTGATGGCTGTAGGCATGTACTCACTGGAATTCAGAAGAATGAGGGAGGACATCATTGAAACCCATCGAATGGTGAAAAGCCTGGATAGAGTAGGTTTGGAGAGGATGTTTCCTATGGTGGGAGTGTTGAAGACTGGGGACACAGCCTCAGAATAGAGGAACGTCCATTTAGAATGGTGACAAGGAGGAATTTCTTTAGCCAGAGAGTGATGAATCTGTGGGTTTCATTGCCACAGGCAGGTGTGGAGGACAAGTCATTGGGTATATTTAAGGCAGAAGGTGAAAGGTTTTAGATTAGTCAGGGGCATGAAGGGATATGAGGAGAGGGCAAGAGACTGGAGCTGAGAGGGAAGTGGATCTGCCATGATGAAATGAGGGGCAGACTTGATGGGCTGAATGGCCTAATTTTGCTCTACTATCTTATAGACAAACAGCACGTTAAAAGATAAAATCAAATTGGCAAGAATATAAGTTCAATTATGTCAATGTAAATTTTGAACAGAGCCTGTATTTATGTGGAAGGTACGGTACATGTTGAGAAAGTGATCTATCTGTAACATTGATTCTGTTCCTCTCTCCTTGGTTGCTGTCTGGCCAGTTGAGTATATTGAGCATTTTCTGTTTAACTTCGGATTTCCGGGACCTATGGTGGTTTGCTTTGGTATTCATAGGATATTTTACTGTGGAAAAGGTCCCAAGGTAGTTTGAAGGAATGTTATCAAACATATGTTTCCTTTAATTAGCCTAAAGTTTGATTAACAATGCAAACTTTAAGAGCTGAGAAGTAGAGATGGAGAAATGCACACCCTTAGCCCTAGGGAGGTGAGGAAACAACCCCAAAGTTGGAATGACCAGAATTTGGGACCCCCCCCCAGTGGCCATTTCTCAATAGAGACAGTAAGAACAGTCTAGCGACTATTCAGTTACAATCCAGTGAATCTTCAGTTGCAATCTAGTGATTATTCAGTTGCAATACTTTATACTTTATACTTTATTGTCACCAAACAATTGGTACTAGAACGTATAATCATCACAGCGATATTTGATTCTGCGCTTCCCACTCCCTGGATTACAAATATTAAATATTAATAATATTAAAAATAGTAAAAATAGTATATATTAAAAATTTTAATTATAAATCATAAATAGAAAATAGAAAAATGGAAAGTAAGGTAGTGCAAAAAAACCAAGAGGCTGGTCCGGATATTTGGAGGGTACGGCCCAGATCCGGGTCAGGATTTGTCCAACAGTCTTATCACAGTTGGAAAGAAGCTGTTCCAAAATCTGGCCGTATGAGTCTTCAAGCTCCTGAACCTTCTCTCAGAAGGAAGAGGGACGAAAAGTGTGTTGGCTGGGTGGGTTGTCTCCTTGATTATCCTGGCAGCATTGCTCCGACAGCGTGCGGTGTAAAGTGAGTCCACGGACGGAAGATTGGTTTGTGTGATGTGCTGCGCCGTGTTCACGATCTTCTGCAGCTTCTTTCGGTCTTGGACAGGACAACTTCCATACCAGGTTGTGATGCACCCTAAAAGAATGCTTTCTACGGGGCATCTATAAAAATTAGTGAGGGTTTTAGGGGACAAGCCAAATTTCTTTAATTTTCTCAGGAAGTAAAGGCACTGGTGGGCCTTCTTGGCAGTGAACTCTGCTTGGTTCGACCAAGTCAGGCCATTTGTGATATTGACCCCAAGGAACTTAAAGCCTTTGACCTGTTCTACTTGCGCACCAGCGATGTAAGTTGGGTCATACGGTCTGCTACTCCTTCTGAAGTCAACAACCAATTCCTTGGTCTTGCTGATGTTGAGGGATAGGTTATTGTCTTCGCACCATGCCACCAGATTCTTAATTTCCTCTCTGTACTCAAACTCATCATTACCCGAGATACGGCCTACAATTGTTGTGTCATCAGCAAACTTATATATACTCATTCTTCATTGCCAATCAAGTAATTGTTCAGTTGCCATCTAGTGATTCTACATTTGCAATTTAACAATACTACGGTGCAGTCTGGGGATTCCTCCATTGCAATCTAGTGTCTCTATGGTTGCAATTTATCAAATGGTGAAGTTTACAGAGGTAGGTACATGGAATATCTTGAAACTGGGTAGAGAATGTTTGAAGTAGTTTTTATCTTCACTTTTATTATAACTTCCTTTTGATTGACCTTCCCACTGAAAACCATGGTGATTGAAAATTTAGTAAATTGTTTTATTTTTGTCATATGTGCTGAGGTACAATGAAACCTTTTTTTTTTGCGTGCCATCCATACAGTCCTTGGATATCAGGAGCTGTTGATACTGGCAGTAGAGGCTCATGACTGAAGTGATCATTGATGGGTCAGCAGGGTTCGCGATGGTTTCCATGTATTAGTGAGAACATTTCTCCAGTAGAGCAGGTTCATTCTACACAGTACCTATTGATTTTGGTATTATGCTGCTAAGTATATTAGGTCTGGAAATCATCTGCTTTCTTATTCTAAATACTAATGCTGTTTTTGAACATAGGTGTAGGGTGTGCGGGGGAAAATACTGCAGACTGGGGCTGCTAGGATCAGCTGCATTTTTCTTGTTCTAATTAAATACGTCACAAAACCATATGGTGAATCACTTGATGGAGTCTGCATGTAAAATGAGCTTCAGGATTTTGCCATCTGTACATGACTTATACACCAGTCCTTAAAGTCCCCAAAACCAATGGATGAAAATCTGCTTTAAAGTTTAGGGCCTGTTGTGATGTGGTGGAGTGGACTCATTAAGCTGAAGCAGAGGAAGAAGCGGATCACCTCAACCTACACCAAGTGTGTTGATCCAGAAAGAACATTGGGGATGTATTTAAGAGACTTGAACCAAGAGCCAGATTGATACAATTTATATATTGATTGGTCTGGCTGATGCATATTACTGCTTCAGTCCTCACTTGGGTAAACAGGTTCCAAGCTGGAGAGCTAATTCTTTAAATTGTCTTTTAAGCTGTATGGGATGTTGATGAGGCCACAGTTGGGGTACTGCATTGCGTTCCATTTTGGTCACCCTTCC
This sequence comes from Mobula hypostoma, assembly GCF_963921235.1. Classification (NCBI taxonomy): domain Eukaryota; kingdom Metazoa; phylum Chordata; class Chondrichthyes; order Myliobatiformes; family Myliobatidae; genus Mobula; species Mobula hypostoma. The sequence continues at coordinate 22,504,196 of NC_086100.1, forward strand.
ACGGGAAAGACATCACCCAGCTGAAAAGAGCGCAGAATAGTTTTACAAGGATGTTGCCGGGACTTGGGGCAGAGTTATGGTGCACGGCGTGGTGGCTTAGCAGATAGCGTATCACTTTACAGCGCCTGCGGATCGTCGATTGGGGTTCAATTCTCACCGCTGCCTGTAAGGAATTTGTAGGTTCTCCCTGGGTGGGTCTCCTCCAAGTGCTACGGTCTTCTCCCACATTCCAAAGATGTACGGACAGGATTACTAAGTTGTGGGCATGCTAGGTTTGCTCCAGAAGAATGGCAACATTTTTGGGCTGCCCGAGCACAATTCTCATGAATTTGATTTGACCCAAAAACAATGTATTTCCTATATGTTTCGATGTTTCAATGTACATGGGACAAATAAACCTAATCTCTAATCTTTACGGAGGGAGGTTGAGCAGGTTGGGGCTTCATTCAACGGACTGTAGGAGAATGAGGGGTGATCTTATAGTGGGCTATAAAATCATAAGGTGAAGGTACTCCATTTTGTTTCTAGTCATAGTCATACTTTATTAATCCCGGGGGAAATTGGTTTTCGTTACAGTTGCTCCATAAATAATAACTAGGACTAGGACTGGGGAATCAAGAACTAGAGGGCATAGGTTTAAGGTGAGAGGGAAAAGATTTAATAGAAGCCTGAGAGACAACTTTTTCTCATAGAGGGTAGTCAGTTAATAGACTGAGCTGAGAGAGTAAGTGTAAGAGCAGGGACATTAGGAACATTAAAAAGGTACTTAAGTAGGTACATGGATGGAAAGGGTTTGGCCCAAATGCAGGAAAATGGGAATAGCTTAGATGAGCATTCTTGTTAGCAAGGACTATTGGGCAGTTTCTGTGCTGCAGGACTCTGTAACTCTAAGCTGGTGTCTGCGTAACAGCTTCATCCAACATCTATCCAATAGCTTTATCCCTCAACATCACCTCCCTGAACACGAACGCACAGCGGCTCCTCTACTTCCTAAGGAGATTGAGGCTAGCAAGGATCCCCCACTCTCTTCTTAAATGCATTTTACAGGAGCACCATTGAGAGCATCTTGACAAGCTACACCTCCTTCTGGTATGGAAGCAGCCGGGCATCAGACCGGAAGTCCCTACAACAGACCATATAAAAGGCATAGAGGCCCCCTGACCATCCATCAGGGACATCTATCAGGAGCGCTGTGTACACAGAGCCCTTAATATTATAAAGGATCCCATCCAGCATCCCCTTTGACTTTCTACCATCAGGCAGGAGATTATGAGGCATAAAAACAAGATCATTCAGGATGGAGAACAGTTTCTTCCCTCCAGGCCATAAGGCTTCTGAGCTCCCTGCTGCATTGCATTCAAAGTGGCACCAGTTAATCTGTTATGTATGTTACAATATTTGATTTTTGCACTTTGTTTAATTCAACTGTAGATGTTTTCCTTACTCTCCTAAGTTACTGTGTGCTAAGTGTGCTACTGTGCTTTACACCCTGGTCTGGGGAAATGTTGTCTCATTTGACGATATACATACGTATATATAGTTAAAAGACAATAAATTTGACTTGACTTGTATATGTGGCAACTAGTATGCGCATTCTCAATTTCTGAGTAAAAAATAATGGCTGGCTTTAATTCCCGCTCCAAAATGAAACACAGCAATCCATTTTTTTTCTTCCTCTATGCAATTTAAAACAAAGTATTTTTTTTCTGTCTTTCCCAGTTCTGATGCAGGGTCTTCAACCTGAAGCATTAACTCTGTTTCACTCTTTGCAGATGCTGCCTGACCACCTGAATATTTGGACAGTTTCTGTTTTTATGTCAGATTTACAGCAATTGAAGATTAGTTTGTTATTATCAGATTTTTTTTTCTTATGAGATTTTGCAGGGCATAAATTGGCTGGAATTTGTCAACATGACAGAATATACATAACTAATGGTGAAGCATGTTGTGACACTCTTGGATCATGTCTGTGTGATTGTGTAATTCCTTTAGATCTATGACAATAACATTGGAATATCTGTGCTGAATTAGCAATTCGCAAATAAAAAAGGTGTCGAAGGAGGAAGATTGCACCCCGGAAACCGTTGGAAAGATTTTAATGAATAGTACAACTGGATAGTGAAGTAAATGCTATGTTTGTGAATGGCTGCTGAGAAAAATGGCCCAATTAGAATTCTTTGTTTAATAAACATGAAGATGGTATTGATAGAATTAGATAGTTAATGGTGGATGAAAGAGAAAATTCATGCACAAGAGCCTTTCAGGAAACTGGAGAAATTGAGATTAGGAGGTGGTTGGGGAGCCATTCAAGAGGTTCTGAAAATCTCCCATAAGAAGTAACTATGAGTGGCTATATTCAATTTAGATATCATTAAAGAGAATGCATCATCCAATAAAATTCCTAGTACTAACTCCTCAATACTTCTGGGAGTTGAGGTTGCCAAGGTAATTCGGAGATTTTTTTAATATATGCAAGATACTGTGCTGCTAAAACGTTATTAACATGGAACTCCATCTTGCTATTAACCATGTCTTCTTAAACAGGATCAAAGATGATTTGCTTCCAATCGAGTTCTGTCGGTCCTGCCACAAACTCTCATGTCTGGCAGGAGCGTGTTAGATGAACTGATTGACTAAATAGTTGGGAAATACTGTGCTCGTTCGATCTTTTCTGTACAGTTTCTGTGCATTGCTGATTAACAGCCTTAAGCTTCGCAGCACCTTCTGAGCAACTCTTTCTCCATGTCAATAACTCTTGCGTCAGGGATTTCAATGGGTCAGTGACGATGTTCTTTTATTCACCAAGGACGTTTTGAGTACATACTTGAAGCATTTCCTCTCTCCTGCTAATCCCCATCTGTTTCACAAGTCTGAAGCAGGGCATTTGAGCACTGTTGCCGAACCATCAGAGATGGCTGAGTACAATGAGAACTGCAGTCCAGGAGATGTCGACGTAGGAGAGGACAATGGTGTTTGTTTGCTTAAGTTGCAGATGGATCTGGAGGATTACACAGAGAGTGTGTTAGTGGTATGTCTCCATTGCTTGGAGGTGTCCTCTGTAAGTAGTCGTATGGTCCCCGCTGTTGCTATAGAACATAAACTTTGCTCTGGGCCTTAACTTTCGAACAGGCATTTCGTCTGACGACAGCAGGCTGAGCTGGTGACGGGAGGTGATGCAAATTTCAATAATGTCTGTCTTCAGGATTTCACTGAAGTATTTGCACGGTGCTGCATGGGCAACTCTAAGGTCTGAGTTTGATTCCTGCTGATGTCTGTAAGGAGTTTCCACGTTCTCTCCATAGCTGTGTAGGTTTCCTCCCACATCCCAAGGGTCAGTAGATGCTGGGCATCCTATGTTGGCATCAGAAGCATGGCGATACTCGTGGGCTGCTCTGCACAATCTTCCCTGATTTAATGTGACACAAACAATTCACTTCACTGTATGATTTGATGTACGTGTGACAAATAAAGCGAATCTAATCCTTATCAAAAGAATCCCAGAGGGGGAGTGGTCGTTTCCATGGACACAGTGAATGCTTCCCTGAACCTAGTGAGCCCTACCCCTTATTCTTATCCTCTCAGGTGGGCTCTTGGGTACATGAGCTGTAGATGATGTCAGCAGAACCGAATGGGAGGGGGGGTAACAGTTTATACGCCTCTCTCCTGTGCATCATGTGACCAGCGGTGTCCTGAATAATTCCAGTGATTCTTCACTCACAGCTTATAAATAAACATGGTCGGCAACTGCCCTACCACTGAACTGATGGGATTCCTCTCCGACCAGGAGATGCCGTACCTAGACTTTCATATAGATGGATTTGAAATAAAATATGTATGAAAGGTTTAATTAATTTGTGGGTAGGTCACAGCTGAAGCAGCCTAACTATGAAGAAAAACTCACTCACATGCTAGCAGATTCAAAGAAAGTTTAAAAAAAAAATGGATCAAAGACTTGAGCACAGCCTGTGGCCTGCTCATTATTCTCTGGAGCGGAGCAGTGACGTTTGTGTCAGAACAATACCAGGCCCAGATTCTTCAAAGGCTGGAAGATGAAAAAAAATTAGGTGAGAGATTGAATTTAGAGGGTGTGTTGTAAGATAGTCCGAAAAATGATTCAGTAATACAACGACATTGGTTCTATACAATGTGATTGAATAGATAATTTGCTTATATGCGGGCACATCCACTTGCCTAACTGTGAGAAAGGAGGAATATTCAGGAGCAAAGAGATTCTTCTTTTACATCCTTCATTTAAAGCAGCTCCGGAATCAGACTAATATCATAAAGCAAAGTTAAAGAGGAAATCGGGGGAATTATCCCTGTCCTGTAAAGAGAAGCCTAAAGCTCTTGTTCCTAACACAATCCATTTCTGATTATTGGCTAAAGTGTCCAATCAAAATCACCTCTTTTTTTGTCCACAAAGCACTGAAGTATAAAATTGATTGTGAAACGTGTTGAGCAGTTTGTTGTGTACAGCACATAAAAGGGAATTTGAGCCATTCTCGCGCTTGTTCATAGCCCTGGAGTGGATGGACACATGGAGGTAACATCAGTCAGAACATGATGACTATTGGACTTCGCTCCTGCAACACTGAAACTACCACTGTAACAAGGGGAACAGTGAGAACTTTGAGCAGAGGTGTAGTCCTTAATGTTAGCAAGAAGTTGTATTCAAACATTACACAAAACACTGTAGGAGCTCATACCGCAGTGGAAAGTCACAGAAGGAGTTTAGAAGTTCTTGCATAACTCCTGAGCACGTGCATTGTTGCTGGACATAATTATACAAAAGGTGCATTAGTTCTGCCACTTACATGTACAATCTCAGCAGAGTACACTGTTAGAAAAATCTCTTTCTCTAGTCCTTTTACAGAGATAGCATGGGCCTCCTGTGCAATGCATTCTTATATGCAAAGGAATTTTTTAACCAGGTTTAATATCACTGACATATCTCATAAAGCTTGTGGGTAAATTACAAAGCAATACATAATTCCATAAATTACAATAAGAAATACATATAAAAAATTAAATTAAATAAGGAGTACAGAAATAAGAAAGTAGTGTACATTGGCTGGTTCATAGTCCATTCAGAAATCAGACGCTGGAGGGGTGGAACAGACCCTAAGATGCTGACTGTTTGCTTTCAGACTCCTGTACCTCCTCTCTGAGGGTAGTAATAAGAAGAGGTATTGATTTTTGAAGGTGCTCTTGTTGCTAGGGTGGCTAGTGCCCATGATGGAGCCGGCTGAACTTGCAAGGTTTTTCTGATCCTGCGCAGTGGACCTGTCATACCAGACGGTGATGCAACCAGTCAGAATGCTCTCCGCAGTACACCTGTAGGAACTTGCTAGACTTTTTTGAAATACCGAATTTTCTCAGACCTCTTGACTTTCCGTACATTCATAGAACATAGAACACAGAACATAGAAATCTACAACATATTACAGGCCCTTCAGCCTACAATGTTGTGCTGACATTGTAACCTACTCTAGAAGCTGCCTAGAATTTCCCTGGTACATAGCCCTCTGTTTTCCTAAGCTCCATGTACCTACCTAAGAGGCTCTTAAAAGACCCCTGTTGTATCCATGTCCACCACCACCACTGACAGTACATTCCACGCACCCACCACTCTCTGTTTGAAAAGCTTACCCCTGGCATCTCCTCGGTACCAGCTTCCAAGCACCTTAAAACTATGCTCCCTCATGCTCGCCATTTCAGCCCTGGGAAATAGCCTCTGGCTATCCACACGATCAATGCCCCTCTTCATCTTATATACCTCTGTCAGGTCACCCCTCATCCTCCGTTGCTCCATTCTCTGTAAGTATGGTGTGGGTTTGAATGTAGAGCTTACAGTCAGCCTCCCAGGTGTCTTCCTGTTTTTTTCTGTTTTTATCTAACATCTTGTTGTTCTTTGCTGGTAAAGTATCCTGAATGCAAAGCAAATGGTGTACTCTTTTATCCAGCCTCAGCCTTCTCTTGGAGATTAAGACAAAGGTTCTTAGGAGTATGCCGTTCTCTGGAGAAAATTGGTTAAAGAAAAGTTTTGAACACAATTGTGAGGTGTTAGGCTTCTGTGTTTCTTCAAAACCTAAGTACTTCATAAACTCAGGAGATTCTGCAGATGCTGGAAGACTTGAGAAAACAGACAGAAAATGCCAGAGGATCTCAGCAGGACAGTCAGCATCTACAGAGAGCAATAAATAGTCAAAATTTTGAGCTGAAACCCTTCATCAGGGATGGAAACGAGGTGGGAAAAAACCAGAATAAGACAGTGGGGGAGAGGAGAAGGAGTACAAGCTGCCAGGTGATGGGGAAGGTGGGTGGGGGAGGGGAGATGAAGTATGAAGCTGGGCTGTGATGGGAGGTAGAGGTAAAGGACTGAAGAACAAGGAATCTGATAGGAGAAGACAGCGGACCTGGAAGAAAGCAGAGGAGGAGAGGCACCAGAAGGAGATAATGGGTAGGTGACAAGAAGGGGTGAGAATTGAAACACATTGGAGAATGAAAAAAGAGAGGAGGGGAAAAGGGAGTGGAAACTATCAGAAGTTAGAGAAATTGATATTCATTCCATCAGGTTGGAGGCTACCCAGACAGAATGCTCAAGTCAGAGGGTGGGTTCATCATGTCAGTAGAGGAGGCCATGGACCGACAAGTCAGAATTGGAATGGAAAGTCAAATTGAAATGGGTAGTTGCTGGGAAATCCCACAGTGGTTCTTGATGAAGTGGTCTCACAATTTATATCTGGTCTCAGTGAAATAGAAGACCCTGCACCGAATAAAATAATTGACCCTAACAGACATGAAGGCGAACTTGTTTCTGAAACAAAACAGTTTATAAAAATTGAAATTGCTGTTCAGGTACTGTTTGTGAAAAGAGAATCAAAGTTAATGTCTTACATCAAGAATGACATATGGACATCTTTCTCCTTCAATTTCAAAATTGTCTTAGTCAGCAATTCCATCGGCCAACTGAGGGCTGCCTTTAATGATAAAATTAAAGATTTACTTTATTTGTTACATGCACATCAAAACGTACAGTGAAATGTGTCATTTTGCAGTAATGTCCACAGTGGATTATCCTGGAGGCAGCCTGCAAATGTTGTCACATTTTCAACGCCAGCACAGCATGCCCACAATTCCTTAACTCTAATCCATAAGTCTTTAGAATGTGGGAGGAAACTGGAGAACTTGGACGGAATCCACATGGTCATGGGGAGAACAGACAAGCTCCTTGTGGACAATGGCAGGAATGAAACCCTATTTGCTGACTGCCAGCACTGTAAGGAGATTGCACTAACTGCTACATGACCCTGCTGCCCTCCAGCTATCAATGATCACCAAGGTCAACAAATGAATTCCTAAACTCCTCCATAGATTCTTTCATAGATTCAATGGCCATTCAGAAATCAGATGGCAGAGGGGAAGAAGCTGTTCCTGAATCGCTGAGTGTGTGCCTTTGGCTTCCGTACCTCCTCCTTGATGGTAACAATGAGATCAAGCCATGACCTGGGTGATGGGGGTCCCTAATGATGGATGGTGCCTTTTTGAGGCATCGCTCCTTAAAGACATCCTGAATACTATGGAGGCTAGTGACCATGATGGAGCTGACGAAGTTTACGACTCTCTGCAGCTTATTTCGATCCTGTGCAGTAGCACCAGCCCTCTCCCCATGCCAGATGGTGATGCAGCCAGTTAGAATGCTCTCCACAGTACATCTGTAGATGTTTTGGGCCACCTACTTAAGAAAGGATGAGTTGACAGTGGAGAGGGTTCAGAGCAGGCTCATGAGAATGATTCCGGGAATGGAAGGCTTATCGTATAAAGAGCGATTGATGACTCTGGCCCTTTACTCACTGGAATTTAGGAGAATGAGGGGGGGATCTGATAGGGGCTGAAACCTATCAAATGTTGAAAGGCCTAGATAGAGTGGCTGTGGAGAGTATGTTTCCAATGAGGGTGAGACTAGGACCAGAGAGCAGAGCCTCGGAATAGAGAGACGGTCATTTAGAATGGAGATGAGGGGATTTTTTTTAGCTAGAGAGTGGTGAATCTGTGGAATTCATTGCCACAGGTGGCTGTGGAGGCTAGATCATTGAGTATTTTTAAAGCTGAGGTTGATATGTTCTTTATTAGAAAGGGGAGAAGGAAGGAGAATGGGTATGAGAGGGAAATCTCATGCTGAAATTATGGAGTAGACTCGATGGGCTGAATGGCCTAATTCTGCTCCTGCATCTTGTGCTATTACAGTCTTATTTAGAGCCCTAATGATATTGGAATTAGAATATTCTTTACATGTTGGTCTCCCAACCTAAGGATGCTTGCTACATAAGGAGTAAGGTGAAGTTCTACCACGTCAGTTCTTGAAACAACAATATTTCTTCCATGAAGGAGAAATCTTGAGCAACACATAAAAAAATGCTGGAGGAACTCATCCGGTCGGGCAGCATCTATGGAAGAACATAAACAGTTGATATTTTAGACCAAAGCACTTCATCAAGACTTCTGGCAAAGGACAAAGTGTCAGAGAGGTCCACAGCAGGCAGTGAAAAACAAGGCCTGGATCTGTGGCAGACAGACAGGGCCTGCAGGTATCTAAGAACGGTGGTGAACGTGCGACATAGTATTTGGATGAAGAATAAGTAGAAGAAGCAATCAATGGAACATTCTGATGATAGGCCTCAGCCCGAAACATTGGCTGTTTGTTCTTCTGCACAGATGCTCCTGACATACTGATTACTTCTATAATTATTCATGTATCAATACCCATCTCGGATAAGTTTTATGGAATCAAAGACAAACCTCAATTACACTGTCAATTGATTTTAAAATCAATATAGCTCTGTGATTTCTTTTTAGATATTAACTTTTTTATATTACAAAAGGAAGATTAGGCAGGAGTGACATTTTCTCATTAAGATTATAAAGTTTATAAGATTCCACGTATATTCAATTGACTTTTTATTCGACATTCGGGATTGCTATATAATAATTATTTCCAGATATGAGAAGTGCTCAATATAAAACAATAATTCAGTGTTTAAATGTGGATTTATACCTGCCAGAGTTGCAATGCATCTCGCATGGAGCTTGAGAAATGCGGGGGCCCACAGGGCTTCACATCTCGTGTTAGCGTGCTTAGAGGGCAGAAAACCTGCCTGATTTATGCTTCTACTTTCATATGACTGCTCAAGGCATTTCTTTTTCGCACAAGGACAACCACAGAATTGCAAGGTTTTTTTCCATTGGAATAATATCTTAATTTCTACTGGATGTGCTTTACTTATACTCCAGAGGAGGTGTTATAATTGGTGGCAAAATGCTGTTATCTATTTAGACAAAATTTATATATTTTCCAAAGATTTGTGGCTCTTGAGAAAATGCCTTTCTGCTTTTCAGGTGGACATCAGAGATCTGTGTGTGCAGGAGCTTACCTTGACTGAGCTGCCATATTTCCCAAATTACAACAGCAAATTACATTTCAAACATAGTTCACCGGCTGTAATCCACTTGGGAGATCCTGAATTCAGAAAGGGATAAGAGACATTATAAATATGTCTCTTATCCTTCTACTTATCAACAAATGCTATTGATTTAAGTTTAATCGTTTGGGTACTTGGGAATCTTACCACACCTGGAAAGCATTGCATAAACCTGTGGCCGGATCTCGTTTAATAGTTTAAGATTGATATCAATGCGATTTACAGCTGTTCTTTATCAATATATAGGAAACACAAGCAAGGCCCTCCCACCATTATGCACATCGACAAGAAAGCAGCATTCATCATGAACGACCCCCCACCATCCAAGGCATGCTGTCTTCTCACTGTTACCATCGGGAAGGAGGTACAGGAGCCTCAGGTCCCACACAACCAGGTTCAGCAACCATTATTACCCTTCAAACCTTCAATATGGCTCCTAAACCAGCATGGAATTACCTCAAATATGAACTGATTCCACAACTTATGGACTCACTTCCACGGATTCTCCAACTTTATATTCTTAATGTTGTTTATATATTTATTTATATGTTTACTTACTTACTTTTTGTAATTACATAATTTGTCTCCTTTTGCACATTAGTTGTTCGTCAGTTTTTGTGTGTAGTTTTTCATTGATTCTATGGCATTGTTTGTTCTACAATGAATGTCTATTAGAACATGAATCTCAAGGTAGTATATGGTAACCTGTATGTATTTTGATAATAAATCTACTTCGAATTTCAAATTTTTGAACTTTGAAGGTAAGCATTAACAGACTTGCCTCTTCTACCCAATCTCTTTGTCCCTGATCAAACTTCGCTTCTTCGGGTGTTTTGTCTTAACTCACCATTTGCTTGACTACAATCTGCTACAACTGAATGGCAATCTTGCCTCTGCTTTTAAAGTGCTCGAGTCAAGGAGCTGCAGACAGCATTCTCATCTCCCAGGGTGGCAATTCAATATTTCCTCAGCTATTCTGTTTACTTCACCACAGCGCAATTCAACCTCAAATTGTCACACGCCAATGTGGTGTGAGGAGAATCTGTATGGATGGTATGATTTGGGTGTTTCCACTGATTTAGCCAATCTAATTATTGGTGATGATGTGATCCTGCCACTTTCTGCTTTCCTATTGTCCCGGCCAATTTCTCTTCAACATTCTGAAATATGCTCTCTTTGTCACTTTCCACAGATGTTGCCTGATCTACTGACATTTTCTGTTTTCTTCTGAGGCTTGAAACAGGAACAATGTTCTGATTTGTATCTGAGATCAATGGGCTCACATTACATATGTGCAATGCAACATGATGAATTCTATTGGTGAAAGAGTCAATGAGAGCTTGTTCGAACAACCAATATCTCCCAAAAGTTATTCAAGAAAAGACAATTAATCCATAACAGAGCACCACAAATGCTAAACAAAAGGTTTTTTATTGATTACTCAATCTGATACATCTTAATATATGGTGAGTATGGCTTCCACAGGAGTTTAGTTATCGATGTAATGTGAGTCATGACTTTGTATCATAATTATAGAATATTAAGGGTCAAGTCATCTGCTGCCAAAATTCTAACTATGTGAGGAATTTCTATGCAAAATACATTAGGCATTATGTATTGCTGTTACTATGTAATAGATGCTTTAGATGTGGGATTTTTCATTACAGCGATGACCAAAATCCAATGTCATTTGCTGTGAGATTCTTATTGTGACCAGTGTTCCATACAAGCACATTGACTCTCACAACTATCTTGAGTGGATTTCCTGCCATCCTGCTTCCACCTAAGGATCCTTTTCAGTGCTGCCCTCATCTCCATCTCTGTTGCATCCGTTCTACCTCTGTCACCTTCCATATCAGTGCTTCCAAATTGTCTTTCACTCAGTCAGATGTTTCCACCCTCTACAGTTAACTGAACCCATGACCATTTCTATTTCATCTTTTGCACTCCCCCACCATCACCCAATGTGCCTCCCTGTCACACTGGCGGGGGATTGGGAGCAAGGGTGGACCCAAATGCAAGACACATCTTGTGAGGTTACTTAGATTTAGTTTATTGTTCGATACCAGGAGAGCAAGGCAGGAGCAGGAAATAGCGAACTGGACGAGGACTCAGGACTACGACTAGGCTGGGACCAAGGGTCTGGGCTTGGACTCGGAATCGGCTCCCAGAACTAGAGGAGACATGAAGAGGCTAGGGTATGGACTCCGAGCCAGACACTGAGCAAGGACCCAGTACCTGGATCTTGCCTCGGGCTCGGACCCCAGAACCAGGCAAGGACATGACATGGGCTAGGGAGAGGAGGAACATGGGAACACAGAACCTCGGTCTTGGGGAGCAGGTACATGGAACCATGGACACATACACAGAACACAGAGTCGGGACCCCTCCTTGGGTACAGGTCATAGGGCCGGGACTCACACACAGAACAGAGAGCCGGGGCCTCCTTGGGTACAGGACATAGGACTGGGACTCATGACCCTCCGCGGGGCAACGTCAAGACAGCCTGACTTACCCCACGGAGGCGAGGACAAGACAAGACAGAACATGACCCCCCAACGGGGCAACGGCAAGACGGCCTGACCTACCCCATGGAGGCGAGGACAAGACAAGACAAGACATGACTCCTCACAGGGCAACGGCAAGACTGCCTGACTTACCCCACGGAGGCGAGGACAGGACAAGACAAGACCAACACGAATGAACACCAGACAGTACCTATCTAGTTCCAGCGATGGAACTAGGCCGAAGTGCAGGCAGGGGCTGCAGACAAGGGCTAGAGGCGAGAGGGGCAGAGAAGGGATTCAGACAAGGGGGTAGGACAGGAATCACAGACCGGCAGGGTCAGGACTTGACTCAGAACTGGGAAGCCACCAAGGCCAGGATTTGACTTGGTGCTTAAATGCCGCCAGGGTCAGGACTTGACTTGGTGCTTTAATGCCGCCAGGGCCAGGACTTGACTTGGTGCTTGAATGCCGCCAGGGCCAGGACGTGGTACCCGGAACTTTCGGGTAGTGGCGAGCTCTCGACTCGACCCGGGAACAGTAGAGAGCGGTTCTTGATTCCCTCCGGCGGGTTAACTGATGGACCCACCTTGATGAGGAAACTTTGCAGCTTCAGCGAGGTAACTGGACTGGGTTGCTCCAGTGAGGAAGGGCGAAATACCAGCACTCACTTCGGCAGAGACTAGGCATGCTTCGGCCAGATGATATCTGCACACCGTACCTTTGATGACTTTGCAGATGCTCCCGCGCCGAACAGCTGAAAGCCGGAGACTATAAACTACCGGTTCAGCGAGTGTTAATTGCCTCTAATCACCAAAGTCGAGGGACACGGGAAAACAGGGAATCAACGGTCCAGATCGTAACATAAACAAGGTAAATTTAAAAGGACCCCGATCTGGACTGTGACACTCCCTGCTTTCACATAAAGATTGGATTCTCCTGTTCCCGTTTTCTACCTGACCAACCTACATATTCAATGGAATATCTTCTGAAATTTCTGATGACCGCAGCATGACGCTATCACTGGACTCCTTTCCTCTGCCTCGTGCCATTCTGAAGTGTTTCATTTTATACCCACTCTCACTTTCCATTCTCTTCTGAGGAACCTCAGTGAAAGCTTGAAGAACCAAACGTGAATATCCAACGAGGCATTCAAATATGTTCAGGATTCAAAGCAATTTCAGATACTCAGCCCATTTCATCTTTATTTCTGATCTCTTTGCCTCAGTCTCTAAGACAGATTATTTACTAATGTGCTTTACAAACCTACTGATTCTCACAGCTATCTTGAATATACCTCTTTCCACCCTGTCACTTGTAAAAGTGCTATCCCCCTCTTTCCATTTCTCCATCTCTGTTCTCAGGATGAAGATGTCCATTCAAGAACATCTGCAATGTCTTCTTTTATTAAAAAAAAAGTTGCATTTTCACCACCATCAATGTTGCCCTCACCCACATCTTCTCCATTTCCCACACATCTGCCCTCAGCCAGTCCTCATGCTGTCATAACAGAGATAGGGTTTCCCTTGTCCTTACCTACCACCTGTGCGGCTTTGTATCCAGCCTGTCATTCTCTATGGTTCCCACCATCACCAACGGGATTCTATCGTCCTCCCCTCTCTCCACTTTTCTTAGGGATCACTCTCTATGTGAATCCTTTGTCCACTCATCCGTCTCCACCGATCTCTCTCCTGGTACTTATCCTGTGACAAGTCCTATGTCTTCCCCTTCACCTCCACCCTCACAATCATTCAGGTGACACTTCACCCATGAGTCTGCCGGAAATATCTTTTGCACCTGGTGTCCTGGAGCGACCAGGGGTGAGACTCGAAGCAGTTTGGGGGACGGCTATGTCGAGCTCTGTCCACTGCAAAAGTCTAGATCTCCAGGTGGCTTTGACTTCGTATTCCCATTCTGACGGCCTCTCTATGGCCTCCTCTACTGCCATGATGAAGCCAAACTCAAGTTGGAGTAGTAACACCTCATATTCTGTTTGGGCAACCTCTAATCTGATGGCATGAACATTGACATTTCTGTCTTCCTGTAATCACTTTCCCCTCTTCCCCTTCTCTTTTTCCATTCTGATTACCTTCCCTCCATTTCTCTTCTTGTCACCTACCCATCATGACCCTCCACTTTCCTTTCTTCCATGGTCCACTGTCCTCTCCTATCACATTGCTTCTTCTTCACACCGTTACCTCCTCCACCTTTCTTCCCTACCCCAGCTTCTTACTTCATCTCTACCTTTACCACCCACCCCTCTTCCCCTTCACCTGCCAGCTTATACTCCTTCCCCTCCCTCCACATATATGTTTTCGATTCTGCCCCCTTCCTTTCCAGTCCTGATGAGGATCTCGGCCTGAACCATTGGGTGCTTATTCCCCTCTATTGATGCTGCCGGACTTGCTGAGTTCCTCTAGCTTTTGTGTGTGTTGTTCAAGACTTCCAGCATCTGCAAAATCTCTCGTGTTTATAATTAAATTGCATTTAGACCTCCTGCAGACCCAACTTATTACCACTTCTTTTTCTTATTTTCATCACCCATTTTGCTGTTTCATCACAGATGTTTTCCACCAAATCATAAATACTTTTATTTTCCCCTCTCCGTACCCTTTGCAACTTAAACTTATTTTATCTCTAACTCATACTGAGTTTTTGTGAAAGATGCAAAGAACTGTTACAGAATACACTGAAGAGTTGGTAGCCTGGAAATTCAATTATGTGTCCATTAAAATTGATTGGTAAAACAGTCAGTCATCAATAAGAGCAGAGTACAACACAGGAGAACAAAGGAGGTTAGTGATGTTATTCATCTCTGCAACACATCCGTCACTACCCTTGAGGTTTTCAAATTTTGCAAAGGCTGACGGCCATGCACAGGAAAGCAGGACCTAACAGAAGTAATAGACACATAAAATGCGCAAAGTCCTCAGCTGGGCAGGCAACATCTTGGGAAAGGGCATCACACCAACGTTTCAGGCCAAAGACACATCACTGTAGAAGAAAATAGATCTGCTTGGTCAAGACTTGTATGGTCATAGCATTGCCTATACCTTTGCTGGAGTCTAAGTCACAGAGCAATTGATAATGTCTGTTCAGATGCAATGTTGGACTAGTTATATAGCCATTATTTACATGAAGCATTTCAAAAGTTATTTTGCAAGTTGTGTTAACTTATAGAGAGCTCCCCCCTACCTCCGTCTCCAAGACATCACAGTAGAACTGCTGCCATGAATTCTCTTCATAGTAGTACATCCCAAGTTATCAAATGGCTCTTAGCAGCCAATGATCACTATTGGTTTGAGCCCTCAGTCACACAAAGAGCCGGTTCATTCTCAGTTCCCAGGCATTTCTCAAAATTATGCATGGTTAAATGTCACAGAAGTTTGTAACTCACACCACTTGCATGCAGGGATCTCTACACAATCCACATCAACAAAAATCCTTCCCCAGCAATGTTAAATCCCTCACACCAAATCATTTTAATCCATTTTAATATGAACATGAATTTCTAGTCCAACAAGTTTACCTCATGTCTACTATGTTTTATTACTCAATAGCTGAACATTTAATGTGAATTATTGTGACATTTTAATGCCTTTTCATTTGTATTAATGAAAAGCCAAAGAAAAATGATAAATTATTTAGTAAGGATAAGCTGACGCCTTTGTTCATGTCAGTTTCTCACTAAGGTGGAAGCCTCTGAATTGGAACTATCCAGTGGCAAACGAACAATCATTTCCACTAAGCAAACACCATTAAAAATACATGCACTGATCACTATTGCCAGTAACATAACCCTGTAAGTGCCTGAGAACTACAGTCATTAATCAATTTCTAACAGCAGGGAAGCATTAAGTAATAATGTGGTGTAAAACTGGCCCATTGAGTTCCTTGGGACTGGATTTATTGTGTGCCAATAGCAGATCCATCTTGCTAAAATGTCCTTGCCACACCTTTATCTAGGTTTGAAAAATAACTTAAGAAGAGCTACACATTATTTGATGCTCAAAGCCCCAACTTCACTACGTCCATTTACCTCAGTTCATTGTTTCAACCCATAAATAGTTGTCTTTCCAAAGTTGGAGGATGCTATGCATTCTTTGTTTTTTTTTTCTTCTGGCTCATTGTCTAATAAACTAACATTCTATCTCACACTACCTAACATCGGCCAGCAATGAAGGTGGCATACCATGTCCATCTTAATGGAATTACTGTGTGGAAAAATCAGTGTAGCATCAGTTAGTTAGTGTTTTTGTATTACATTACGCCACACTGTACTTCCTTTGGAACCTTAATCCATTTAATTACTTTCAACAGAACGTAAGAATCTATGGAGAGGAAGAAGGAACTGCCATTTCGGGCCAAAGACCTGATGAAGATTCTAGGTCTGACATGCTGACTGTTTATTCCTTTCCATAGATGTTGCCTGACCTGTTGAGTTCCTTCAGCATTTAGTGTGTGTTATTCTGGATCTCCAGCGTCTGCAGAATCTCTTGTGATTAGAATTTTAATTGAAGTTGGTATGCATGGATTTAAATATCAACACCAACTATCACCCTTGAAAAACCTCCTTTCCTGTATTTATTTGCACATAATTTTTTTTCAATGCTTTTTTTAATATTTACCTTTGGAATCCAAAAATTGATGTCTTTGTAATCTGGAGCTGCTGCATTATTTACCCATGCTAAGCTGTCCTAAGAAAAAGATGATAAAAGCTGAACTATTCTTATCTACACAAGTGACTTCCTTGACCACTTCAAAAGATGACAAAGGAGAACACTTTATGACATTTGGATTTTAATGAGTAGGAATGGAAGGGTAAAGATTTTTCGTAAGTGCCAGATTAGCCTAAAGGTAACCAGCTGCAATAACAGAGCAAGGAAAGGAGAGTACTCTCTGCAAGAAGCATCAAGATAAATCACAGGAACATAGACACAAGATATCCTGTGAAAGCTTGAAATCTGGAGCAACACATAACATATAACACACAACAATCACAAGAACATAAAACATGAAACATAGAACAGGAACAGGAGCATCATCATCATCATTATGTGCTGTGTCATATCATGTGGGTGATTATTGTATTCCACTGACCATTATCATGATTGTTCTTGGCAAATTTTTCTACAGAAGTGGTTTTCTTCTGGGCAATGTTTTGACAAGACAGATGACCCCAGCCATTATCAATTCTCTTCAGAGAATATCCACCTGACATCAGTGGTTGCATAACCAGGACTTGTGATGTGCTCATACAACCATCCACCACCTGCGCCATGACTTCATGTGACGCTGATCAGGGAGCTAAGCAGATGTTATATCTCACCCAAGCGTGACCTACAGGCTAGCGGAGGAAGAAGCACGCTGCTGTTACAGTTCGGAGCATTCCAGAGTCTTGGAGTTCAGTTCCAGGGCCTTTCCATGGGGAGTCACTGTACATTCTCCTCATGGAATACGTGAGTTTTCTCTGGGTTCATAAGACCATAAGACATAGGAGCATAATTCGGCCAGTCAGCACATCAAGTCTGCTCCACCATTCCATCATGTCTGATCCTGGATCCCACTCAACACCTGCCTTCGCACCAGAACCCTTGATGTCCTTACTGATCAGAAAACTCAACAATTTTCGCTTTAAATACACCCATGTTCTTGGCCTCCACAGTTGTCTGTGGCAGAACATTCCATAGACTCACTACTCTCTGGCTAAAAAAAAAATTCTTCCTTACCTCTGTTCTAAAAGTTTTCCCATCAATTTTGAGGCTGTGCCCTGTAGTTCTGGACTTCCCACCCTAGGAAACATTCTCTCCACATCCACCTTACCTAGTCCTTTCAACATTCAGTAGCATTCAATGAGATTCCCCCGCATTTTTCTAAATTAGAGTGAGCACAGGCCCAAAGCTGCCAAACACTCCTCATATGTTAACCCCTTCATTCACGGAATCCTCGTGAACCTCCTCTAGACTCCCTCCTATGACAACACATCCTTTCTGAGATATGGGTCCCAAAACTGTTGATAGTACCCTAAGTGCGGCCTGACTAGTGTCTTGTAAAGCCTCAGTATTATCTCTCTGTTTTAACAGTATATTCTATTCCATATGAAATGAATGCCAACATTATATTCGTCTTCTTTACCACAGACTCAGGTTGTAAATTAACCTTTTGGGAGACTTGCATAAGGACTCCTAAGTCCCTTTGCATCTCTGATGTTTGAATTTTCTCCCTATTTAGATAATAGTCTACACTTTTTGTTCCTTTTTTCAAAATACATTACCATACATTTCCCAGTACTGTATTCCATCTGCCACGTTTTTGCCCATTCTTCTAATTTGACTAAGTCCTTCTGCAATTGTATTGCTTCCTCAGCACTATTTACTCTTCCTCCTATCTTCATATCATCTGCAAACTTTGCCAAAAGCCATCAATTCCATTATCGAAGTCATTGACAAACAATGTGAAAAGTAACAGTCCCAATACTGACCCCTGAGAAACACCACTAGTCACTGGCAACCAACCAGAAAAAGCGTGCTTTATTCCCACTCGCTGCCTCCTGCCTATCAGCAATTTCTCTATCCATGCTAGTATCATTCCTGTAATTCCATGTGATTTCATCTTGTTAAGCAGTCCCATGTGTGGCACCTTATGAAATCCAAGTAAATGACATCTACCAGCTCTCCTTTGTCTACCCTGCTTTTTACTTCTTCAAAGAACTCTAACAGGTTTGTCAGGCAATATTTCCCTTCACAAAAACCATACTGACTTTGACTTATTTTATCATTGGTCTCCAAATACCCTGAAACCTCATCTTTAATAATAGACTCCAACACTTTCCCAACCACTGAACTGGCCTATAATTTCCTTTCTTTTGCCTTCCTCCCTTCTTAAAGAGTGGAGTGACATTTGCAATCTTCCAGTCATCTGGGACCGTGCCAGAATCAAATGATTCTTGAACGATCATGATCAATGTATCTATTATCTCTTCAGCAACCTCACTCAGAACTCTAGGATGTAGTCCATCTGGTCTAGGTGACTTATCCACCTTAAAGAGTGAGCAGTTTCAAGTTCCTTGGGTGTCAAGATCTCTGAGGATCTAACCTGGTCCTAACATATCAATGCAGTTATAAAGAAGAAAAGACAGAGATTATACTTCATTAGGAGTTTGAAAAGATTTGGTATGTCAACAAATACACTCAAAAACTTCTCAAGATGTACCATGGGAAGCATTCTAACAGGCTGCATCACTGTCTGGTATCGGGGGGAGGGGCGGGGGGCTACCGCACAGGACCGAAGGAAGCTGCAGAGGGTTGTAAATTTAGTTGGCTCTATCTTGGGTACTAGCCTACAAAGTACCCAAGACATCTTCAAGGAGCGGTGTCTCAGAAAGGCAGTATTCATTATTGAGTACCACCAGCACCCAGGGAATGCCCTTTTCTCACTGTTACCATCTGGTAGGAGGTACAGAAGGCTGAGGGGACACACTCAGCGATTCAGGAACAGCTTTTTCCCCTCTGCCATCCAATTCCTAAATGGACATTGAATCCTTGAACGTTACCTTTCTTTTTAAATATACATTGTTTCTGTTTTTTGCACGATTTTTAATCCATTCAATATACATATACTGTAATTGATTTACATATTTATTAACTATTTTAATATTATTTTCTTTCTTCAATATTATGCATTGCATTGAACTGCTGCTGCTAAGTTAACACATGTCATGGCACATACGGGTGTATTAAACCTGATGCTGATTAAAGCCTTTCAGTTTGCCTCGTACTTTTCCCTTTATATTAACAATGGCACTCACTCCTGCTCCCTGATACTCACGAACCTCTGGCATGCTGCTAGTGTCTTCCACAGTGAAAACAGATTCAAAGTACTTATTAAGTACTTCCGCCATTTCATTGCCCTAATTCGGTTTCCTCCCATATTCCAAAGGCATTCTGGGTAGGTTAATTGGTCATTGAAAATCATACCATGATTAAAGTTTGTCAAGGATTGCTGGGGCAGTGCTTGAAGGGCTGGAAAGGTCTACTCCACACTGTATCGCTAGATTAAGAAAAAAAAATGTCCAAACGTTGCGTATTGTTAATACACTTCAAACAAGATAGTCTTATTGAATCTCTTCAGTACCCTCTCTAAAGCTATAGGGTTATGACCAGAACTACACATAGTACTCCAAATGTTGCTGAGCCAAACATTTATACAATTGCCATCTGATGGCAGATATATACTTATTGACCTGACCCACGTAGACAAGTATGCCGCACCTTATTCACTTGGTTTGACAATTTTGGAGAATTATTTGCATCCTAAGATCATTGTGTACATCAATGGACCCATTGTTCCATCATTAAGGACCCCCAACACCCAGAACCTGCCTTCTTCTCATTGCTACCATCAGACAGCCTGAAGACACACACGCAATGTTTTATGAGCAGTTTCTACCCAACCGCCATCAGATTTCTGAAAGGACAATGAGCCAACCCATGAACACTTCTGTTTTCTTTTGCACTGCTATTTAATTTATGTATTGCACTGTACTGCTGCCACAAAACAATAAATTTCATGACATATGTCAGTGATGTTAAATCCGATTCTGATCCTGAATGCTCCTGAGGATTCTACCATTTACTGCAAGAAATGTCAAGGCTAATAAAACGGTGCGGAATGGGTGAGGTGCCTGGCACAGCAGAGGTTCATATTTCATGGTTGAACTTGGAAAGTGAAAGCTTATTGTGGAGTCTGTTGTTGTTGACTGTCAGATTTTGTTTAACAGGACAACTGTAGCTTGTAACCTACTGGCAGCGTGTTAAATTGCCACAGGAGTTCTGTAAAACGCTCAGAGTATTTATTCGGCAGTCAGGAGTCAATGAAGAAACAAAGGTCAGAATTTACAATAGTTCCCATTTCTAAATGTACAAGGTGGGTTAAAATTTGTCTGTAGGTAAAAAACACATTCTGTTGATTCATTCTGTGACAGGACTTCAGATTGCAGCCTTAGATCAGTAAACTACTATCTCAAAGAGAATCCTGATTGATTAATATCAAAATTAAAGTTGGCTGTATTTTGACATAGATTTATATTGCAAGTACTAAAGGTTTTGAATGCTGGGAGATAAGCCTGCAAAGAACCTTGGAAACAAACCTTGCTTGAAATTTGTGAATTTATTTTGCAGGTTTAATGAAGCACCGAACTAAAAGGAATCTACAACATAGGTTGCTAACAGGCCTATTTTGACCAGACCAGTTGAAAACCCTATCCAGTCTAATTCTTCCTCCCAGCACTTGATCCCCAGCTACACGGGTCATAGCACTTCAAGTGTATCTGCCTCTATCATACCTTCAGGCGTTGAGTTCCAGGCCTCATCACCTCTGATTAAAAATAAATCCTCATTTTTCCTCCAAAAATCTTAACATAAATTCTTTAACTCTTGATTCTTGACCACACTGCTGAGGAAATTTTCTGTAGCCTCTGAATTATGTATTTTAACTATATTTTCACCTATTCAAGAGAAAACAATCTCAATGTATGCAATCTTTTCACATGACGCTTATTTTTGAGATCAGACAAATTCTTTGTAAATTTCCACTTCCATCCCCCCCCCCCCAAGAATCAACTTGCTTTCTGACCACTAACCTTCCATATTTATCAATTTTCCAGCTTACATACTTAAAACAGAAAATTGGCAGTGTCTGTTTTGGTAAAGGCAAAAAATACTTAAATTGGGAGTATTTCAATCAAACTTTTCCGTAATTCCTCCAAGGTTGAATGAATTGAAACGTTGGGTACTGGTTTATATATTTCAACTTCCAATTGGTTCTGTGCAACAACATCAAATCTATGTGCTGATGAACTTTTAATTACAATGCTTGTGAAGCAACCTTATCTTCACAAAACTAAAATCAGTGAAATGTGAACTTTGATCTAATCCTTTAAGTACTGCATGTCTTTGAACAGGGCAGACTTAATTAAAATAAAATGCTTCCATGAGAAACCCTCACCTTTTCCAATTACATTTCACTGTGTTTTTAAAGCTCATTTTTATGTTAAGATATACAGTGAGTTAATATAGTTATTGCAGACGTATGCACTCGATACCCCACCCCCACCCCTAAATCTGAGAGCACAGATAAATGAGAAGAAGAAAGAATTTTTTTTTGATCAATAGAGTTGATATCAAAGCTGTGACAAAGGAGACTTGAAAATAATTTCCACGTCTTTGTTATTAATCCGTCATCCCTACAGAGACAGGTTCTTAGCTTTTAATTCAGAATGATTATCCACTTTCTGCACCATCCTCCCTATTAGAATCTTGCACCATAGCTCTTCTCAGGTTACCAAAGTACACATAACTTTAGAATTAATTTTGTTGTGTGATGCATCTTTTTGTTTTCCCTTGTTGCCTTTCTTTTTCAAATGGAAAGTAACAAGCAGGTTGATGAAAAACATGGCTGTACTGCATTCTCTGATAATTATATCTGATACATTGCTTCTACATATGCTGAATTGAAAGTATGGACTTTGACAAATATTAAGTGCCAGGCTATATTGTATTAAATAGCTATCCTTAGATCCAGTGTAATCCGTTTCAAACACTGCCATTTGTAGGGCAATATTTTTGTTTAATGTTCTCCTTTCAAATGGGTTGTTCAAATCCACTTAATTCTTGATAGTAGATATACTGAGATTCAACATATGATGATGGGTGAATAAAAAGACCACTGTAGTATCTATTTTTAATTGCTAATTCCAGTATTTCTGTCTCACAATCTACAAAAAATAATAAGTAAGCATTACATTTGTAAATAATGTCTAAGGGATGGGAATTTGACTTTTAAATCAATAGAAATAAATTTAGGGAGATGAGAATCATGAGCAAACATCACAGAGCTAACTGCGTTTTCAGTCAACGGCAAGTTTACAAAGGAGCTCAGTTATTAACTTTTACAATTATAATCAATGTTCTTAAATTTTAAGTGATTCTGAACCAGACTGTCAAATTAGTTGGATAATCTTGATGTTAAATGATTGACTATTTTTTATTAAAGAATATTTGCCTCAGTAGAAGAAAACTGAAGCAACATTGTCTGACAAGAGCAGAGCATGATAATGGTTCAGCAGACAAACAGATCAGAAATCCTCTTACCCTAAATTAATTCTTGACAAATCAAGATAATAAAATGAATTAATTTTTGGCCAGCGTATTATGCTGTCAGTACTTACGTAAACCAAAATGACAAACTCATTTTACAAACACTGCAGTGTGCTTGTGTAAACAGTCTCTGCTTCTTAACTGCTTTTGAAATTATTGGTTTCGTTTTAAGCTTATTTCAAGCACAGGAGTTCTGTTTGCTCAGTTAGTCATAAATAATATGAGGACTGTTAAGAAGATACAGCATCCCTGTTTAGACCAATATTTCACGGTTAATACTGTCTTTGAAAGCCACTGAAGATTCGTAGGTTTACTATTTTATGTAGAACACATAATGATTCATTTTTTTTTCCCTCAGTAATCAGCAAGTCATCACCTCATCAAGATACAGTGAGCATATCACAATTGTTAATCTGCTGCGATTGTAATTATTGGCAAGAAGATCCAGCAAATATGAACTAGAATGGAAAATTTGATTCTATTGATTTTGAAGTCAAATTTTCATCCCCTAGACACACATTACAAATTTAGCGTTCATCGGTTACCTTTTGTAAATGGCAAGAAGTGGTAAAATGAGCAGTGAAATATTAAATGTAGGAACCACATTGCTATTTTAATTCACGTTCGTCATATATTGTATATCAACAGTTATAATTCTTTAAAATAGTTGTGAATTGGAAATAAATTTGCTTGTGTATGTTCTGCATGACCATCGATAATGTACAAACAAATCAATTAGAACCACCAGTGGGTCACTTGGCAACTCAAGTCTGCTCTGCCATTAAATAAAATCATGCCTCATCTGATTGTGACCTCATCTGTGTATTTTTATCTACCCCCAGAAACTTTTCATTCCATTGACTTCCAAACAGCCTAGCTCCATCTGTTCGAAAAATATCCCAGAGTCAGCTTCCACTGCCCTTTAGGGAGAAGGTTCAAAATAGAAATGATGCTCTGAGAGGGAAAGTTTCACTCCATTTCGGCCTTTCAGGTGTTAGCATTGGTATTGCTTTAATATGGTCACATGTACCAGGATTTATGTGACAATAATTAGCTTATTTTGCATACGGCCCATACAGACCAAACCATTATACAGAATAGGTTTAATACTACCAGCATATGTCGTGAAATTTGTTAACTGAGCAGCAGCAGTACAATGCAGTACATGATAAATATAGGAAAAAAATGAACTACAGTAAGTATATACTGTACACAATTATTAAATATTTTAAAATAGTAGTGAAAAAACAGAAATAATAAAAAAGTGAGGTATTGTTCATGGGTTCAATGTCCATTCAGAAATCAGATGGCGGAGCGGTAGAAGCTGTTCTTGAATCATTGAGTGTATGCTTTCAGGCTTCTGTACCTCCTTCCTCACAGTAACAATGAGAAGATGGCATGTCCTGGGTGATTTAAGTCCTTAATAATGGACACTGGATTTCTGAGGTACAGCTCATTGAAGATGCCTTGGATACTATGGAGCTGACTAATTTTACAACTTTCTGTAGCTTCTTTCGTTCCTGTACAATGTCTCACCCCGCCCCCATACCAGACAGTGCATTGGGGCACACCATGGGAAAACAATAATAACGCAAATAAAGTATAAAGAGCATAAAGACTAGAGAAAAAATGCAGTGCTAGATCATAGTGACGTAGATTGTGAGGTAACGAGTCCACATCGAACAAGAAGTCCTTTCAAGAATCTAATGTCAGCAGGGTGGAAGCTGTCCTTAATCCTGGTGATATATACTTTCAGACTTTTATATCTTCTGCCCAGTGGTAGAGGGGAAAAGAAAGAATGTACAGGCTGGGTGCGGTGTTGGTAACCAGCTGCTCTTAAGTAATCACCCTTAGTTCTAGATGTTCCCACTTCTGGAAATATTCTCTGCATGTCAACTGTCAGGACTCCTCAGATCTTCAGTGCTTCACTTTTCTAAAATCTAGTTCATCCAAGCCTCGCCGTCAAATGATCATAACATTAATCCAGAAGAGTCTTGTCAGGACTTTTATGTTAAAGCCCTTCTATAGATTCACAGATTCATCAAAACAGGAAGGGAGCAGTTTCTTCAACTCAATCCATTGATACTGACCGAGCTGCTGATCTAAATTAAACACGTTTGCCTGTATTTGGCCTACATCACTCTAAACTTTTCCAATCCATCAGTCTATCCAAATATGTTTTAAAGATTATAATGGTACCTGCCTTCACCCACCTCATCAGGCAGCTCGTGCTATCTACACAAATGCTGTGCGCAGAACTTGCCCTTAAGATTCCTTTTAAATTGTCCCCTTCTCACCTCAAAACTCTATTTTTGATCTCCCCTACACTGGGAAAGAAATGGTAACACACAACTCTGCACCCTTTCTATTTTATTACCAGAGGCAAACACATAACGGGACTAAAACTTTACAATCTGTCTGGGGGTAGCAATATTATGTAAAAATCCAAAAGTAAATGCAAAGATATTGGTGGACTGAAACAAAATTAAAAGTACAGAATTCTGAAATATTTAGCAGGTCAGGCCATATCTCTGGAAGAAGGACCAAATCTGTTAAGATTGACTTTTGTATCATTTGATCAAATGAATACATTGAGGTTTTCAAGGCTTTGTAAACTATGAAAGTAAAACATTTGTAAATATACTTTTTTACTAGATATGGAGGGCATTTTTGACATTTTGTATTCCCAGGTGTGCTTTATGTTGAGATTTTCTATATCTGGCACATGACCCACACATGTGCTCCAGTTCCTGCTTTGAAACCACATGCAAGATCAGTCTCTGTATATTCTATGTTGGGGCATTAGAACTAGGCCATACATAATATATGATAGAAGGCACAATCACTAAAACGGTGAACACAATTCTTCCTTCCATAAGCTTCAGGACCGACCCTGTGCTTACTCACTACATATTCAGAGCTGAGATGGGATTCGTCAAACTTCCCTTATGATTTCCTCTGTCAGAAGCACTGATACTTTAAGTGCTGAACCAGTGGCAGAGCCATGTCTTAGCTCATGTTTCCCTGAACAGCAATTCTTTTTTACTTTATGCTTTGGAGCTTCATAAAACATGGCAGACCAATTGAATAATTACTTTGGTTCTGTCTTCACTAAGGAGGACATAAATAATCTTCCAGAAATAGTAAGGGACAGAGGGTCCAGTGAGATGGAGGAACTGAGCGAAATACATGTTAGTAGGGAAGTGGTGTTAGGTAAATTGAAGGGATTGAAGGCAGATAAATCCCCAGGGCCAGATGGTCTGCATCCCAGAGTGCTTAAGGAAGTGGCCCAAGAAATAGTGGATGCATTAGTGATAATTTTTCAAAACTCGTTAGATTCTGGACTAGTTCCTGAGGATTGGAGGGTGGCTAATGTAACCCCACTTTTTAAAAAAGGAGGGAGAGAGAAACCGGGGAATTATAGGCCGGTTAGCCTAACGTCGGTGGTGGGGAAACTGCTGGAGTCAGTTATCAAGGATGTGATAACAGCACATTTGGAAAGCGGTGAAATGATCGGACAAAGTCAGCATGGATTTGTGAAAGGAAAATCATGTCTGACGAATCTCATAGAATTTTTTGAGGATGTAACTAGTAGAGTGGATAGGGGAGAACCAGTGGATGTGGTATATTTGGATTTTCAAAAGGCTTTTGACAAGGTCCCACATAGGAGATTAGTGTGCAAACTTAAAGCACACGGTATTGGGGGTAAGGTATTGGTGTGGGTGGAGAATTGGTTAGCAGACAGGAAGCAAAGAGTGGGAATAAACGGGACCTTTTCAGAATGGCAGGCGGTGACTAGTGGGGTACCGCAAGGCTCAGTGCTGGGACCCCAGTTGTTTACAATATATATTAATGACTTGGATGAGGGAATTAAATGCAGCATCTCCAAGTTTGCGGATGACACGAAGCTGGGTGGCAGTGTTAGCAGTGAGGAGGATGCTAAGAGGATGCAGGGTGACTTGGATAGGTTGGGTGAGTGGGCAAACTCATGGCAGATGCAATTTAATGTGGATAAATGTGAAGTTATCCACTTTGGTGGCAAAAATAGGAAAACAGATTATTATCTGAATGGTGGCCGATTAGGAAAAGGGGAGGTGCAACGAGACCTGGGTGTCATTATACACCAGTCATTGAAAGTGGGCATGCAGGTACAGCAGGCGGTGAAAAAGGCGAACGGTATGCTGGCATTTATAGCGAGAGGATTCGAGTACAGGAGCAGGGAGGTACTACTGCAGTTGTACAAGGCCTTGGTGAGACCACACCTGGAGTATTGTGTGCAGTTTTGGTCCCCTAATCTGAGGAAAGACATCTTTGCCATAGAGGGAGTACAAAGAAGGTTCACCAGATTGATTCCTGGGATGGCAGGTCTTTCATATGAAGAAAGACTGGATGAACTGGGCTTGTACTCGTTGGAATTTAGAAGATTGAGGGGGGATCTGATTGAAACGTATAAGATCCTAAAGGGATTGGACAGGCTAGATGCAGGAAGATTGTTCCCGATGTGGGGAGGTCTAGAACGAGGGGTCACAGTTTGAGGATAGAGGGGAAGCCTTTTAGGACCGAGGTTAGGAAAAACTTCTTCACACAGAGAGTGGTGAATCTGTGGAATTCTCTGCCACA
This sequence comes from Mobula hypostoma, assembly GCF_963921235.1. Lineage (NCBI taxonomy): Eukaryota > Metazoa > Chordata > Chondrichthyes > Myliobatiformes > Myliobatidae > Mobula > Mobula hypostoma. The sequence goes on from NC_086100.1 coordinate 22,531,955, forward strand.
GCAAACTGTTGAGGCCAGTTCATTAGCTATGTTTAAAAGGAAGTTAGATATGGCCCTTGTGGCTACAGGGGTCAGGGGGTATGGAGGGAAGGCTGGGTTCTGAGTTGGATGATCAGCCATGATCATAATAAATGGCGGTGCAGGCTCGAAGGGCCGAATGGCCTACTCCTGCACCTATTTTCTATGTTTCTATGTTTCTATGTTTCTAAAACACTTGAGAGAGTGTTGCAAAGATCTAAATTTTCCTCTGGGGATATTTATTTCCCGATGGGATCTCTCAGATCCTGTGGTACAAAGTTGATGAGGAAATTGAAGAGCCTAAGCTGGAGAAACTGCGGGGGAAGAATAGATCTCTGACACATGAGCACCTGCTTCATGGCATGTAATATAGATTAACACTGTACCATGAATTTTTCTTGAGGTAGTGTATGAAAAGGCTTTGTTTCGCTCATTTTTGGGCAATAACTTCAGCTGCTGTACAAAGCTGAATGCTACTTTTTTTTAACCACTGCGTAGAACATTGCCAAAAACAGTGAACAGCAGGCCACTGATTATGGCACTAGACCAGCACCCTAAGTGGCTGTGAATTCATATCCTTAGATGGCAATTTGTTTTTATTAATTCACACCATGTGGGGTTCCCTTGGATGGACAACGTATAATGCCAATTCATAGAATTATATTGCATGGAGAAAAGCTCTTTGGCCCAACTCGTCCATGAGAACCAATGTGCTAATTCCAGTCTCTGCATTAGTCCATATCTCCCTAATCCTTTCTGATCCATGTACCTATCCAAAAGTTGTATCTGGATTTGCCACCTCCTCTGGCAGCTTGTTCTAAATATCCACCACCACTCTATGTAAATACACTGGCCCTTCAGATCCCGCAAGACATACAGTAGGAGTAGAAATAGGCCATTCAGCCCATCAAATTAGCTTCCCTCTCCCCAGTTCTCCCCATAACTATTGACATCCTTACTAATCAAGAACCTATCAACCTCCACTTTAAACCTACCCAATGGCTTGTCCTCCACAGTTACCTGTGGCAACGAATTCCACAGATTCATCACCCTCAGGCTGAAGAAATTCTGCTTTAAATCTTTCCTCTCCATTCTTTAATTCCCTCTGAGAAAGTGGTGATGATCCACATTCTTGATTTGTTGCCTTCCTTTGGTGAAGATACCATGGAGATGTCAGGAAGAGTTCCAGTATTTTGACTCAGCAACATCAAGTATTAATTAGTGTTACATTTGAAAACAGAATGGTTTTGCCTTTGGATGTGAAATTGCTGATGAATTAAAGAACTTAACTGTAATGATGTTGAAATGCATCTCGAGAGGAAGCAGTGTTAAACAGCACGGCAGTGATTACTCACTGTGCATCCCACCTGATATTAGCTCCTCCTTGATGCTGCTTGTTTTGTGCTGCTGCCCTATTTGAATTTCATCTCCAAGAAGGCTGGCAATGTGTGGCATGGTAAATGAATTAAAAATTGGCCTCCAATAACTGACAGAAGCCCATCAAATCAACATGTACAGTATCTTTTGGGAATTGGCTTCTCCTCACTCCAACTGGGTTGCATGGAAGATTGCATTGGTGAAAATTTACCTCACTGAAGGAGGCCATTCAGCCTATTGTGCTCATTATAAGGGAAAATGTGTAAGTTGCAAATGACCTCTAAAGTCCCATTTAATCACCCCTCTGATATATTTAAGCATAACAGATTTTATTCAAATATTTGATCTTTTATGATAATCTCAGTTCTATTAGCACACTTTCTTCATGTGGCACGCAAGAAAGACTTTTCTGAAAACTCAAGTTCATGTTAGAAAGGCATCATGATGCAAAATATGCCCCAGTCATGGTTAATGATTCTTGTTCAGCATCTGTAAAGCAAACAAATATAATAAGACCCACGGGATCACAAATATAATGGAACAAACTGGAGTCTTATTTAGGAACCTGGACAATTAGAGGAACCCAACAGTAAAACACATCATGAAAAGATTATCAAGTCCTGAAACTCAAGGGCATGTTTACAACAATAAAGAGGACAACCTTCTATCACCACATTCGGAAAAGATTGGGAAATTATGAGAGCCAGCTCTCACGGTCAAAGGCAGAGAGCCGTGCCTTATTTACCATTGGTTTTAGCCGTAAAATAAAATGCAGAATAAAACCTCATGACTAACAATTGTGTTCTCAACACATTACCCTTTGTTTAGAAGCCCCTCCAATTACTTATACATCAATATAAGTAAAAACTTGGTTCAATCGCGACTTTTTTTTCAAATTATGTTTTCCAGATGATAATACAAGTTCAATGTCAGTGTTTAGTGACAATAACTTCTAACCTTGTATTTGGATTGTCACAGTTCGACGCTTCATGTTTCTTTTGCAAGAGGTTTGGTGGCTGGAAATTGATCTTGGAGCTGGCCAGGAATTTGGAGAACCCCTTTTCAGTGAAGTTGTTGCTCTTCAGGGTTCCCTTTCAGGTCTTTGCTCTTTTGTTATATTCCAAGTCAGGAATGGAGTAACTTGATATGAATATATTGGAGAGGTCTTATGGGGGTGGGCTTATTCTCATTTTTAATAAAGTCATTGACATCTGTTTTCACCGTGGTCATCCTCAGCTGCCGTGTAAGTGCTTAAAATAATAACATTCAATATCAAAACTGACCAAGTAATCATAATTAATTCTTGGGGTGGGTGACATAAGAAAGTGTTAATTCAGGTAATCTATAAAGTCTGTGGCATTGGCCATTCCAGAAAATCCCAGGAGAATAACTTCCTCCCGAATATTTTATCCCCATTATCTCTGAGGATGCTATGTTTCCATGGTATTTTATAAGCTATGACGTAGCTTCTGTATCATGTTGTATTAGCAAGAAGAGTGCCATTCTCTACTGCCATATTAGCCATATACTTGGACTCTGAGAGACTGGTACTCTTGATGATCGTTCTTTTGAATATGAGGCTCAAAGGGATACGGTTCCTTGGAGCCTTGACTACAGGCAGTTGTTTCTTCATCTGCTCTGGACTTTATTTCTTTACTTTTAGACCCTAAACTGAGCAGAGCTTGATGCTTCCTCATGTGGAAGCCCTTCAGGCTATTAATTAATTTATTTGGAGCGGGTGACAATCGACTGATTGTTGGGGCACATAACTAGTGTAACCCGTGTTATTTTGGTATTCTTTTGAAATTGAACTGTATCACTAAATGTGATCATGTCATGATGATGTTTTCCAATATGGACTGATAATCTATTGTGTTTGATTTGAATGTCAGAAGCACATTGGATACTGTACTCCCCATACGCAGCTGTAAACTACTGTTGGATAAATTATGTTGTTCAAAGGTGGTGAGGTGGATTATAAAGGCATGGATAAGTGGAGCACGGGATGGGAACAGGGTCCTTTCTCTTCTATGAGTTTCTAATGGAGTATATATAAAGACCTTTCAAAATCATGAGGATAAAATTGTAAATGTAGTCTGTCCACACTTGTCAGGGGAACCAGAAGATACCTCAAAGTACTGGAAAGGTACTACCGAATATGGCTCTGAAAAATCCTCAAAATTCCCTAGCACAGGGGTTCCCAACCTTTTTATGCCATGAACCAATAACATTAAGCAAGGGATCCATGGACCTTGGGTTGGGAAACCCTGCCCGAGCAGTACAATCTAATCAATTTTAGGATCCTCTTCCAGAACAATATTCATAACATTAGGGCTCAAATTACATTCGGTTTTTCTCCAATATCAATGCCACATCAACTGCATGTGCACACCAGACCCAAAGCAGATCCTCTATTGCAAGCTTCCATGGCAAGAGACTACCAGGCAAAAGGAGGAAACTATTCAAGGGTTTTAAATGTAAAGTCCCCACTGATTAGTTCGAAGTTCTTGATGCCTCAATATTGAGGAGCATCTGGGATGAGACTGACCATTTCACGTATTTGTGTTGGAGGCATGTGGAAACACTGAAAATGGTGGAAAGTGTGCAGCGTGTCCCATGCTGTTCAACCAATGGTTCCATCAAACACTTCCCGCCACACAGTCCGCTATCCCACTTTGACCTCATAACCCTTTCAAAACCCATAGAACTGGAGAGGAAGCATGTCACCCTTAATCCTCAAAGACTGCTCAAGAAGTAAAAGACCAGTGATACACACCTCACTGGAGATCTGAAAAGCAACTGCACCAGCATAAGACGTGGTTGCCCCACATGGCATGCTTTATAGATCTCAAAAGATGTGACGTGTTTTAAAATGAACAGGAAAGTTTATCATAAATAAGTGCATTGAAATTTCAGGCAACAGTACCCACATTTACATTAACTATTGTTGGTTCACATTATGTTTTAAATATAGGAGCAGTGAACATTACTTCCTGTAATTTCATGTTGATGATAGAAGGTAATTTTATGAAGATGTCCCTCACTTAATTCCTTCTTCTTCCTTTATTGTACCAGAAATTAATAAATATTGCTATACAAAATTGTTGGACTTGATTCTTTCAAGAGCCAAATTATATAAAAAATAAATCATTTTAGTAAGTTCTAGTTGATCAGTGGTGTAATGCTTAACACACACTTTACAGTACAGCGACCAGGGTTCAATTCCCACCACTGCCTGTAAGGGGTTTGTACATTCTTTCCGTGATCATATGGGTTTCTTCCAAGTGCTCCAATTTCCTTACACATTCTAAAGACATACCAATTGGCAGGTTAATTGGTCATGGTAAACTGTCCTGTGATTAAGCGAGGATTGAACTAGGGGGATTGCTGGGTGGTATGGTTCAACAGGCTGGAAGGGCCTATTCTGCACAGTACTCAATAAGTGAATAAATAATCAGTTTCATAAAAGTTGATTGAAAGTAGTAACAATATGATATAAAGACATAAAATATGGACTTTTTTTACAAAGCCAAGGAAAAGAAAGCTCTCCACATTCAATAATCAATACCTTCAACTCATTGTTGTGAATTTAATACAAAGATCACATACAATTGCTGTACTTCAATACCTTGCTAATGCTATTCTGTTCCTCACACTTCAAAGTTCAAAGTACAAAATAAATTTTATTATCAAAGTACATATCTATCACCATATACAACCCTAAGATTCATTTTTGTTGACATACTCAATAAATCTATAGGGTAATAACCATAGCAGAATCAATGAAAAACTGCCCAACTAGGGCATACAACCATAGTGCAGAAGAAAATAAACTGAAAATACAAAAAGAAGAGATAATAATGATAAATAAATAAGCAATAAATATTGAGAACACGAGATGAAGAGTCCTTGAAAGTGAGTCCATTGGTTGTGGATACCATGATGAGGCAAGTCGAGTAAAGTTTTCCCTTTTGGTTCAAGAGCCTGATGGCCAAGGGATAGTAACTGTTCCAAAACCTGGTAGTGTGAGTCCTGAGGCTCTTGTACCTTCTTTCTGATGTCAGCAGTGAGAAGAGAGCATGTACGAGGTGGTGGGGGTCCCTGAAGATGGATGCTGCTTTCCTGCGACAGTGTGTTTCATATAGATGTGCCCAATGGTTCGGAGAGTTCAACCATATCCACTACTTTTTTGTAGGATTTTCCATTCAAGGGCATTGATGTTTCCATACCAGGCTGTGATGCAACCAGTCAATATACTCTCCACCACACAGCTATAGAAACTTGTCAAAGTTTTAGATGTCATGCCAAGTCTTTGCACACTCCTTAGGAAGTAGAGGCGCTGCTGTGCTTTCTTTGTTATTGCGTTTTTGTGCTGGGCACAGGACAGGTCTTCTGAAGTAATAACCCTCTTCACCTCTGATCCCCAGATGAGGATTGGTTCATTGTCCTCTTGTTTCCTTCTCCTGAGGTCTATAATCAGCCCAATGGTCTTGCTGGCATTGAGTAAGAGATTGTTGTTGTGGCACCACTCAACCAAATTTTTAGTCGCCCTCCTATATGTTGATTCATCACCACCTTTGATTCCGCCTACGACAGTGGTGTAGCCAGCAAACTTGAATATGGCATTGGAGCTTGGCTTAGCCACACAGTGTTAAGTGTAAATGGGAGCAGAGAAGGGGGCTAAGCACATAGCCCTGTGGTGCACCTGTGCTGATGGAGGAGATCTTGTTGAACTGACTGAACCTGCAAGTGAGGAAACCAAGGATCCAATTGTATGTGGAGGCCAAGTTCTTGGAACTCATTGATTAGTTTTGAGGGCATGCTGATATTAAATGCAGAGCTGTAGTTGCTAAAGAGCTTCCTGATGTATGCATCTTTAATGTCCAAATGTTCCAGGGTTGAGTGAAGAGCCAATGGGATGGCATCTGCTGGGGACCGGTTGCACCGGTAGGCAAATTGGCTCGGATCTAAGTCGCTTCTCAGGCAGGTGTTGATAAGTTTCATCACCAGTCTCTCAAAACACTTCATCACTGTGGATGTAAGTGCTATTGGGTGATGGTCATTGATGCAAGTCATCACGCTCTTCTTGGCAAAGGTATAATTGAAGCCCGCTTGAAGCAGGTGGGTACCACCCACTGCTGAAGCAAGGGCTTAAAGGTCTCAGTGAACACATTAGCCAGCTGATTAACACAGGTCTTTAGTACTTGCCATGTGCCCTATCTGGCCAGGATGCTTTTTGTGGGTTCACCCTCCTGAAGGCTTCTCACACATCAGCTTCAGAGATTGAAATCATGGGACCATGGGAGGATGTGGGAGATCATGATGATTCCTCCATCTTATGATGGTGAAAGCAAGCATAGAGGGCACTGGGCTCATCTGGAAGTGAAGCCCTGCTGTCTCCTATGTCACTTGATTTAACTTTATAAGGCGTGATAGTGTAGGGTAATTTTACTTCAAGAAATGTTTATAATTCACAACCACCAACATTGAGTTGGGGTTTCACTTTAAGAGGCTGGTCGGATTACAATCAACTACATATGGAATCAAACGAGAGTCAATCAGGAAATAATCAATTCAGGAAAAAGAACGATGTACATGTGAAAAAAAGGAGAATTCCTTATCATTTGGATGTAGAAATCTCCAAATTTCTGAAATCCCAGAATCCAACATAAAAGAGTTAATAATAGTAGCCGACTTATTCGGTAAAGCCGGACTACCTATGGATCTGTCCAACATGGGATTCAAACATAAATTAAAATCACTTCCCATTATCAACATATACTTGTTTAAGTTAGGAAAGGAAGTGAGTAAGTGTTTAAAAAATTCAGGATAATTCTCATTCGGAGCGTAAACATGAACCATAGCGACCTTTTTATTAAAAAGTACCCCAGTAATTAGCAGAAATCTGCCATTAGGATCTGAAATAATGTCTTGATGAATAAATGTAATTGAGGGATCAATAAAAATTGAAATGCCTTTAATTTTGACTTGAGCATTTGAATGGTATTGTTGTTCTTTCCAAAACTTAAAGAAGCATTGATTGTCCTCTTTCCTTACATGAGTCTCTTGTGCAAAAATAATATGAGCATTCAGTCTTTGGAACACTTTGAAAATCTTTTTCCGTTTTATTGGATGGTTTAAACTATTTGTATTCCAAGAGACAAAATTAATAGTATGAGCCATAATTGAAAATTAACCCTTTGGTAAGTAAGGGGTTAACCATAATGTGAACTTATGAAATCGGAACTGGAATACATGATTAGAGAGGAACCGGAAATCTCGACACTGTGGACATCTTTGTAGTTCTGAATCAGTCCAATAGAAAAAATTAGAAAAGAAAAAGACTACTCCCTCCCCCAACCCCAAGTAGAACCCTGAACTAAGCCAAAGAGGGCTGAAGAAAGCACTAACTAATACTAACTTTAACCCCATTTCTGCAAGGGGAAACTCCAAAAATATATGTTAAATAGGTGACCGCCCGAAGACTAATATATGTAAAACATAAACAGTATAGTAAATTAGTCTACATAGTAAAAATTACTAAAATATATGAAATAAAAAAAACAGTATCAGTACGTATAATTAGTTAATTATAAGCGAGTAAATAAAAAATAGCTTCCAAAAGAAGAAAACAGGATTATGGGAAGAAGAAGCATAAGAGCATGGTGTCCCGCAAAAAAAACAAAGGAGATTATACAAAAAGAAAGACAAGTCGCCATTTTAATAATGCGAAAACCAAAAATAGGAAACATATAACTAAAAATGACCGTCGGATCAGATCATCAATAATAATGAAAAAGGAAAAGTTAAAACAAAAGGTTAACTAAGGGAAAATGATGTTATTCACAGGAGATAAATATTCTATATAAGTTATAGAATAACCACTATAGTAATAAACAAAGAACAAAAATCTTGGACTTATAAAAAACCTTCATCAAGTTCGATCCAGAGTTTCCACTTTACCCATGAGATGGCTTTCCGGAGATCATAGCTGGTCTTCTTGTAGCTTTCTTGGTCAATGCTTCTGATCTGGCTCTCAGCAGATTCCAGGTCTCATGGTTCATCCAGGTTTTCTGACTGGGAAGACTCTGAGTGATTTTTTGGGATCACACTTGTCTTCAGCTGTTGTAAATAAAGTCCGATACAACCATGTCAATGTGGACCTTGTTGGTTCTCTTCCTCCCTCCCATGGCCCCATACACCTTCTTACCATGGTTGACCGTACCACTAGGTGGCCGAAGGTCACCCTCTAGCGTCGACAACGGCCGCAGACACGGCTTGCACATTCATCAGCACCTCGGTTGCTCAGTTTGGCATCCAATCTGATACTTCCTCTGACCACAGTCCCCAACTCATTTTGACCTCTGGGCTGCGATGACCCAGAACCCCAGCGTTGGAGCTTCATCACATCACAGTGTATCATCCGCAGTCCGATGGACCATGCGAGCATTTTCACCGGTTCTTAAATGCTGCTCTGAGGGCTTCCCTGATGGATGCGTGTTGGCGTGACCATCTCCTGTGGGTCCTGCTGGGACTCAGAACTGTTCCAAAAGAGGTCCTGTAGCTGTCCATGGCAGAGCTGGTATATCAGCAGCAGAAATTGAAAGTGGAACAAAAGGAGTGAATGACAATGTGAGCTGTCAAGTTTTTTGAAGAGGTGGATGGTCACAACATCTACTGACAAACCATTACCGAAGCAGAAAAATTGCCAGTGAAATTAAGGATGCAACCATTCCCTGATTCATGACCACATCAGGATTCACATGTTAAATGTTTAAGCTTGTTGAATGTTGAAAACACCCAGCACATTCAAAGTAGATTCCTTTCTCCTGGAAATTTAAATACAAGTCTGTTACTTGCAGGTTTGGGGGGATATAACTGTCACCTTTAACCACAGAAATTTGATTTCATTCAACTGAAATGTTACGCAGAGACCTTCGTGACAAATACTGCGCACACTTGCTGCAGGACATTTTGTAGATCCCATTTTTCTGGGTCTTAAAAAGGCCTTCTGACACTATTCATTTAGTTGTGTCAAAGGCTGTTTGTAGAAACCAGGAATTTTGCCGTTCTTCTCAATAAACTAGGCAAGTTAAACACATTGCCAATTCAAATCTTACTTAATGGACCGATATCAATTGGTGTCTATATATCAGACAATGTCAAGACCATTGGATGTAGCTGTGTGTATCCCCAGGGCTCAATACTGGGACCTTTTACTTTTCCTGTCTATATTAATGGCTTTCTGTCTGTGTGCAACCAGCCGAGTTCACATGTATGCTGATAGCACAGTTTTGGTTTGTCAAGGGAAATGTGTCCATTAAATATCAGTTCATGTAAGCCTAGGAATTTCTGTTTGCTATATTGGCACATAAACACTTTATACGATTATGTAAGGTCCCTTTTGTTAATTTAATGGGGTGTCTAAAATAAATATAATAATCTCTCTAATAAAATAATTGACACAGAAATGCCATAGAAATGTATTCAGATTTCAAACTGTAATTTCGAGACTACAACCTCAGAATCAAATCTAGTTTCAAATCAATTAGTTGATAAGCATGTGAGAAAAGTAATTCCGTTCTCTTTTACAGTTTAGGCCAATCAGCCAATCATTCTGACAAATTCAATTGGCTAATTTAAGTGTAAAAGCTGATTGGTTGATGGCCCTGCTAAAGAATGAACAGGCAGTCTGAACAATAGGAGGACAGGCTCATAAAAGCTGGAAACCCTCCTCCTTCCTCCCTCAGCCCTCCTGCTCTCCCCCTCTCTGATACTCTTACCCGGTCACTCCCCTTTCCCCTTCTTTCTCTCTACCCCTCTTCTTCATGATGCGTAACCTAGCCAAGATTATGAACGTTTTGAAGTCTTTCAATCCAATTCCCTTTGATTCTCCTCCATCATTCCTTCAGAAATTAGAGTTGGAAATTCCTGCCAAAATTCACCTTATTTTTCTCCACTTGACATTAATTACTGTGTGCAGCCCATTTGTTGCTTACCACCAGGAATTAGATTGAGAGGTTGCAATTCATGACTTCTTCAATTAACTCACCAGTTAACAAGGAGTACATTCTCAAACTATTGAACTGTATGTAATTTAAAGCTATCAAACTATGTGTAAATATCATTTTTATGCATTGAAACTCACCTGTGCTATTTGCATTATGAAAATTTGTTGCCACAATCTTCACTATAGATCTAGGCTTCGGTGAACTTCCTGGTTGTGTGCGACACAGTAGCTTAGCGGATGGTGCAGTGCTTTACAGTGCCAGCAAAGAGGGTTCAATTGCTGCCACTGATTGTACCAAGTTTATACATTCTCCCCGTGACTGCGTGGGTTTCTCTGGGTTCTCAGATTTCCTCCCACATTCCAAAGAAGTATAGTTAGGGTTATTAAATTGTCAGGCATGCTATATTGGTGCCAAAAGCATAGCACATTCTTAGATTGTGCTGGTTATCCATGCAAACAATACATTTCACTACATTTTTGGCGTACTGTGTATGTGACAAATAAAGCTAATAATTACTCTTTTTAATCTGTAAGTCATAAATCTCTTGAAATGTGAGTCTAATGTTGCCACTGGTTATGCAAACTTAGGGGCACCCAAAGAAATGCTCTATGTTTAGGGGGGGCGGGTCTACTCAGGAGACCCATAATTGTCTACTCACCTAGCATTACTAAATCCCACTCAAGTTTCTTCTGGTCCCACCACCTTCCCCCACATCATTTGATCACATCTTCTTGGAGATCACATTTAACCTCATTTCCTAAGGGTCGGTGTGCAAAGATCATTACCACTACCTGCTTCGCATGTGACAACACTGCAGGATAGATTTTAATGGCTCTTAAAGGGAGTGAACCACAATAATAAAATAAAGTAAGCTGCTTCCATTTTGCAACTTTTGACAACAGTCTGTTTTATGACTTGAAGTACAAAGTGTGAGGGAATTCCAGTCTCTGTCCTCTTCTGTTTTCACTTCCTTTGCTAATTCACCTGGGTCGGAGGGCATATGCTATGATGAGAAGTGAGACAAGCTTGGATTGCTTCTCTGAAGCAGTGGAGGCTGAGAGGAGATCTGACAGAGGTTTGTAAGATTATGAGAGGCATAGATAGAGCAGACAAACAACATCATATTAGAAATGCCTAATACCAGAGGGCATGTATTTTTAAGGTGAGAAGGGACAACTTCAAAGAAGATATGAGGACCAAAATTTTTTCTTTACACAGAAAGTGGGGGGCGCCCTGGAATGCAGTGCCTGGGGTGGTGATAGTGTCAGATACATGAGGGACTTGTAAGAGGTGTTTGGATTGGTATATTTATGTGAGGAAAATCGAAGGATATGAGCATTATGTCCGGATAAGGAAATAGTATAATTGGCAATTTGATTATTAATTCATTTGGGTCATCATCATAGTGGACGGAAGAGCCTGATCTTGTGCCATACTAGAAACATAGAGACACAGAAAACCTACAGCACAATACAGGCCCTTCGGCCCACAATGTTGTGCCGAATATGTACGTATTTTAGAAATTACCTAGGGTTACTCATAGCCCTCTAATTTTCTAAGCTCCATGTACCTATCCAGGAGTCCCTTAATAGACCCTTTCGTATCCGCCTCCATCACCGTCACTGGCAGCCTATTCCACTTTCTGCGTAAAAAACTTAATGCTGACATCTCCTCTGTACCTGCTTCCAAGCACCTTAAAACTGTGCCCTCTCGTGTTAGCCATTTCAGCCCTTCCACAACCTTCCTGTAGTGAGGTGACCAGAACTGAGCACAGTACTCCAAGTGGGGTCTGAACAGGGTCCTCTAATGCTGTAACATTACTTCTCGGCTCTTAAACTCAATCGCACGGTTAAAGAAGGCCAATGCACCATATGCCTTCTTAACCACAGAGTCAACCTGCGTAGCAGCTTTGAGTGTCCTATGGACTTGGATCCCAAGATCCCTCTGATCCTCCACACTGCCAATTCTCTTACCATTAATACTATATTCTGCCATTATATTTGACCTACCAAAATGAACCACCTCACACTTACCTGGGTTGAACTCCATCCGCCACTTCTCAGCCCAGTTTTGCGTACTATCAATGTCTCGCCCTAACCTCTGACAGCCCTCCACACTATCCACAACACCATCAAACTTTGTGTCATCAGCAAATTTACTAACTCGTCCCTTCATTTCCTCATCCATGTCATTTATAAAAATCACGAAGAGAAGGGGTCCCACAACAGATCCCCGAGGCACATCACTGGTCACCGGCCTCCATGCAGAATATGATCCGTCTACAACCACTCTTTGCCATCTGTGGGCAAGCCAGTTCTGAATCCACAAAGCAATGTCCCCATGGATCCCAAGCCTCCTTACTTTCTCAATAAGCCTTGCATGGGGTACCCTATCAAATGCCTTGCTGAAATCCATATACACTACATCTACTGCTCTACCTTCATCAATGTGTTTAGTCACATCCTCAAAAAATTCCATTAGGCTCGTAAGGCACAATCTACCTTTGACAAAGCCATGCTGACTATTCCTAATCATAATATACCTCTTCAAATGTTCATAAATCCTGCCTCTCAAGATCTTTTCCATCAACTTACCAACCACTGAAGAAAGACTCACTGGTCTATAATTTCCTGAGCTATCTCTGCTCCCTTTCTTGAACAGGGAACAACATCTGCAGCCCTCCAATCCTCCAGAACCTCTCCTGTCTCCATTGATGATGCAAAGATAATTTCCAGAGGCTCAGCAATCTACTCCCTCGCCTCCCATAGTAGCCTAGGGTACTTCTCGTCCGTTCCCAGAAGCTTATCCAACTTGATGCTTTCCAAGAGTTCCAGCACGTCCTCTTTCTTAATGTCTATATGCGCAAGCTTTTCAATCTGCTGTAAGTCATCACTACAATCACCAACATCCTTTTCCATAATGAATACTGAAGCACAGTATTCATTAAGTACCACTGTTGTCTCCTCCGGTTCCATACACATTTTTCCACTGTCACAACTGATTGGTCCTATTCTGTCTTGTCTTGTCCTCTTGCTCTTCACATACTTGTAGAATGCCTTAGGGTTTTCTTTAATCCTGCTCGCCAAGCCTTCTCATGGCCCCTTCTGGCTCTCCTAATTTCATTCTTAAGCTCCTTCCTGCTAGCCTTATAATCTTCTAGATCTCTATCATTACCTAGCTTTTTGAACCTTTTGTAAGCTTTTCTTTTCTTCTGGACTAGATTTTCAACAGCCTTTGTGCACCATAGTTCCTGTACCCTACCATCCTTTTCCTGTCTCATTGGAATGTACCTATGCAGAATACCACGCAAATATCCGCTGAAAATTTCCCACATTTCTGCAGTACATTTCCCTGAGAACATCTGTTCCCAATTCACGCTTCAAAGTTCCTGCCTGATAGCTTTATATTTCCCCTTACTCCAATTAAACGCTTTCCTAACTTATCTGTTGCTGTCCCTCTTCAATGCCATGGTAAAAGAGATAGAATTGTGATCATCCCCTGAGAGACCTGACACCTGACAAGGTTCATTTTCCATTACCAGATCAATACTGTTCTATGTTCTATTGGAAAACTTAAAAATGAATAGACTGGCATATGAACACATTGTTCAATTATTTATTCCTCTTGCTGATATTTCCACTGTATTCTTCCAGCTTGGAAACTCCTTCCTTTCTCCATCTTCCGATCTTCCTTGCAGCAGCTCCCCACCCCGCCCCCATTAGCTAGCCCATGTTTCCTGGCAAGCTTCAAATGAGTTAATAAATTCTGAAGTTCTACATTCACTTTAATTTCTGTCTTCAACGCTCTGTGCTTTTACGAAACTGCTGTCACCTACTGATAAATTGCAGGTTTCCCCCTTGCCTCCAACTACTCTAACAGTTCAACCAATGTCTTTAGCAGACTCTAGCAATCTTTCACATTAAAATAGATTTCAAATATCTTTTTGTCAGTTCCCATGTTTTTAATACTTCCTATTTCAGGTCCCCTTGGAAAAAAACATAAAACATGAATTAGAAAGTAGCAATTTACATTATAAGGATTTAATGTTAGTTTTCATCTCAGTTTAGTTAACATTTATTATATAAGATTGGAAGAATACAAATAACTTGTGATGAAATATGGGGGGGCAGCATGGTCGCATTGCAGTTAACGTAACACTATTATAGCAACAGTAACCTGGGTTCAATTCTGCCTCTGTCTGTAAGGAGTTTGTACATGGGTTTCCTCCAGGTGCTCCAGTTTCAACCCACATCCCAAAGACGTATCAAATGGCAGGTTAATTGGTCACCTTGGTATAATGGGTCCAGCGGGTTCGTTGGTCCGGAAGGGCGCGTTACCATGTTGTATCTTTAAATAAAAATAAAATCAAGTATATATTTAAGTGTTAAGAATGACATTATTCTCCTCAGTGCTACCTTCAGAGCATTTGTGGGGTGACGGTGGGCTTTCAATGTTCTATCATTCATTCTATGGAATGTCTTGTTTTGTGGATGTCTGTGGAGAGTACAAATTTCAGGTTGTATACTGTATACATTCTCTATTATGAAATGAACCTACATGAAATAAATTTGTGCTCCATATTACAGCAGTCACCGGTTTCAGAAGGTGTACTTTTGGTTCTGAAATGCTCCAGGGTGTGTTGGGGTTGTGAAGACACTAAATAAATTCTGCTTAAATGCAAGTCTCCCTTTCTACAGCAATCAATGACAGAAGGAAATGGCTTTTTCCTACTCCAAAACATATGATATCATGTAAGAATTTCATTCCCAGAAGGGAAAAAAGTTAATGAGCTGGGTAAAAATTTCCCTTCACTGGTAATCTAGTTGAGATCAGTCAGAGTCTGTATGATTTGCAATCTCAAGTGATCACTGTAATTTATGTAATTGCATAGGATTGACGTAAATATGATGATCATTGCTTAAGAAAACCTGAAAAAGCTGTCTTTGTATATCTTGTTCCATAAGACCAGAAACTGCACAACGCCACAGCAGCATATAAACGTGAAAGAATTGTTAGAGATCTTCCTCCACTAGTGTAACGCATGTGTTAGCCCATTCGTTATGCATTAGTGGAGAAGCAGAAAGGAATATCAAAACGATGCTTTAAAGGTTTTGATGCTTCGGTACAGAGGTACCATTTCCAGAGAACTGTCATGTTGTTCAAGACTAGAACTGGAAACACCAGGAAGTTTTGGAATATAGCGATATTTAAAAGTGCAGTTGTTCTATTTACTTGCACTCATCGAGCATTGACATACTGTAGCTTGTGAACATGTCTGCACGATACCCATACTAAATTCAGAAGGTCTAGTTGCATCTCTTGCTTGGAACTCACTTTATTTATTGATTATTTATTGAGATACACCGTGGAGTAGGCCCTCCAGTCCTTCGAACCACACTGCCCAGTAATCCCCCGTTTTAACGCTAGCCTAGTCACGGTACAATTTACAATGGCCAATTAGCCTACCAACCAATATGTCTTTGGACTGTGGGAGGAAACCCATGTGGTTAAGGGGAAAATGAACAAACCCCTTACAGACAGCGATGGGAAATGAACCCTGCTTACCTGTACTGTAAAGCGTTGTGCTAACCACTATGCTACCATGCCACTCCTCCGGGGTATTATAGTAATTGATGTGCTTTATGATAGATTATTTAAGATATACCAAGCCATGTGTTGTTGAAATGTGACTGGCCAGTTTCCAAGCTAATTCTCTTAATACTAACAAACCTGGTGCCAGGGCGTATTGAGAAACCACACACCCCCCTTCTCAGACAAGATGCTTGATGTGTTACGAGCGCATGGGGTGTTTTTTTTTAGGTTAAAAAGCTCAGGCAGGCATTGCAATCAATTGCCATATAGGAAATGTGAATGTGAGAATTTAAAAGATTCTTGAATCAGGTCAATGGTAGCAATGATTAGTATATTGTTAATCAAGTTCTCTTACACTGCCATTCCTAAATTGCCATCAAAGCATTATCACTTTCGGTTGGCTTGTTAGTGAGTCATGAATATTAAAGAGACCTACCAAATGGAACCAGAGTCCTGCAGGAGCAAGCACTACAGCTGAAGAGGCTAAATGAGCCACGACTGTTACTTTTTACAGATTCTGTTATAATTCGCAAACTGAAGGGCTATCTATTTAATTATTTTCAATATAGCCTTAATAGTGAATAAGCAGAAATTAGATGAATGACTTACAGAATAGAATGACTATCAGTGACATTTGTTTGATCGAGGTCTCACGTTAATGTAGTGCTTAACTGTGGGGGATGTCAGATATGGTAGGAATGAGAGGTGGATGATTGTTTTGGCTTTTGGAATAACACCGTGGCAATTTATATGGGATGGAGGAAAGACTTAACTCTTAATACTAAATGAACATTTTCCACCATTGGCTGTGAATTATGATAAAACTGATTAATATGTACTTTCAGAAATATGTTATCAATCCTTCAAAATTTTACAAATATTAAAATAAACCAAGCTTGCAATTGATAATGGTATTACCAGAACTCTATTACTCTCGATCAATTCTGCTGCTTTATTAATGCGCTCACTTTAAGATTAGGAATCACAGCTAGCTGCCAATATTAATAGTAATATGATTTGAAAAAATAATATGTTTCCTTGCTAACATCATCAACAACAATTTCTGGGCTTTATTGAAAACATTTATCGAAAATTGCTTTGAATTTTGACAAATGTTTCATGAATGCACCGATACCATGTGTTCAACAAATGACGTTTAGTTGTTCAACAGGTTAAAGGTTACAGTGCCAAATCAAATTTGTTTGTGAATCTGCAGTGGGCAGGGCATCAAAGGAATCAGGCTGGTGAGATTTACTTCTGCATGACCCCTAGTGGCCATTTCCTGAATGACACATAAGGGATCATTGTGTCTCAAAACTTGACCACTTAGCAATTTCCTTTTTATGATGGTTTTGGGACTGATTCAGAAATTCCAGAAATTCAACAGTGTTGTTCCGGTCACAAATCACGCTTTTGCTGATGATGTTTTTATTGCCCTGAATGCATGTGCAATGATGTAATTCCATATAAAATACTCCTTTAGTGGGCTGCCAACAGAAATTAGTTCACTAAACTCTGAAGCCTGCTTGTTTCTGGGCTTTCTTGGCCCCCACATAGGTCAAAATACAGTAGCATGTTCAAAAGGGACTTCCTGAGCAGAATCCCTGTCCAGTGTTGAAAAGCTAGCTGAGGTAAGCTTACTTACTTACCCTCTCATGTTTTTCAGCCCCATCTATGAACATTATATCAACCTCTCCCCTCCTAGTAGAACACCCTTGATCAATATTACCCCTTTCTTCCCTTAGGATTGCATCACATTTTGGGAGCACAATGTATGTGAGTGATTGCATCTCATACATAATAGTGAGGATAAATTCCCTCCCTGTTCCGGGAGTGGCCCTTTTGCCTCACTGTCCAATAAATTATCTTCATCAGCTTTTTAAGAGACAGTTTTCTGGATTTGCATCAGACCTGTGTACCTAAGCTTTTCTTTGACATTACTCTCAGCTCCATTTGTAAGAATATACCCCTTTTTCTTGGAACCTGTCACACTACACTACTGAATCCTTTAATCATTCTAACTTCTACAATTGAAATCACCCCAATCCTATTAGAGCCATCGAGTTATACAGCATGAACCAGACCCTTTGGCCCAACTTGTCTCTGCCGATCAAGATGTCTATATGAGTTGTTCCCATTTGTCTGAATTTAGCCTCTAGGCTTTTTTCCTATCCATGTGTCTGTCCAAATGTTTCTTAAATGTTGTAATTTCCGCATCTACAGCTTCCACTGGCAGCTTGTTCCGTTTATTCACCACCCTCTGCATAGGATAGCTGTTCCTTGGGTCCCTTTTAAGTGTTTCCACTCACTTTAAATCTATGTCCTCTAGTTTCTGACTCCCCTACAATGCAAGGAAAGAATGTGACTATCAGTCTTATCTGTGCCCCTCATGATTTTATACACCTCCCTGATGACACCTCTCAACCAGGGGAAAATGTCTCCTCTTAGGGCAAGGGTTTCCAACTTTGGGTCCATGGACCCCTCAGTTAATGGTAAGGTTTCATGGCATAAAAGAGGTTGGGAACCCCTGTCTTAGGTTAATTCAGACCTGATCTATGCATACTTTCCTCATAATTTGAAGTTATAGCCCTGATATGCAAACGCTCTCTGGGGCAAACTCTAAGGGATGATCCCCAGGAATGAACACAAGGTTCCAACTACAGTCCAATCAGAGCTTCACATTACTTAAGCATAGGTCCACTTCTGCATTCCTGCTCCTGTGAGGTAACTTCCATCATCCTTTTAATTACATTCTGTACCTGTCTATTGCGACCCACGGGACTGCAGAAGTCAGAATCTGGAACAGCGAACAGTGCGCTAGGCGAACTCATTGCGTTGAGCAGCATCTGTGGGGTGGCAAACTGTCAGCGTTTCAGGTCAAAGTCGTGATGCAGGGTTTTGACTTCTTCCCCTCCCAACAGATGCTGCTCAACCTGCCGATTTAACCCCCCCCCCCCCCAGCTGATTGGTGGATACTACTGATTCCAGTACACGGGCAACTGAATCTCTCTTTTCCATTTCAGGTCTGAGCTTCTCACATTTTAGGAATCATTATCACATATTCTGTAATTTCCTGTACCAAAGTGTTTCAATCCTGGTTAGACCATCAAGAGAAATATCCAGGATCCAGTTCCTCAAATTCGTGGAAAGCTAAATTGGATTGCAAGCTATATCAGGACACAATTTTGACTTGCTGGCGGCTAGTTATAGAGAGGCACTGGAAAATGGTTTTACCAGCATGTTATTTTACAAAGGGCTGCCTTAATATTTTAAACACTGTTTCTGCAGAAGCAGCAGGACATAGTGTCATAAATGAGTTGTAGAGTTCTATTTGATGTGACTTAAAAAAGGAACTTCAAAATATTGTATTTCAGCCACATTATCCAGCCCTCCAGTACTTTCCAGGAGACAAGATTAATCTCCTGAAGGCTTCTGTGAACAACCTTGTACAAAATGTATTGGAGTGAAAATGAAATTGAAGTTTCTTTGATTATTATTATACACCGGAGTGACCAGGGAAGGGTAGCATCTCTGGTGAAAGGGCTTGTTGTGTCCATCTGGGGCAGTTCACTCAGCTTTTGATCCCACTAGACACTTAGCTCTCACCTGAAGCTCCAAGTCGCTGCTTGCATAAGCTTCCCCAGCATTTTGTGTGTGTAACTTTTGCTACTCTTAACTAACAAATAAAAGTGTGACGTCACGCACTTGAGAAGGAGGAATCAAAAGGTGGACTATTGTCTATCAAGTAAGAAATGGGGCAGGGCTTTGGATCTTGGTAACACACACAAGATGCTCGAGGAACTCAGTGGGCCAGGCGGCATCTGTGGAAAAGAGTACTGTTGATGATTCTGGATGACATCCTTTGGCAGGACTGGAGAAAAAAAGCCCAGGAGTAGATTTAAAAGGTGGGGGCAGGGGAGAGAGAAACACCAGTTGATAGGTGAAACCTGATGGGGGAAGAGATGAAGTAAAGAGCTGGGAGGTTGATTGCTGAAAAGAGACAGAAGGCCATGGAAGAAAGAAAAGGAGGGAGGAGCACCAGAGGGAGGTGATGGGTGGGCAAGAAGATAAGGTGAGAAAGGGAAAAGGGGATGGGAAGTGGTGAAGGAGATGGGAGGTGGGGACATTACAGAAAGTTTGAGAAGTCAATGGTCATGCCATCAGGTAAGATGCTACCCAGAAGGAATATAAGGTGTTGTTCCTCCCACCTAGGTATGGCCTCATTACAGCAGTGGAGGAGGCCATGGATAGACATCTGAGAATGGGAATGGGAAGTGGAATCAAATGGGTGGCCATTGGGAGATCCCACTTTTTCTGGCGGACGGAGTGTTGGTGCTCAGCAAAGCAGTCTCCCTATCTACATCAGCTCTCTCTGATATACAGGAGGCCACACCGGGAGCTCCAGACATAGTGTATGACCCCAACAGACTCACCTGAAGTCTCGCCTCACTTGGAAGGAGTATTCAGGGCTTGATAGTGAGGGGGAGGTGTAGAGGCAGGTGTAGCACTTGTTCTGCTTGCAAGAATAAGTGCCAGGAGGGAGATCAGTGGGCAGGGACAAATGGACAAAGGAGTCACGTAGGGAGCAATCCCTGCGGAAAACAGAACGTAGGGGGTTGGGGGTAGGGAAAGATATGCATGGTGGTGGGATCCCGTTGGAGATGGCGGAAGTTTCTGGATGTGAAGGCTGGTGAGGTGGTAGGTGGAACAAGAGGAACCCTATCCCTGGCAGGGTGGTGGGAGGATGGAGTAAGAACAGATATGTGTAAAATGGAAGAGATGTCATTGAGGGCAAAATTGATGATAGAGGAAAGGAAGCCCCTTTCTTTGAAAAAGGAGGACATCTCCTTCGTTCTAGAATGAAAAGCCTCACCCTGAGAGCAGATGCAGTGGAGATGGAGGAATTGAGCGAAGGGGGTGGTATTCTTGTATCAGCAAGGGAGATGAGGCTGAGTACAGGGCTACGGTAGGAAACTTTGTCACATGGTGTGAGCAGAATTATCTGCAGCTTAATGTGAAAAAGACTAAGGAGCTGGTGGTAGACCTGGGGAGAGCTAAGGTACCGGTGACCCCTGTTTCCATCCTGGGGGTCAGTGTGGACATGGTGGAGGATTACAAATACCTGGGGATACGAATTGACAATAAACTGGACTGGTCTAAGAACACTGAGGCTGTCTACAAGAAGGGTCAGAGCCGTCTCTATTTCCTGAGGAGACTGAGGTCCTTTAACATCTGCTGGACGATGCTGAGGATGTTCTACGAGTCTGTGGTGGCCAGTGCTATCATGTTTGCTGTTGTGTGCTGGGGCAGCAGGCTGAGGGTAGCAGACACCAAAAGAATCAACAAACTCATTTGTAAGGCCAGTGATGTTGTGGGGATGGAACTGGACTCTCTCACGGTGGTGTCTGAAAAGAAGATGCTGTCTAAGTTGCATGCCATCTTGGTCAATGTCTCCCATCCACTACATAATGTACTGGGTGGGCACAGGAGTACATTCAGCCAGAGACTCATTCCTCCGAGATGCAGCACAGAGCGTCATAGGAAGTCATTCCTGCCTGTGGCCATCAAACTTTACAACTCCTCCCTTGGAGGGTCAGACACCCTGAACCGATAGGCTGGTCCTGGACTTATTTCATAATTCACTGGCATAATTTACATATTACTATTTAACTATTTATGGTTCTATTACTATTTATTATTTATAGGCAACTGTAATGAAAACCAATTACCCCAGGGATCAATAAAGTATGACTATGACTATTTGTGCATGGACAACATAAAGTCATCATAAATGCAAATAGCATATTGACCTTCATGGCTGGAGAGTTCAAGTTCATTTTTAAATCATGTTACATCTATATAGGTTGCAGATGAGGCTGCACCTGTAGTATTGTGTATAGTTTCAAGTTCAAGTTTATTGTCATAGAGAAACATAGAAAATCTACAGCACAATACAGGCTTTTCGGCCCACAAAGCTGTGCCGAACATGTCCTTACCTTAGAAATTTCCTAGGGCAAATAGAAATAGCCCTCTATTTTTCTGAGCTCCATGTACCTGTCCAGGAGTCTCTTAAAAGACCCTATCGTACCCGCCTCCACCACCATTGCCAGCAGCCCATCCCACGCACTCACCACCCTCTGCAAAAAAACCTTACCCCTGACATCTCCTCTGTACCTGCTTCCAAGTACCTTAAAAATGTGCCCTTTTGTGCAAGCCATTTCAACCCTGGGAAAAAGCCTCTGACTATCCACACGATCAGTGCCTCTCATCATCTTACACACCTTTATCAGGTCACCTCTCATCCTCTGTCACTCCAAGGAAAAAAGGCCGAGTTCACTCAACCTATTCTCATAAGGCATGCTCCCCAATCCAGTCAATATCCTTGTAAATCTCCTCTGCACCCATTCTATGGTTTCCACATCCTTCCAATAGTGAGGCAACCAGAATTGAGCACAGTACTCCAAGTGGTGTCTGACCAGTGTCCTATATAGCTCCAACATTACCTCTCGGCTCCTAAATTCAATCCCACCATTGATGAAGGCCCAATACATTACATGTCTTCATAACCACAGAGTCAACCTGCGCAGCAGCTTTGTGTCTTATGGACTGGGACTCCAAGATCCCTCTGATCCTCCACACTGCCAAGAGTCTTACCATTAATACTATATTCTGACATCATATTTGACCTACCAAAATGAACCAACTCACACTTAACTGGGTTGAACTCCATCTGCCATTTTTCAGCCCAGTTTTGCATCCTTTCAATGTCCCGTTGTAACCTTTGACAGGTCTCCACACGACCCACAACACCTCCAACTTTTGTGTCATCAGCAAATTTACTATCCCATCCCTCCACTTCTTCATCCACACCATTTATAAAAATCACGAAGAGAAGGGGTCCCAGAACAGATCCCTGAGGCACACCACTGGTGACCAACCTTCAACTGTATTGTCATTCAACTGTACACGTTTACGGCCAAACAAAACATCATTCCTCAAAGGCTAATGTGCACAACAGAGTACGTATAGTCACACACAGCACATTGAGTTATGATCCAGCAGACGCAAGTCCCTGAGGGGCACGACTTGAAGGCTGACAGTTTCACATAAAGGCTGAAGGGGATGTTTATGCCAGACTGTATAATGTTACTGGCATGATTTTATAATAGAATAAACAGTTGTATGAATATGTGAAACAGCAGGAACAAAAGATGAGAAGTGGCCAGTACAGGTTGAGAGTGTGTTTGTGAGTTGGAGAATGGGGGCGGTTGGGGGATGTACAGGGAATCAGAGAGGGTGTACGTTTGTTTGGGTGGCCGCAAGTTGTTAAGAAGTCTAACATCCTGGAGGTAGAAGCTGCTACCTTGCCTGATCGTTCTGCTTCTTATGCCACAGTACCTTCTGCCCGATGGCAGGAGGTCAAAGGGATTGTGGGAGTGAGGGGAGGGGTCTTTGACAATGCTGGAGGCACTGCATATGTAGTGCTCCTGATATATGCTCTGAGGGGGGTGGCGGAGAGACCCCCATGATGTTTCAGCAGTCGTCACTACCTGTTGCAGGGTCTTGTGACCTGATGCCTTGCAGTTCCCATACCAGACGGTGGTGAAGCTGGTCGGAGCATTCTAGATGGTTCTCCGATAGAATCTGGTGAGAACGGGGAAGGGGAGCCTCAGGAAGTAGAGGCACTGCTGTGATCACTTGGCTGAAGAGGTGTTGTTGAAGGACCAAGTGAAATCACCAGTAATGTGCACACCAGAAAACCCAGAGAAGCCACTGATGTCCAGTACGGAGTTTTGGCTGCCTTATTTAAAAAAAACAGTGGATATTTTAGCACTGGAAGAAATTCACTGAGAAAAGAGAGTTGTCCTTTCATGAACTGGGGAAAACTGAACTGGTATTCTTTGGAGTATAGAGAAATGAAGGATGAACTTATTCAGTAAATATGTTTTGACTGCTTGGAGAGTATTGGAAAATGACACATAGTTACAAGATAACTAGCAGTGATTTGAAAGTGAGGTCAACGCATTCTCCACTGGCAAGTCTCTGGAATACTTTCACCCAATGGGTTGTGAAGGCTAAATCAATGAAGGTAAAGGGAGATAAGTACTTTTTTTGAAATGTCAGGGAATTGAGGGTTGTGGAGAACTCATTCAGAAGGGAAGCCAAGGTCCCGGGCAGATCAGTCACGGTCATACTGAATGGCAGAGCAGTGTAGAGGTGATGGTCAGCATACTCCTGCTCCTATTGTCTTGTGCTATTGGCTCAGCACTAGGCAGAAGATCCAAGCTACTGAAAACTCCGAGGGTTCCAGTATTCTAAGATATATATTCAAAATGGGTAATACAGTTATAAAAATATAAAGATAAAGAAGTATTTTAAAAGAAGGATGAAGCATCCATAGGTAACAAGTGAACTCAAAGGCAGAATAAAAGCCAAAGAGAGGTGTGGTAAACCATATATATATGTTGTAACTGGGTTACCTGTCTGGACACGCCCCTCTGCTGACTGCTCCTGTGGCTCCTCCCACAGACCCTGAATAAAGGCAATTACACCATTGCTCCTCCTTCTCAGTCCAGGGGCAGATACTCAGCATGAAGGAGGTCAGATTTTACTGCTAACAAAAGCCTTTCAGTATTTACTCTACTTCCAGTCTTTTGGAGTTATTGACGGTGCGTCAAGAGGGCATATAATATAGCAAAAATTAGTGGGAAGTTCAAGGTTTGGGAGATTTTTACAAAAATCAGCAGAAGGCAACTAAAAAGTCCATATGGAGAGAAAAGATGAAACATGAAGGTAAGCTGGCCAACAATATCAAAGAGGATACATAAACATTTTTCAGATACATAAACAGTAAAAGAAAGGCGAGAATAGATATTGGACACTGGAAAACGATGCTAGAAAGGTAGTAATGGGGATACAGAAATAGTGGACAAATTTAATAAGCATTTTGCATCAGTCTTCATTGTGGAAGACACGAGCGGTATGCAAGAAAGAAATGTGTGCATTTGTTATTACTAAGGGTAAAGTGCTTGGGAAGCTGAAAGCTCTGAATGTCCATAAGTCATCTGGACCAGATGGACTTTACCCCATTGTTCCAAAAGAGGTAGCTGAAGAGATTCGGAAGCATTAGTAATGATTCCATTACCATTAGATTTTGGAATTGTTCGGGAGGATTAGACAATTGCAAATGTTCATCTACTTATGAAGGGAGGGAGGCAGAGGAAAGAAAATTATAGGCCAGTTAGCCCGACCTCAGTGGTTAGGAAGATGTTGAAGTCCTTTATTAAGGATGAGATTCTGGGTTAATTAGAGGCAGATTACAAAATAGGCCAAATCAGTATGTTTTCCTTAGGTGAAATTTTGCTTCACGAATCTGCTGGAATTATTTGAGAAAATAACAGGTAGGACAGACAAAGGAGAGTCAGTGGATGTTGTTTACTTGGATTTTCAGAAGGCCCTTGACAAGGTGCCATGCATGAGACTGCTTAACAAGATATGATCCAATGGTATTACACAAAAGATACTAGCATGGATAGAAGATTGGCTGACTGGCAAGCGGCAAAGAGTCAGAATAAAGGGGGCCTATTCTGCTTGGCTGCCAGACAAGTGGTGTTCCACAGAGGTCAGTATTGGGACTGTTCATTTCTCATTATACGTCAGTGATTTAGATGATGGAAATGATGGCTTTGTGGCCAAGTTTGCGGGCAATACAAAGATAGGTGGAGGGGCAGGTAGTGTTGATGAAGCAGGAACTGTACAGAAGGATTTGGACTGATTGAGAGAGTAGGCAAAGAAATGATAGATGGAATATGGTGTAAGGAAGTGTATGGTCAAGCATTTTGGTAGAAGGAATAAGGGTGTAGACTATTTTCTAAATGAGGAGAAAATTCAAAATTCAGAGGTGCAAAGCGATTTGAGAGTCCTGTCAAGGTTCCCTGAGATAACTTAACTTACAGGTTTACCCAATGGTAAAGTAGGCGAATCCAATATTCGCATGCATTTCCAGCGGACTAGAATTTGAAAGCAAGGATGTGATGCTGAGACTTTGGATTGATCAGACCACACTTGGAGTAGTTTTGGGCCACATATCTAAGAAATGATGTGCTGACATTGGAGAGGGTCCAAAAGAGGTTCATGAGAATGATTCTGGGAATTAAAGAGTTAATGTATGAGGCATATTTGATGGCCCTGGGCCTGTACTTGCTGGAGTTTAAAAGAATGAGAGAGGATCACAATGAAACCCATCAAATATTGAAAAGCCTAGATAGAGTGTATTTGCAGAGGATGTTTCCTATAGCGGGTGAGTCTAGGACTAGCGGACATGGCCTTAAAATAGAGGGATGTCCATTTAGAACAGAGATGAGGAGGAATTTCTTTAGCCAAATGGTAGTGAATCTGTAGAATTCATTGCCATGGACAGCTATGGAGGCCAAGTCATTGCATATATTTAAAACGGAGGTTGATACATTCTCAGTTCGTCAGGCTGTCTAAAGTTACAGGGAGAAGGCAGAGGATGGGCTGAGAGTGATTATAATTAACCATGATGGAATGGTGGAGGAGACTTAATGGACTGAGTGGCTGAATTCTACTCCTATGTCTTATGGTCTAAAAATGGCAAGATATAACATTTCACAAACAAGAGAAAATTTGCAGATGCTGGAAATCCGAGCAACACACACAAGATGCTGGAGGAACTCAGCAGGCCAGGTAACATCTATGGAAAAAAAGTACAGTCAATGTTTTGGGCAGAAACCCTTCCGCAGGACTGGAGAAAAAAGCTGAGGAGTAGATTTGAAAGGTGAGAGGAGGGGAGAGAGAAACATCAGGCGATAGGTGAAACTCGGAGAGGGAGGGATGAAGCAAAGAGCTAGAAAGTTGATTGATGAAAGAGACAGAAGACCACGGAAGAATGAAAAAGGGGGGTGGGAGCACCAGAGGGAGGTAATGGGTGGGCAAGGAGATAACATGAGAGAGGGACAAGGAGATGGGAAATGTTGAAAGGGGGGGAGAGGCATTACTGGAAGTTTGAGATCCAATATTTTTTTGAAAAGCCAGTGTCTTAAATTCTGGTCAGTTGAGGGACTAGTTGACCACATCAGTGTTACCACATGTTAAAGTACAATTGTGCTTAACCTGTTCACCAGTGAAGCAATCGTAGTTATGGTGTGTCCCCACCACACATCTGGGAAGTACATTCCAGACTGCATGAGTAAATACTTACCTGACGGCTGCTCTTCCCACCCTTACATCCCAGCAGCTAACCACCATTACAGTTCTTTTGTAACACACACTTGAGGAACTCAGCATGTCAGGAAGCATCGATGGAAAGAAACGAACAGTTGACACTTAAGGCCGAGACCCTTCGTCAGGAAAGTGTACGAGTTAATTTAAACTTATAACCGAAAAAAATGGAGGCCTGTGGTCCAGGTGCAGAATAATGGACTAGGCAGGTTGAGTGGTTTGGCACAGACTGGATGGGCTGAAGGGCCTATTTCTGTACTGTAGTTTTCTATAACTGTCTCAACTTCAAGCATTATGGATGTTTTACAGCTTTGGAGTGCTGTTTCAAAGCTGATTTTAGAAAAAAAGTGGTTCAGGATTTAAATTCATCCATAACTAGAGACAACGGAATAAATTGGCACATGTTAAAATCATAGGAAGCAATATTGATAACCTTAACATGCATGTGACTATGGAGAGGTCCTTGCTTCTGATTGCAATCCAGGAGCTCAGGAAATAGAATGCACACATGTGAATCTTGGATAGGAAAAAGAGTACTGTTTGTTTCTTCCCTTACAACAGCTATAGCACTTTCTCACATAGAACCAGCCATAAAACAATGTGGCCACTCCCTAAGATCATAAAGTTATGATATACAGTACATAAGTATGTCTCTCTTCCAGTATGGTGAAGTACTATGTTAATACTAGTCATACAGTCTCTGATTTAACAGATTTAATATGAGTAGTGCTTACAAAGCCAACGGTTATTGTCATTTTTTATGCCCCGGAATAGCTTAGGTCATTAACAAACTAAGAATTAGAATCAAGGTGCTTATCAATGGCATAAAATTTGTTGTCTTGTGGAAGCAGTATAGTCCAGAGACATAACAATTACTATAATGAGACAGGGGAAGGATGGTAGGGTACAGGAACCATGGCGTACAAAGGCTGTTGAAAATCTAGTCAAGAAGAAAAGAAAAGATTACAAGAGGTTCAAAAAGCTAGGTAATGATAGAGATCTCGAAGATTATAAGGCTAACAGGAAGGAGATGAAGAATGAAATTAGGAGAGCCAGAAGGGACCATGAGTAGGCCATGGTGAGCAGGATTAAGAGAAACCCCAAGGCATTCTACAAGTATGTGAAGAGCAAGAAGATAAGATGTGAGAGAATAGGACCAAACAAGTGTGACAGTGGAAAAGTGTGTATGAAACCGGAGGAGAGCGCAGAGATACTTAATGAATACTTTGCTTCAGTATTCACTATGGAAAAGGATCTTGTGCGATTATAGAGATGACTTACAGCAGATTGAACAGTTTGAGCATATAGACATTAAGAAAGAGGATGTGCCGGAGCTTTTGGAAAGCATCAAGTTGGATAAGTCTCTGAGAAGTACCCCAGGCTACTATAAGAGGCGAGGGAGGAGATTGCTGAGCCTCTGGCAATGATATTTGCATCATCAATGGGGACGGGAGAGGTTCTGGAGGATTGGAAGGTTACAGATACTGTTCCCTGATTCAAGAAAGGGAGTACAGATAGCCCAGGAAATTATAGACCAGTGAGTCTTACTTTAGTGGTTGGTAAGTTGATGGAATAGATCCTGAGAGGAAGGATTTATGAACATTTGGCGAGGTATAATATGATTAGGAATAGTCAGCATGGCGTTGTCGAAGGCAGGTCGTGCCTTACGAGCCTGACTGAATTTTTTTGAGGATGTGACTAAACACATTGATGAAGGTAGAGCAGTAGATATGGTGTATATGGATTTCAGCAAGACATTTGATAAGGTACCTCATTTGAGAAAGTAAGGTGGCATGGGATCCATGGGGACATTGCTTTGTCGATCCAGTACTGGCTTGCTCACAGAAGGGAAAGAATGGCTGTAGATGGGTCATATTCTGCCTGGAGGTCAGTGACCAGTGGTGTGCTTCAGGGATCTGTTCTGGGACTCCTTCTCTTCGTGATTTTTATAAATGACCTGGATGAAGAAGTGGATGGATGAGTTAGTAAATTTGCTGATGACACAAAGGTTGGGGGTGCTGTGGATAGTATGGAGGGCTGTCAGAGGTTACAGCAGGACATCAATAGGATGCAAAACTGGGCTGAGAAGTGGCAAATGGAGTTCAACCCAGATAAATGTGAGGTGGTTCATTTTGGTAGGTCAAGTATGATGGCAGAATATAGTATTAATGGTAAGACTGTTGGCAGTGTGGAGGATCAGAGGGATCTTGGGATCCGAGTCCATAGGACACTCAAAGCGGCTGCACAGGTTGGCTCTGTGCTTAAGAAGGCATACGGTGCATTGGCCTTCATCAACCATGGGAATGAGTTTAATAGCCCAGAGGTAATGATACAACGATATAGGACCCTAGTCAGACCCCACTTGGAGTACTGTGCTCAGTTCTCATTGTCTCACTACAGGAAGAATGTGGCAACTATAGAAAGGGTGCAGAGGAGATTTACAAGGATGTTGCCTGTATTGAGGAGCATGCCTTATGAGAATAGTTTGAGTGAACTCAGCCTTTTCTCCTTGGAGTGGCGGAGGATGAAAGGTGACCTGATGTAGAGGTGTATAAGATGGTGAGAGGCATTGATCATGTGGGGAGCCAGAGGCTTTTTCCCAGGGCTAAAATGGCTAACACAAGAGGACAGAGTTTTAAGGTGCTTGGAAGTAGGTACAGAGGAGATGTCAGGGATAGCTGGAGGACCTGGAAAAACCATAGTCAGAGAGAGAATATGCAAACTCCACATACACAGTACCTGAGATCAGGATTGAAGTAGGACACCAGGCTTTTAAATCGTGGCACTGTGCCTTATATATCAAGACCAAATAAGCAAGGTAAAAGGACTAAAAACTAAAGCTTTAATTCCTCTATCAATGCCAGTATCTTTCCTGTATCGCCATAGGATCTTATCACGTTAAACAGCCTCATGTGTGGCATCTTATCAAATCGAAGTAAGTGACATCCACAACCTCTCCTTTGTCCACCCTGCTGGTTACTTCCTCCAAGAGCTCAAGCGGATTTGTCAAGCAAGATTTCCCTTGAGAGAAACCACGCAGAAGTTGACTTATTTTATCTCTAGTCTCCAAGTACCCGAAACCTCATCCTCAATAATAGACTCCAACACTTTCCCAACCACTGAAGTTAGACTAATTGGCCTACAATTTCCTTTCTTTTGCCTTCCTCCCTTCTTAAAGAGTGAAGTGACATGTCAGAATTGGAAAGGGAAGTCAAATTAGAAAAGGTAGCCATGGAGAGATCCTGCTCTTTACAGCGGATGAAATGACAGTGGATATTTCTTGTTATTTGAGGGACGATTCCGTGTGCAAATTGATCGCTGCATTTCGCCACATAACAGCGATAAGCACAGTTTGAATTATACTACGTTCACGATTTACCATACATAGTGTATCAAAGTGCAAATATATGTTTACACAGTATCGTCATGCAGGGTAGAAACAGGCCTTTCAGCCCATTGAGTTGGGGCAGACTATCAAGCACCCATTTATGTTGATCTGACACAAATCCCATTTTATTCTCCCAGATCCCATCATCTTTTGCTGGATCCCACCATTCATCTAACCATTAGGGACAATTTACTGTGGTCAATCAGCCCACATGCCTTTGGAATGTGGGAGATAGCTGGAGGACCTGGAAAAACCATAGTCAGAGAGAGAATATGCAAACTCCGCATACACAGTACCTGAGATCAGGATTGAAGTAGAACGCCAGGCTTTTAAATCGTGGCACTGTGCCTTATATATCACGACCAAATAAGCAAGATAAAAGGACTAAAAACTCAAGCTTTAATTGCTATATTTTCTTCCAACTGCAAATGCTTGCAAAATTTGTTCTTATTTGAAAAGTATTTTGATCATGAATTTCACCCTTTATTGTTTAAATTCTCAGCCCTTAAAGCCAATGTAGTTACTTTGAACATATTATTTATTTATAAAGGATACACTCTTTGACTGTGTATTTCATCAAAAAAAAATTATTGGCATAATAGATTAAAGAAAAACATACTTTAAAAGTTCTGTTTCTTCCCCAGGTTCGCTTGTCAACACCTTCACACATACAGAATATATGTTTGGTGTCTCCTTTCTTTTACTGGTGCACTCTCCCTCTTCTGGCTGTGCAACTGTCTGAAATTCTTTCTACAGTCAGTGCTCTCAAACAGTTCCATGCTGGGCTCAAGTAGGTTATTCCAGCAAGGATTTTTCCAATGTTTTCATGGATCCTTGGTAAAAGGACGGAGGAAGATTTAGTTAAATTGGGAGGTGTGGATTGATTTGGCAAAGTAATGACAAAAAATAGGATAACACTGGTGATCTCAGGGTTCAAAGTTGTGAAGTCCAGGCAGCTCAATTTGTCCTCATTAGAGGAAAGGAGAATGGGCGAGAAATGAATATGACTCAAATGTTTAAGATTATAAACAGCACTGATGAGGTGGAAGTCCTGAGATATCCTATCTGCCAAGTCAGGAGCAAGAACTTAGTGGGGGTAAAGGAAAAAGGTCATGATTAGGAGCAAATGAAATCACAAGCAATATGCAGCCTGATTGACTTCTATTTTAAGTTACATAAATGTATGTAAAAATGTAATGCAAAAATAGGACATTACAGGAGCACAATCATCTTCTTCTCCTTCCTTGTATGAATCCTCAGGTAACAATATAATTTCTCTTCATCTTCAGATGCTTAATCCGCTCCTACTTAAGTGCATCTGTCTATAAAGAGTTCCACAACTCTACAGCCTCTGACTATAGAAATTTCTTATAAATTTGCTCTTTTGATACATTGGCAGCTATTTATTGATTTTCTTTATGTTCCTCCTGTTAAAATATTGCAACTTTGGCCAGTAATTCCACAATCTCTGAATTGTCTCTGAAGAAGGAGATAGCAAAGTTTTGGGAGGAAGGAGCAGGCGCGTTCAGAGACGTTAAACTTGATTGCTTTTGGAAAACTGTGCTGAACAAAGGCCTGTTAAGTACGTACACATCAATGCCTACATTTCTAATCCACTGGACCGTTAGAGGATGGGACTTCATCCCTTTCGGCTTATCTCTGCACATGCCCCGCTCTGGAAAGTTACACATCCACTCATACATTGCTTTCCAATTTTATATTTCATCACGGGGCAGCAGTACTGATGAAGGGTTTTGGACCAAAATATGAACTTTTTGTTCCTTTCCGTAGGTGCTGCCTAACCTGCCAAGTTCCTCCAGCATTTTGTATGTGTTACTCAGGATTTTCAGAATCCAAATCTCTAGTGATCTTAACTGCATTCTATAGAGGAGTGGTTGAGAGTGTGCTGACCTTTTGCATCACAACCTGGTACTCCAGCTGCAGTGCTGTCGACAAAAAAGCCTTGCAGAGGGTGGTTAGGGAAGCAGAGAAGGTTACTGGGGTCTCCCTACCTTCTGTCCAAGACCTCTTTCAGAGTCGATGCCTCCAGAAGACACGGTACATCATAAAAGACCCCCTCAGAACCTCTCCATGAACTGTTTGTTCTTCTGCCATCAGACAAACGTTACAGGAGCATCAAAACTAAAACCACAAGGCTACTAAACAGCTTCCTCCCACAGGCAGTCAGACTGCTAAATAGCTGCTCTACCTGACTCTGCTTTGGACACTTTTAACTTGCACTGGACACTTATAACTTGATTTTGACTGACATGTGGCTGTTGTGTTTTACTATTTATTGTTATGTTTATTATTTAGTGTTGCGTTTGTTATGTTATGATTGCACTGCTCCTGAGAAACACTGTCTCATTCTGCCCTGCAGAGCTGATGTACGGTTAGAATGACAATAAAGTTTTTTGAATCTTGAATCTTGAATCTCTAGTGTTTATAACTTATAGCAGTTTGCAAACTTTCTAACAATGCTTTGAACAGGGATCTAAATTTCCAGTGTTTGATCACATCCATAAAGGATAATTAAGGTAACTGAATCTGGAATTGTGAATGAAAATAGACTACACGAGGTTGCAAGGGGAGGAAAAAAACAACCTATTAAATCTACAGGGAACTTGCTGAAACTGGTTAAGTGAACTGTTAAAAACAGGGAAGCAACCAAAGGGATGAACAAGCTGTGTATGGTGCCATCAAGTGCATTATTTTGACCATTCTTCCTGCATTTTAATCAAGATAAAGGGTTTGAGGAGACATAAGAGCTTTAATTTTTTTTAAAAATACAGGTGAACCAAAGATAAACTATTTTAATTATAAAATGTATATTTCATGAGCTCTGTATAATGGAGAATAACTTTAAAATGCCATAAACATAAGAGATTCTGAAGATGCTGGAAATCTGGAGTAACTCACATAAATTGCTGGAGGAACTCAGCAGGTCAGGCAGTATCTATGAAAAGGAAGGAATATTGACTATTCATCTACTGATCTAGGTTAGACATCTCCCTGTGCAACTCTTAATTAGTCAAAGCTCACACTTTATTGTCTCTGCACAAGCAACAACATAGCCATGTTGACCCCAGGCCGACAACTTAAAATATGAATTCTACTGTTCCCTCTGTATCAATACTCACTCAGACCACTTCTCCAATTTATAACACTGATATAGAAAATCTCCTGTTGGCCAGACGATTGATTCTTTTTCTCTCCCAGTCCCTGGCATGGGGTACTTCCTTGTGACAGTCAGTCTTTGGAGTCCTTGCCTCTTTGTATTTAAAATCCTTCTTTCTTATACACTTTCCTCATCCACTCAAATGTTGCCTTTAAATCTCTTTGGCTCAAGGTCATCTAACTGACCCTGTGTCAGATTCCCATTGGATGTAGCCAATGGCTACACAACTTTGTGGCTTATTTTGTTCTGTTCAACCCTGTTTCAAACCAGTCAAACTGGGCCACCCAGGTACAGGGCTGAAATAATAAGATTATTTCTACAAACCTGTCATTGTACTCAATAAACAACTTATCTAAGAACGACCTTGGGTCTAGCAAATCAATAGAACAAACCCCTTGTGCCCGTGCTCAATTGTTCTGATTAAGTTATCCCAGAGCAAGAATCAGTTCATCAAACAGTTCACAAAATGGAGGTTTCAGAGCAGCTTCATAAAATGGCAGCCTCTGTTCCTTCAAGCACATGGCAAGAACAACGACAATTGTTTTGTCTACTTCCGTCCTTGACTCATTCGAGTTTGATGTTTTCTTCCTTATTTTAATTCCTTCGTAGTCAACACTAAAAAGTCAACATTTCGGGCTGAGACTTACCACTGCCATCCAGTTTTGACATCACAGTAGGGCCCAATATAGGTAGCAACGCATTTGTGAATTACAATACTGTCCAGTTCCATAGATAATTCTGCGTCATCTATAAAAACAAGTTGCATTTACATCTTTATGAATTGTTTCTCAGGAGTGATTTCAATCAAAATTTGTCACCAAGCCACATAAAAGGCTAAAGATCTCAGTTAAATTCCCTATGATGACCTCAGGAAACAATAGTTGGGCTTCTACAATGAAGTCCAATGGCTGATCTCTTTCGGAGTATTCATACTTTTATTGTGATCAATTCCACACCATTCCAATCTAGGTGACGTTGTGGTTGGGCCTTCCTCTCATCTTCTCTCCAAATATTCAACCAATATTCTCAATCCTAGTTAACCTGTGAATCTCTTAGCAGCCCCTTATATACTCTCTTACCCCACAATGGTCTTCTTCCCTACTCTCTCCTCAGATCAGCTCAATCGCACATTAACTCACACACTGTAACAGCAGGATCTTGCAGAGATGTGTAGCTGTGCAACATGTATTCGGTACTGCCTAAGGCCTCTCACTTTTCTGTCATATGATGCCTGACAATACTAATGGATGTTCCAGGGGTATAACGATCACTTCTGCTTGTAAACCCAGTCAACCTGAAAGACCTATTTTCTTACTACTTACTATTTTTTTTTAAATTGTCATGTTTCATTGAACTTTAAGATCAAGAAATTTAAACAATGCTATGCTTACAGTAACTTTGTGTACTGAAATCCAGTTTTATAAAAGTTTAACATATTTAACTTAGTAAATGCTAATTGCAGATTGGGAAGAGATACTTCATAAGAGAGTATGTGATACCAAAATTACTGAGGTAGATTGAATAAAGACATACAAAAGTGTTTTTTGAACAAACATGGGAAGTATTTTGTTTAGTCAGTACTAACAGCGGAATGGGAAGAGCTGTATGAAAAAATCATTGTTGACATGGATTGAATGAAGACACATCAATGTGGTCTCTCTCCCTCTCTCTCTCTCTCAAATCTGTCGGAAGTTGGTGCCAGGGTTCTAGATCTTGGGCAAGGTTTAATCGGTGCAGTTTGTGGGCTGAACTCTGCGGTTCACATTTTGATATGTTTCTGGTTTCAGGTTGCTTTTCTTTTAGTTGCTATTTTGGACAGATTTGATTGGGACGGCCTGCAGATAATGAACCTTGACCTGGACTCTTTTGATTTTGTATCTTATTTTTTGTTTCACACTTGTTTTTTTTTGTTCCCGTTTGTGTGGTTTCTTTTTTTTTTGTGCATGGCTGAGGTTTTGGTGTTTTTCTTTGAACAAGTCCCATGGCTTACTTTGTTTTGTGGCTGTCTATGGGGAAGACGAAACTCAGGGTTGTATACTACAAACATACTTTAACTGTATTTTGGAATTTTTTTATATCTTTTGAATTAACCACAGATTTGTGAATTGTGCAAAATGTAATATTTGCACTAGATTAGATTCGATTAGAGTATGAGGACACGCAGTCCTCTTTTATTGTCATTTAGTAATGCATGCATTAAGAAATGATACAATGTTCCTCCAATGTGATATCACAGAAACACAAGACAAACCAAGACTAAAAAAAACTGACAAAAAACACATAGTTATAACATATAGTTACAACAGTGCAAAGCAATACCGTAATTTGATAAAGAACGGACCATGGTCACAGTAAAAAAAAGTCTCAAAGTCTCTCAAAATTTTATAGGAAGTCTATAAATGGTGGAATTCTTTACCAAATAATTACAGCTGTTAGGAGTGGTTTAAATTAATATGGCAGGGGGATGGGAAACAGTATGATAGAGCTGAGGATGAGCTGGCAGGTTTACAAATAGATGGTGGATGTAATATTGTAAGGAAAGACAAGCCAATGATTGGATACCAATGCAGACAGAAAAGAGTTAAATTATACCACAGAGGCAAAGTTCAAAAGGGCCAAGAATACAGGACTGAAGGTGCTGTATTTAAATGCATGTAGCATTCAGGATCAGGTGGAGAAACTCATGGTGTAATTAGAGATTGGTCAGTATGACGATGTGGGCATCATTGAGTCATAGCTGAAAGGCGGCCATAGTTGAGCACTTAACATCAAAGGATATACTTTGTAACAAAAAGATAAGCAGGAAGGCATAGGTGTTTATGTGGCTCTGTTGGTAAGAGATGGAATTGCATCTGTAGGAAGAGGTGACATAGGGTTAGGGAATGTTCAGTCTTTGTGGGTGGAGTTAAGAAACTGCAAGGGTGAGAAAAAACATCATGGGAATCATATGTAGGCTTCCAAATAGTAGCCATGATGTGGGGTGGAGATTGCAAAAGGAACTGAAAAAGGCACATAATAAGGGTAGTGTCACATTTGTAATGGGGATTCAATAAGCAAGAGAATTGGGAAATTCTCAATTCTCAATCTGAGGTTGGTGTCAGATCACAAGAGAGGGAATTTGTTCAATGCCTATGAGTTGGCTTTTTAGAAGAGTTTGTGCTTGAGCCTACTTGGGGAAGGCCAGCTTAGATTGAGTGTTGTGTAATAACCCAGATCTTATCAAGGAGCTTAATGTAAAGGAACCCTTAGGAGGCAGTGATCATAATATGATTGAATTCATACTGCTATTTGAGTTTGAGAAGCATAAGTCACATGTATCAGTATCACAATGAAATAGAGGGAATTACAGAGGTATGAGAGAGGAGCTTGCCAATTGCATTGCAGGAGGATTGTGGCAGGAATGACAGCAGAGCAGAGATGGCTGAAATATCTTCATATAGTTCACAAGGTGCAGGATAGATATGTCCCACAGAA
Organism: Mobula hypostoma; assembly: GCF_963921235.1. NCBI lineage: Eukaryota > Metazoa > Chordata > Chondrichthyes > Myliobatiformes > Myliobatidae > Mobula > Mobula hypostoma. The sequence goes on from NC_086100.1 coordinate 22,569,234, forward strand.
GAAATGGTTTTCAAATGGCAGGTATAGGTAACCATGGCCGACAGGGGTTAGCTAAGGACTACGCACACAAGAAAACCAAGGAGAGGGCATTATAAGGTAGCAAAAGTGAGTGGGATTTTGGATGATTGGGAAACTTTTAAAGTTCAACATAAGGCAACAAAAAAAAGCTATAAGAAGGGAAAAGACAAAATATGAGGGAAACTAGCCAATAATTTAAATCAGGATAGCAAAAGCATTTTCAGTTATATAAAGAATAAAAGGGAAGTGACAATTGGTATTGGGCCACTGGAAAATGATGTTGGTGAGGAAGTAATGGGGACAAAGATCTAGCAGATGAATTTAATGGGTACTTTACATGAGTCTTCACTGGAGAAGGCATGAGCAGTGTGCCAGAGGTGTGTTTTATATTTGTAATTAATTTAGATCACTTTGTAGATATCTGTTTTCACTTTGACACAAAGAAAAAGTCTGTTTCTGTTGATCAGTGTCAAAAAAAGCCAAATCTCATCCACTGTGCTGCAATGTTGTAAAACAATAAAACAAGAAAAATTCCAAGGAGGTAAATACTTTTTATAGGCATTGTTTATGCCAAAGACTTTTGCAGAGTACTGTAATTCTTCATCAAGAGGATAACAGGAATAGTCAGTCAGCCAGACACAATATTGCTAGACCCAATATTTCATTCCCAATATCCTCAACTGGATCAATTCATCATTAACATTCTCACCCTGACCGTTCAATCCCAACATCAATTCTAGTCCATCACCTCCATGCTCATCCCCCCAGTCTCAAGAACACCAGCCAAGGCATATGGTAGGCAGCTTACAAATCTACCAGATATTCTACCAATTATATTCTGAACAATGATCACTGCAATCTGCAGCCTGCAATTTCCCTTTAAGTAACATACCTTTGAACTGTCTACACAGTTTTTTTTTACGATCTCCTGAAGGACTCGGTGAGCTTGACTTTCAGGAATGTAGGTACCGCACCTTGAAGTAGACGATGGTCACCCATTGCCAGGGTGGTCTTCAATCCAGATTAATGCGTCGAAGCTCAAGAGCAAAAAACAAACCTGTGTTCAGCTCCACCACTCTGTACCAGCCAAGATTCCCAACCTGAGCCCATCCCACCTGCATGCATTTGACCCGTCTCTCTTTCTTCTCGCTACTACCATGAGGTGAGAGGTGCAGAAGTCTTGGGTCTGACACCACCAGGTTCAGGAACAGTTGTTGCTCTACAACCACTGGGCTCCTGAAATGGCATGAATGGTTTTACTTGCCTCAGTGCTGAACTAACTACACAACCTGTAGACTCGCTTTGTTATGCATGGTTTCACATTTCTTTATTTTCCTGTGGGTGCCTGCAAGAAAATGAATAACAGGGTTGTATATGCTATACCATACATACTTTGATAATAAATCTATGTTGAACTTTGAACTCACCCTGAACCATATTGTACCGTATTCACCCTGACCTTTGCATCTCCAATATGCAATCACGCCCGGACCATTATTATCTCGCACTGATTGATACAATTCCAACTTTCTCACCTTGACGTTTGCTCAGCATTATTATTGGAGCCCCAAAATCTTGCTCAGTCCAATTCCACCATCGTCGCGATAATCAGCGAAAATCTAATATCCTCGCAGTGATCCATCCCATCCTGACATCAGCATTGTGAACTATATAATCACCCAGATTCCTATATCCCAAAATACTCATTCTTACAAAACCAGTCCCAACATGCTCACTCTAATTCATTGCAACGTCAGCGCCTAATAGAATAATATTGGCAAGAGGAATTCAGGCAAAGCTTAATTATTGATGACTTAATGAATACTCTGGGTTTGGTATGGTGACAGGATGTGCAAAATTTTCTTACAGCAAATAAATGAGTCAAGTGTTTGTATAAAATGTGCAAAGAACGGGCTTGATCAACCAACTGGTCTTTCCTCAATACAGTTATTCTTATATTAGTCGCATTATAATTGGATATTGCCAAGCACTTGACTAACTCTCAGGATAATATTCCAGCTCTTGTTGCCCTTATTGGCAGCCACTATTGATCTTAATGTGATTCTGTCCCAAATGGCCTGTTACAACATGGTTTAATGCATGTGTCAACTTGAAATCCGTTCAAAGGGATTCAGTGTTAATTAGATTTGTGAAAAAGATACAATAAAACTGTTTAATACACAGTAAAATGTTAATGAAATCCCCAGGAGAATAAGCATTTGATGAGTTAATTATTTACCTCATCATTAATACATGGTCAAGCCAGAAAGAGCAAAAATAGGATGCCGTCAAAGTAATAAATCCCAGCAAACAAGCGGCTGTCTGTTAAGATCAAATTCTTAATAATTTTGATAATACTGATTATGATTTTCATGAGACTTCTGGCTGTCCACCTGTGCTTCTGGCTGTATTACTTGTGCTGGACAATGCAATACTGTGACTGCTGCTGTGTCATTTCAGTGCATTTGAGATGACGCATAAATTCAAGATGTAGAGTAAATGGCAGGCCACATTAAAAAGATTCTATCATGCAATTACCCTGAGACAGAGGAAAAAAAAATCAAAGGAGATCATCTCAACTTTTGATGATCGTCCAAAATGGGAGAATTTCCATCAGCCAGCTATGATACATCTTGCACAATTATCTTCACATGAAATTAAAATTGCCCAAAGAGCTCAAAATCATCTAAATTTCATACATAAATTAATTGTGTAGCAATAGGAAGAAATCACTGAACTTATTGGATTAATTGGAAAGTTAAGTAAATTCCTTGGTGTCCAAAGAAATGCAATTTGTGATATTATTATGATGATTTAGACACTATAATACAGTGGTTATTTTACTTACACCTCACCAAAATATTTACATTACATTGAAAGGTCGCGATAGAGTAGATGTGGAGAGAATGTTTCCTGTGGTGGGACAGTCTAGGATCAGAGGACACAGCCTCAGAATAAAGGGGTGTCCTTTTAGAATACAGCTGAGGAGGAATTTCTTTAGCCAGAGAGTGGTGAATCTGTGGAATTTATTGCCACAGGTGGCTGTGGAGGCCAGGTCTTTATGTATATTTAAGATAGATGTTGATAGATTCTTGATCAGGGCATGTAGCGATATGGGAGGAAGGCAGGAGTTTGGGGCTGAGAGGAAAAATTGTCCCGCCTTGATGAAATGGCGAAACAGACCCGATGAGCCAAATAACCCAATTCTGCTCCTAGATATTTTGGTCTAAGATTTAAAAGCATAGACACGTAAATGCAAGCTAGGAGAAACTGCTCTTTAGATATCGGTGGTAACAATTTCCAAATTGAGCTGGAATATATCTAAACTACGTACTATTCGAGAAGCTTAAGCGTATGATATAAAACAGAAGTAGGAAGTCTTACAAGCACAAAATAGTTGAGGTAGCATCTGGAGACAGAGAAAATGAAAAGTATGTTGATAATCTTGCCTCACACTTGGCCAGCTCTGTCACAAACAGGAAAAACTGGTTTTCTGAAATTGTTGAATTCAATATTCAGTTCTGAGGGCCTATTTTTTTTTTCCAGGTGGAGACTTTAATGTTGTTATTGGGCTTCAGTGATTCTTCAGAACTCTATACTGATCTTGACCGTTTTTGAGAGATCTTCAAAAGGCGATGCCTTAGAAAGGCTGCATCCATCATTTAGGACCTTCACCACCCAGGGTTAGTCCCGCCAGGGAGGAGGGACAGGAGACTGAAGACGCACACTCTGCTTTCAAAACAGCTTCTTCCTCTATGCCATCCGCTGCCATCTGATTTCTGAATGCACAATAAACCCAGGAATACTTCCTTATTACTTTTGCTTATTGAAAGAGTCTTTTTTCTGTAGATCTGTGTCAAGCAAAGCCAAATCAAATCCACTGTGAATCAATGTTGTAAAACAATAAAGCATAAAGACTTCCGAAGGTGGGGGGAGGGTGTGAATACTTTTTATAGGCACTGTAGGAAAATGGGAAAGATGTCCATCTGCTTTTCAGCTTCCATGTCAAAGCTCTGCACTACAGAAGACAGAGATGTGCCAGAGATACCCAGTGCATCTGAGTTCTCGCTTCACTGCTGGGCTCATCACTGAACCCAGCATGGATTCGGATCATTCTGAGCTGAGCTGAGAAGCTCTTTGCATCTGCTTTGCACCAGTGACCCAGTTATTCAAATAGATCACTAGCCTTCACTATAATATTAAGTTCAGGTTAATTTTTTTAACTTAAATTTATGTTTTTAATTTATTTGCAATAGTTCAAAGTACCTCTAACTAATGAAGATGGCAGAGGATGTCAACGAAACTTCGTTTAAAATCGATACCTGTACTCGACTGGAAGCCTGAAAAGAGTCTATTCATAATGTTTTCATCTATTTAAATTGGGTTTACATGTCATGGAATATCAGAGCTAATTAAAGATAGGGGATATGTCTTTAGCAGCAACAAGCTGTCAAAGGTCATCAAGAAAATGGTAAGAACAAAGTTCCTAGTTCTGCGGCCTAGGCTTGGCTGCCATTTACAGCCTCTTGGATCACGGCAGGAGGGCCCCAAGCACTGTGGATCACTGGGATGCCATGGCAGGATCAGTTTTGGGCCTGCATGCTGATGGCAATTCAGAACAGACATAATCCAGACAATATGCAACTGGACACCATCCTTGGCTCATTTGGTAGCACAGCGTGTCTGATTCAGACAGTAATAATTTCAAGTCCCATGTCGATAGAGTGAGCACAAAAACTCCAGGCTGACACATTGTTCTACATCTGAGTAACACCTGCACTCTCAGAGGCACTGCCTTATGAATGGAACATTAAACTGAAATTCTTCTGCTCTCTCAGGTGAACTTGACACTATTTGAAAGAAGAGCAATCGGGTCCCCAGTGGCCCTATCAACGTTTAGCCCCACTCAATACCAATAAAATTATTCATTCACTTTCACACCGCGGCTGTGCCAGCTTGCTGTGTATAAATTAGTGTTTTTTTAATAACATCATCATAAGTACTTTGCTGACTGTAAAACACTGTGGGAAGTTGTGCAGAGTGGGGCATAAATGCATGTCATTCAAGACAAAGATCGTCTCCATGAGCAACTTCAGCTTACTGTCAGTCCAATTCACTTGGTGTTATTGTCTTGCCCGAGTCAGATGCATTGTCAGCTGTGGTTTACATCTCAGCCCACTAGAGAATTCAATGCAAAGCAAAGGCTGACACTTCACTGTAGACTTGAGGAAGTGCAGCATATTCAGGTGAAATGTTAAGCAAAGCTTGAATATGTTTGTTCAGATGGATGAGAAAAAAATCCCATGACACTTTTCAGAACAGATCATTGTAATTCAGCCAGTGTCCTGGTTAAAGATTCTCAACACCACTACCAAAAACAGATAGCGTTTTGCTATTTGTGGATGCTATTCGCAAGCAGCAATAGTGCTTTTGATTATAAAATGCATTGAGATGCCCAGGGTACATAATAAGCCACTAAATATTTGGAATTTATTTTTCAACTGCCATCAGTCCAACAAGCATTGTCACACAATGCAGAATTATCACTGGTGGAAGCTTCACTCAATTACAGGAAGATACAAATGAGGAAAAAGATGCAAGTAGGATTGGCAGTCTTTTGCTTTGTAACAATGCAACCATTATCCACAGGCAAATTAAGAAAATGTCCCACTTAGTCAGAGAATTAATCTTGTTGATGCATTGGTCTGAGCAGTTTATCTGCAATGTCCAATTACTATTATCTGCTGCATCCCCTTAAAATCTCAATACAATATTGTTTTTGGGCCCCAGCATTTGATGTCCCCGGCAGCTCAAGTCCATTGTTGATAGCACTTCCAATATTTATACTCCGTAAAAAATGCTGGACTGAGTGGACGTGGGGTGAGCAGATGTTCTTAACCTTGGTCTTTATCTCAGCAAATGCATCTGCTACAATGGAGTGCTAGGAAGAATGGATTAATAATTAAAAGCAATAATCAAATATTGCCACAAATGGAAAACAAGTTTGTTCAGTATTGAAATGCTTTAATGTTATGTGGGGACATGAGGCACACCTAGATTTATGTCCACTTTTCAGAATTTGTAGACAAACATCATCAACCTAGATACTGGGCTGAGCTCTAGGTTGTACTGAATCAACACACAAAGGTGCTGGAGAAACTCAGTGGGTCAGGCAATATTGTAAATGGCATTGCTAATACAGGGGGACATAAAAAAAAAGACACAATCCAATTTAAAGTACACAGCACCAACATATAATATGGCGGAGTGGAGAGCAAGTATGTAAATCTAGCAGGAGCAAAAGATGTTGGGAATGGTGATGGTGGAGCATCACGGGATGGGTGTGGGACAGCTGGCAGAAAAGGAGTACCAGGCAGTGGTTGGCACAGGTTCAGATGCACCCAGCCCTGAGACACCAAGCAAGGTCATTTCATTCCAAACAATTGGTTAGTTGATCATTACAGAATGGTTCTCTGGTGCTTCCCTCTCCTTCTCTTCTCCCTTCTATTTTTCCCAACTATGATTCCCCTCTCCCTACCCCCTTCCTACTCTCAGTCCACTATAGAGACCCATATCAGAATCAGTTTTACTATTACTCACATATGTCATGAATATTATTTTTACAGAAGCAGTACAGTGCAATGCATAAAATTAGTATGGCACCATGTAAAATCTTAGGCATTCTAGCTATTTATATGTGCCTAAGACTTTTGCACAGTACTGTAGCAGGTCCACAATTCACTAACCCAAACTGTATGTCTTTGGAATGTGGGAGGAAACCAGAGCACCTGGAGGAAACCTACTTGGTCACAGGGGGAACGTACAAACTTCTTACAGACAGTGCAGGAACTGAACCCTAATCTTATAGCATTACACTAATCACTACACCAGCATGCTGTCCCAGCAATGATTGCAGTCAGGAAGTGTGTGATCAGAAGACACTTAGTGCCAGATTTCATGGGATTGGGAGGTGATACGAGAGCAGTCAGGGTGGGTAAGTCGATAAGTACATACCCTGGCCACGGTGTACTGGTGGTGGAGGAATGAGTGCATGGAAATAGGGTAAGAGCATAGGAGGCTTTTCTTCCTGAATGATGCGAAACTTCCTGAGTGCTATTTGAGTTGCAATTGAATTGTACTCCTCTGAACTGTGGTGGAGAAACTGTGAAGTTTCAGAAGATAGAATCACTCACTCACCCATCTCTGACTGTTCTTTTATCAAGAGGATTTATGAGTTTGGACCATTTGATTTTTTGATCAATGGTCACCCTGAGGATGTTGATAATGGAGGACTCTGCTTAGTACAGCATTGAATATCAGAGGTTGGTTGTCAGACATTCTCTTGTTGGAGATGGTCTTTTCTATGAATGTTACTTGTCCTTTATCAGCCCATTTCTGACTCTTATCAGAGCTTTGCTGCATGTATGCAAAGCCTGCTTCAATTATTGAAGAATTACCAATGGAATTAAACAGTATGCAGTCACCAGCAAACATACACACTTCTACTCTTATAATGGAAGGAAGGTGACTTCCAGTTTAAGATGGCGCTACTGAAGATGGGGAACAATTTACTGGTGGTTCATAAAGCCAGAAATACAAGTAAATTCAGTACTTTAACACTATTCTGTGGAAAATTGTGGTAAAAAATGCACTGCAAACAATGAAGAGGTGAGTGAAGGTGAGGCTGACTTGAGGGTCGAGGCATGCAGGTATAATGCAAAGTCGGAGCAAGGTCGAGGGCACGTTTGAGGAGAAGTAGCTGGAGTGAGGTCAAGGCAGAATCTGGGATTTGGAAACGTGGCGGTGGAGTCCAGCCCCAGAACGTATTGATGCGATAGAGTTGAGTCCTAATGTGGGGAATGACTTGGTGTTTGGACGGGTTAAACGCTGGGCTGGATGGATTGAAAAGGTAGGGTGTCAGGACCGGAGGCGAGGCTCGGAACAGTTCTGCTCGCTGCTCTTCGATATTAGCTCTGCTCTCTGCTGCACTGACGCCCTGCTCCGGCTGCTCCGGGCTTCGTGTCTGCGAGCTCTGCTGTGGGTTAGCTCTGGGATTCGTGTCTATAGACTCACTTTTGTTCTGAACGCTGTTGCTGGCTCTTATTGTTGGCACAATTTGAGTTTTTCTCTCTCTGCCATTGGGTGTTTGATGGTCTTTTTTTAATGGTAACTTTTGGGTTTCTTGGTTTGTGGCTGCCTGTAAGGAGACAAATATCAAGATTGCATAAGTCATACATACTTTGATAACAAATGTACCTTGAACTTTAAGCAACTGAAAATATTTGACTAAGGTCACTGTCCATGTCTCACAGAAGAATATTTTTTGGGACAACTTGCAGAATAAACACTGTGAAATAAAACTGGGTAAACTTAACTAAACTGAACTAAAGACTTCAGTTTGATTTGAATTACACGATGTTTTCAAGTGTCAGGTATCAGTATTGAGGACTGTTTCATCAAAAGGACCATATCCAAAGAACCATAATAAAAAAATCTTAGTATCATTTATTCCTTATTGCATCAATAAATTAAAAATGTTAAAGCACAGGAGGAGGCCATTTAGCTGATTCTGATGTTAAAAGATCTATCAGATTCATTACATTACTTCCGTAGATACTTTCATTGACAAGTCTTTTGCTGTTGGATAAGGTTATTCTTTATTTATGCAATCAATATCTTCCTTGGTAATGAATTCTTCTAAGTCTCACCCTGTCCTCAGCTGATTTTAACACCAATTTATCTAGTCTATTCAAATAAATCCGGCATACAGAGTACCTTTCTCGTGAATACCCTGAATTTTAGTTCCTGACTTTGAGATATTTCACAGTGAGGTATTCAGGTATTCAAAATTCAACATAGAAATCTAGATGGGAACCAATTAAGAATTAATAAATATTTAGCATAACTTGTCTCACTTGTACTCTGTTCTAAAGCAAATAATCCTATATGACTGAATGGCAGAAAATGTGTATTTCCCCCCTCCCACATCGCACCCTTTCAAATAAAACAGGAAAAGCCTGTAACTACAGGTCTGTGATTCTAATATCAATGATAGGGAAAATCTAGGGAAAAATTCTGGGTGATGGGATAACTAATTACATGGAAAGTTAAGGACTAATCAGAGAAAACCAACAGGGCTCAGTCAAGGGCAGATCCTACCTGGCCAATTTGATTGAATTCTTTGCCGAGGTAAGAAAATACATTGATGAGTACAAGGCAGTAGATGTGACTTACATACACCTCAGTAAAATCTTTGACAAGGCCCCACTTGTGAGACTTGTTCAAAAGAAAAATTAGGGCCCATGGGATCCAGAGCAAGTTGGACATAAGTGATTTGGGTGAAGATGTGAGAGATGAGATTGGTAAGTTTGCAGATGTCACAAAGATTGTTAAAGTTGTTGATAGAATAGAATGTAGTCTTAGGCTGCAGACAGATATTCAGACATGGATGAAATGAACCAAAAAATAGCAGAGTTCAATCTAGAGAACTTTTGGAAGTATCAGTGAGGTTCAGACATACCACAATATGGGAGTATTATGGAAAAAGAGGAGTAAAAGTCTATAGATCCAAAGATGGCAACAAACAATGGTAATGTAGTTAAGAAGATGCACAGCATAGCAGCCTTCATTGGTCAGTGCATTGAAAAAAATAGTAAGGAGGTTATGTTCTGTCATTATAAAATCCTTGGTCAGACCTTAGCTGGAGTAATGCACACAGTTCCAGTCAGCAAGGTAATAGGTATATTGCCTGGGGTGGAGCTTTCCAATTATGAGGAGAGACTCAGTCATGAGAAGGTACTGTGCAAATATCTTAGCCACACATATATAGCTAGGTTGCCTAAGACTATTGCACAGTATTATTTTTGTCAACATGGAATAGAAAGAGTATTCATAAATCTGGCAGGAAACAAGCCTGCTGTGAATGGTGAGGATGGAGTGCCAAAGAGGGGAGGGGTATTGGATAGATAGCAGAGTAGGAGTGCCAAGTATGGGGTGGGGGGCGGTTGGTGTGGGTGTATGCATCTCTGGTGCTTCTCGCTCCCTTTCCTTGCTCTTCCCCTTTTCCCAAGCACGATTCCCCTCTCCCTGCCCCTTTCTCACTTTCAGTCCACAATGGGGACCCATATCAGAATCAGGTTTATCATCACTCACATCTGCCATGAAATATGTTTTTTTGCAGCAGAAGCAGCTTTACAGTGCAACACATAAAATTAATATAGTACTGCATAAAAGTTTTTGGTTATATACCGTATATGTGCTTTAGACTTTTGCACAGTCCTGAAGGTCTGTTGTATTTCGTGTGGAAGAGGGTAGAGGAGATATGAATGACATATGTAAAATTATGAGGGTACAAATAGGCTAGATTGCAGAAAGGTTTTTTCTCTATCAGAGTTAGCTAAAATGAAATGGCATATTATATAAGGTAGGAAGGAAGAGACCTAGAGGGATATGCATAGGTACCCAGAATGAGAGAGAGATTGAAGCAGGGGGCAGGATGCTGAAAGAACTGCATAAGTGTCTGAATCAGTATGTGAGTTACCTTTGCAAAGAGGACTATGGGCCAAGTACTAGGTAATAAGGTTAATATGGAAAGGAGCCCACTGGTCAGAGTGAATGTGCTAGGCTGAGTGGCCTGTTTCATTCTACACAGTTTTATAATTTTCTGAATTATATGCATGTTTTTGCAAATAGATTGCTCGCCTGTCCTCAAACATTTAAAGGTTTCTCCACAAATGCACTCAGATCTTTCTGTTCCTGAAACACTTTCAAATTTGTACAGTTTAACTCATGAATTCCTCATTCATTATCCAATTGCATTACCACAAAATTTCTTGTCTTAAATTGCAACTGCCATACGTCTGCCTCTGATTCCAGTTTCTCAGAGTGCTCCAGAAGTTTGTTACTATTGTGACTATTCATAACCTTCTGCAAATTTCAAATCATCTGCAGTCTTTCAAATTCAGCCATATTAATCAAGCTATGGGGATCGGAACCAAAGTGATAGGGCTGAGGTTGGGGCAGTTGGTATACAGGTGATGCAGTGTGTATTGAGACTGTGAGGAAGGGCAGACAGATGATATGGCAAAATAGCAGTCAGTGGGATGAGTTGAAGTGTAACATGGGGGAACAATCAGAAAGGGTGATGACTACAGGACTGACGATGTTATATTTCAATGGACACAGGTATGATGTTGTGGGGATCACTGAGTCATGGCTGAAAGAAGATCATAGTTGAGATCTTAGCATCCAAGAATACACATTGTATCAAAGGGCAAGCAGTTATGCAGAGGAGCTGGTGTGGTTAACCATATAACCATATAACAATTACAGCATGGAAACAGGCCATCTCGGCCCCTCTAGTCCATGCCGAATTCTTACTCTCACCTAGTCCCACCGACGTGCACTCAGCTCATGACCCTTCATTCCTTTCCTGTCCATACAGCTGTCCAATTTAAACGACAACATCGAACCTGCCTCAACCACTTCTGCTGGAAGCTTGTTCCACACAGCTACCACTCTCTGAGTAAAGAAGTTCCCCCTCATGTTACCCCTAAACTTTTGCCCTTTAACTCTCAACTCATGTCCTCTTGTTTGAATCACCCCCACTCTCAATGGAAAAAACCTATCCATGTCAACTCTATCTATCTCCTCATAATTTTAAATACCTCTATTAAGTCCCCCTCAACCTTCTACGTTCCTAAGACCCAACTTGTTCAACCTTTCTCTGTAACTTAGGTGATGAAACCCAGGTAACATTCTAGTAAATCTTCTCTGTACTCTTTCTATTTTGTTGACATCTTTCCTATAATTCGGTGACCAAAACTGTACACAATACTCCAAATTTGGCCTTACCAATGCCTTGTACAATTTCAACATTACATTCCAACTCCTATACTCAATGCTCTGATTTATAAAGGCCAGCATACCAAAAGCTTTCTTCACCACCCTATCCACATGAGATTCCACCTTCAGGGAACTGTGCACCATTATTCTTAGATCCATTGGTAAATATTGATCCATTGGTTCTATTGGTAAAAATCAAATCAAATCCTTAGAAAGAGGCTACCAAACTGTAGACAGAATGTGGGATATAAATTACAATGGGAGATGGAAAAGGCATGTAATAAGGGCAATACAAAAATCATGGGGAATTTCAATATGCAGGTAGTTTGGGAAAATTAGATTAGTGCTAGATCCTAAGCAAGAGAATTTTCTAGGATGCACCCAAGATGGCTTTTTAGAGCAGTTTGTGATTGAGCTCACTAGGAGAAAGTTAATTCTTGATTGGGTTTTGTGTGATTTACGAGTCTTGATTAGGGAGATTAAGGTAAGGGAAACCGTAGGACAGAGTGATCATAATATGATAGAATTCACCTTGCAATTTGAAAGGGAGAAGACAGTCATATTATAGTGGATTAAAGGGAATTACGGATGCATTAGAGAGGAGCTAGTGCAAGTTGATTGTAAGGGGACACTAGCAGGGATGATGGCAGAGCAGCAATGGCTGGAGCTTCTGCGAGCAATTTGTAAGGGATAGATACATCACAAAGTTCATTCTGAAGGGAGTATGGGGCAACCATGGCTGACAAGGGAAATCAAAGAAAGCATAGAAGGAAAAGAAAAGGGACATAACATTGCAACAATTAGTGGGAAGTTAGGGGAATAGGAAGCTTTTAAGAACTAACAGAAGGTAACTAAAGAAAAGCTGACATATGAAGTTAATCTAGTGAATAATATAAAAGAGGATACCAAAACTTTTTTCAGATATATAATATAAAGAGTAAAAGAGAGGTGAAAATGGATATTGGACTACTGAAAATGACACTGGAGAGCCAGTAAAGGGGAACAAAGAAATAACAGATGGACTTACTAAGTATTTTGCGTCAGTCTTCACTATGGAACACATTACTAGTACGCTAGAAAATTGAGAGTGTCAGGGAGCAGAAGTTGCTTGTACTGAGAAGAACGTGCTTTGGAAAATGAAAGATCTAAAGGTATATAAATCACGTGAACCAGATGAAATACACCACAGAGTTTTGAAAGAAGTAGCTGAGGAGATTGTGGAGGTATTGGTAATGTTCTTTCAAGAAAAAAAATTATTCTGGAATGGTTCCAGAGGACTGGAAAATTGTAAATGTCACTTCACTCTTTAAGAAGGGAGGGAGGGAGAAGAAAGGAAATGATAGGCCAATTAACCTGACTTCAGTGGTTGGAAAGGTGTTGGAGTCTATTACTAAGCATAAACTTTTGGTGTACATGGCGGCACATGATAGAATAGGCCAATGTCAGCATTGTTTCCTTAAAGAAAAATTTGCCTGGTAAGTCTTTTGGAATTCTTCAGGGAAATAACAAGCAAAATAGACAAACAAGAGTCAGTGGAGTTTATTTGGATTTTCAGAAGGATTTTGATGAGATGCAGCACATAAGGCTGATTAACAAGAGCCCATGGTATTACAGAAAAAAAAAACTACTATGGATAGAAGATTGGCTGACTGGCAGGTTGCAACATATGGGAATAAAGGAGGTCTTTAATGCTTTGCTGACAGTGACTAGTGGTGCTCTGCACAGCTTGGTGTTAGGACTGCTTCTTTTCATATTCTACATCAATCATTTGGATGATGGAATTAATGGATTTATGGCCACATCTGAGGATCACCGCACTTGGAATATTATGAGTAGCTTTGGGCCTCTAATCTAAGAAATGTTGTGCTGTCATTGAAGAAGTTCCAGAGGAGGTTCACAAGAATGATTCTCGGAATGAAAGGGTTAATGTAGAAGGAGTGTTTGATGGGTTTGGGTCTGTGCTCACTGGAGTTTAGAAGAATGAGGAGACATCTCATTGAAACACTGAATATTGAAAGATCTAGTAACGTGGAGCAGCCATGGAGGGGATATTTCCTGTAGTGGTGAGTCTCGGACTAAAGAGCACAGCTTCGGAATGGAATGATGTCCAGTTATCACAGAGATGAAGAAGAATTTCTTTATGCAGATGGTAGTGCATTTGTGGAATTCATTGCTGTGGAAGTCAAGTCATTGAGTAAATTTAAGGCAGAGATTGATAGGTTCTTGACAAGGCTGGGTGTTGAAAATTACAGGGGAAAGGCAGGAGAATGGGGTTGAGAGGGATAACAAATCAGCCTTGATGAAATGGCAGGGCAGACTCGATGGGCCTAATAGCCTAATTCTACACCTATGTCTTTTGATCTTATGGTCTTATTAACTCAAGCTTGAGGCATTAATATAGAAAACAATATAGTTGTCTAAATGCTGATTGTTGGTGAACATTAAATTCAATAGGAAAAGTGTGAAATAATTCACTTTGGGAGGTCAAATTTGAAATCTCTCTTTGCTCCAGTTGGAAGTTCCCATCTGCTTCAAAAGAGCAGCAATTATACCAGTGCCCAAGAAGAGCATGGTGAGCTGCCATAACAACTATCAACCAGTAGCACTCACATCTGTGGTGATGAAGTGATTTGAAAGGTTGGTTATGACTAGAATCAACTCCTGCCGAAGCAAGGACCTGGATGCACTGCAAATTGTCTGCTGCCACAATAGGTCTACAGCAGATGTGTTCTCATTGGGTCTGCTATGGCCTTGGATCACCTGGACGATATTAGTACTTACGTCACACTGCTGTTTATTGACTACAGCTCAGCATTTATCATAAATATTCCTACAGTTCTGATCAAAAAGCTCCAAAATCTGGGTCTTTATTCCCTCTGCAAATGGATCTTCGACAACTTCACTGGAAAACCATAGTTAATGTGAATCGGAAATAACATCTCCACCTCGCTGATCATCAACACTTGTGCACCTCAAGGAAATGTGTTTAGCCTACTGCTCTACTTTCTCTACACAGCTCAAATGCCGTCTATAAATTTGCTGGTGGCACAGTTATTCTTGGCAGAACTTCAGATGGTGACGAGAAGGCATACAGGACTGAGGTAGATCAGCTGGTTGGCTCATTTCGCGCCCACAACCTTGCACTCAACATCAGTAAGACCAAAGGACTGATTGTGGACTTCAGAAAGTGTAAGACAAGGGAACACATATTCGACCTCATCGAAGGTTCAGAGGTGGAAAGGTGAGGAATTTCAAATTCCTGGGAATCAATATCTCTGACAATCTATCTTGGACCAAACGTATCAATGCAGTTACAAAGAAGGTACAACAGTAGCTATATTTCATTAGGAGTTTGAGGAAATTTGGTAAGTCGCTAAAGACACTTGCAAATTTGTACAGATAGACAATTGAGAGTTTTCTAACTGGCTGCATCACTGTCGGGTATGGGGGCGGGCATGGGCACTGCAAAGGATTGAAATAATCTGCAGAACATTGTAAACTCATTCAGCTCCATCATGAGCACCAGCCTTCCCAGCATTCAGGACGTCTTCAAGGAGTGAAGCATCAAAAAAGCGGCATCCGTCATTAATGACCCGAATCACCCAGAACATGCTTTCTTCTCATTGCTACCATCAGGGAGGAGGTACAGGAGCCTAAAGGCACACACTCAACAATTCAGGAATAGCATCTTCCCCCCTGCCAGCAGATTTCTGAATGAATATTGAACCCATGAACACTACCTCACTACTCTTTATTTCCACTTTTTGCACTACTTTTTTAATTCAACTTTTTAAAATATATGTATTTCTTACTTAAACTTACAATAACAAAGCTTTTATTATTAATTATTGCATCATACTGCTGTTGCAGATCAACATATTTCACAATGTAAGCCAGTGATTCTAAACCTGATTCTGAAGGCAGAAAACAAGGTTAATGGAAGGATTCTTAGCAATGTGGAGGAACAGAGGGATCTTGGGGTCCACGTCCTTAGAGTTGCCATGCAAGTTGAAAGGGCTGTTAAAAAGAGATATGATATGTTGGCCTTCATTTGACAGGAGATTGAGTTCAAGAGCCATGAGGTAATGTTGCAGATCTATAAAACCCTGGTTAGAATACACTTCGAATATTGTGTTCATTTCTGGTCAGCTCATTATAGGAAGAACGTGGAAACTTCAAAGAGGGTGCAGAGGAGATTTAAAGGATACTGCCTGGATAAGAGAGCATGTCTTATGACAATAGACTGAGTGAGCTAGGGCTTTTCTCTCTGGAGCCAAGCTGGGTGGGAGATGACTTAATAGAGGCATATAAGAGGATAAGAAGCATAGATAAGGTGGATAGCCAGACTTTTTCCCAGGGCAGAAAGAACTAATGCAAAGGGACATAATTTTAAGGTGTGTGGAGGAAAGTATAGGGGGAGGATAGTATAGGGGGATGTTAGAGGTAAGTTTTTTTACACAAAGAGTGGTGAGTGTGTGGAATGCATTTCTGGGATAGTGGTAGAGCATAGGTATAAGAGACATTTAAGAAACACAAAATGCTGGAGGAACTCAGCAGGCCAGGCAGCATCTATGGAATAGAGTACAGTTGATGTTTTGAGCCGCCCAAAACGTCAACTGTTTACTCTTTTTCATGGATGCTGCCAGATCTGCTGAATCTCTCCAGCATTTTGTTTGTGCTGTTTGGATTTCCAGCATCTGAAAATTTTCTCTTGTTTGTCTTTGGATGATGCAAAAATGGACAGCTATGTAGGAAGAAAGGGTTAGAGTAGGTTTAAAGCTTGGCACATATTTGTGTCCAAAGAGCTGTACTCCACTGTAATGTTCTGTGCTCTATATTCTACTGGTATAATCTCCCTTCATTGTGTTAAAAACACAGGCTCTGTTTTCATTAGCTTATTTGTGTTCATTTGTTCCTTAGCTTAATTTGTGTTCACTGTGTTTTTAATCCAATGGGTGTCATTTTTTAAAAATGTCTGTTGTGTGGTATTTTTTCAGATGCGACTTCCACTGTTACTTCATCCAGTCAGTCAAATTGCATCTTTAACAAATCTCTGCCAGCTGTCATTTTCCAAATGACAATGTTGTCGTAATTATTGTTGAGACTGCAGATGCTGGAATCTGGAGCAACAAACAGTCTGCTGAAGCAAATGGGTTGATCAGCACCAGCAGCGGATGGGGGTGGGAAGGAATTATTGGCATAATGGGTCGAAACCTTGCATTGGGAGTTAATGT
Source organism: Mobula hypostoma (assembly GCF_963921235.1). Taxonomy (NCBI): domain Eukaryota; kingdom Metazoa; phylum Chordata; class Chondrichthyes; order Myliobatiformes; family Myliobatidae; genus Mobula; species Mobula hypostoma. Next base: position 22,586,330 of record NC_086100.1, read on the forward strand.
TTCTGACTGGCAGTGCAGGAAATTCTTTCCCTATTTAGTGAACTACAGTTTAACATATCCTCCATATCTCTGCTACTCCAATATCTAAAGGGGAGAAATCGAGCTGCTGCGAAGACTAGCATTCAATGTTAACCCAAGTTGTCACTGAAATAGGTGCCTGACAGCTGGCTGGGCCATTACCCGGAGAAAGGGCTGCCTCATTGCTATGGGTGCAGGAATATAGGCTGGACCAACTCCAAGTGGTTGATTTATTTCTCCAAGTGACATTGGCAAACCAGATGTTTGGTTTATGACAACCCAGTGATTTAATTACCACTATTTCAAAATTTGTTTTCTTTCTTGAATTTAAATGCCATATGTCAGATTTAGGCTCTTGTCCTTAGATCAAAAGTCCAGGGCTCGGATACTACTCTACTGGCTACACTACTGATACATATGTTTAACCATGGAACATGCATAATTTTTTCTGTTTCTGTGTGAGAGCATGTGTGTATGTGTGTGTGTGTGTGTGTGTGTGTGTGTGTGTGTGTGTGTGTGTGTGTGTTTGTGTGCCTTTATGTGTGTGAATCAGATTTATTTATCACATGTACGTCCAAACAAACAGTGAAATGTGCTGTTTATGTTATGTTCTGTAACTTCAAACTTTTCAACTAATTCAAAGGAAAACAAGGTGGCCGAGAGATGCAACTCTTAGTTTGTATTTAAGTGAGGCACGCACTTAATGATGCATGCAATTCACATAATTTGTACATATCACCCGTAATGAATTACTTAAATAAACAAGAGTACTGAATCAAACTATATATATACTGTATGTACATGATTACTGAAACACTACTGAAATATTAAATACACAGCACTTGGCATTAGCAACCAACACACCTAAGGGTGTGCAAGGGGCAGCTACAAATGTCACCGTACATCTGTTACCACCATAATACTTGGCAGAACAACATAGAACACAAATAGCAACAAAACAATAGAAGGAAAACAAACTCCTTTTCTTCCTCTCATGCACACACACAGACAGATCTCCAGCTCCAGGACAAGCTTCCACACTTCAGCCATTGTGCTCCAACTTCCAAATTGCCGATTGACCTTCGGTATCGACTCTCAGGTTATCTGCTGATGGGAACCTGAACTCCAGGCATGCTGACTGACCAGCCTTCATGCCTCCTCATGCCTCTGAGTGCTTACATTGTGATCTTCATGGAATCATTGAGACCTATATCATCAAAATTGGCCCTTTGGCCTATCATGTCCACACCAATCATCAACCACCCACTTGGACTATACATTTTTATTCAGTTCCCGTTTCTCATCAGTTTCACCCCAGACTCCACCACTCACATACATACTAGGAGACACTTCCATTGGGCATTTAACCCACTAAACTGGAAGCCTTTGGGAGCACCCAGAGGAAACCCATAGGGTCAAGGTGAGGATTGGATGTGGGTCTCCGACACTGTGAGGCAGTGGCTCCACAAGATCTGCCACTGTGCTGCCCTTCTTCCTACTGAATAACAGTAAAGCCTTGTTCCAGCTTATGTGGTCTTGCAAGTAAACATGATCTATTTTGGAACAAAATGGGACAACTACACTCATCCGCCTTCTGCTGTTCCCACAACTGATGGTCTTACTTTAAGGACTCTTTATCTTGTTATTTCATGTATGTTTGTACATTATTTATCTGTGTATTTGTAAAGTGTGTTGTTCACTGATCCTGTTTACAGTTACCGTTCTATAGATTTAATAATAATAAGTACGTTATTGATCCTGAGTGGAAAATCCTTTCATAACAGCAGCATCATTTAACAACACACATGTGTGCAGACATAACTAATAACAATGGTGGGCAAGTTGTTGGAGAAGATCCTGAAAGGTAGGATTTATGAGCATCTGGAGAGACATAATCTGATTAGGGATAGTCAGCATGGCTTCGTCAAGAGCAGTTCGTGCCTTATGGGCCTGATTGAATTCTTTGAAGATGTAACAAAAAAACACTAGCGAAGGTAGAGCAGTGGATGTAGTGTATATGGATTTCAGTAAGACATTTGATAAGGTTCTCCGTGCAAGGCTCCTTCAGAAAGTAAGGAGACATGGGATCCAAGGAGACCTTCCTTTGTGGATTCAGAATTGGCTTGCCCACAGAAGGCAAAGGGTGATTGTAGATGGTTTGTATTTTGCGTGGAGATCGGTGACCTGTGGTGTACCACAGGGATCTGTCCTGGGACCCCTCCACTTTGTGACTTTTATAAATGACTTGGATGAAAAAGTAGAAGGGTGAGTGGCTAATGACTCAAAGGTTGGGAGTGTTGTGGGTAGTCTGGAGGGTTATCAGAGATTACAGCGGGACAACGATAGGATGCAAAACTGGGCTGAGAAGTGGCAGATGGACTTGAACCAGATAAGTGTGAAGAGGTTAATTTTGGTAGGTCAAATTTGAAGACAGAATATAATATTAATGATAAGACGCTTAGCAGCGTGGAGAATCAGCGAGATCTTGAGGTCTATGCCCATAGGACACTCAAAGCTGCTGCACAGGTTGACCGTGTTGTGAAGGAGGCAAGTGGTGTGTTGGCCTTCGTCAGCTATAGGATTGAGTTCAAGAACCATGAAGTAATGCTACAGCTATATAAGACCTTAGTTAGACCCCACTTGGTATCCCGTGTTCAGTTCTAGTCACTTTACAGGAAGGATGTGGATGCTATAGAGAGAGTGCAGAGGAGATTTACAAGGATGTTGCCTGGATTGGAGAGCATGCTTTATGAAAAAGGGTTGAGTGAACTTGGCCTTTTCTCCTTGGAGCGATGGAGAATGAGAGGTGACCTGATATAGGTGTATAAGATGATGAGAGGCATTGATCGTGTGGATAGTCAGAGGCTTTTTCCCAGGGCTAAAATGGCTGACATGAGGGGGCATAGTTTTAAGGTGCTTGGAAGTAGGTAAGAGGGGTAAGTACAGAGGTAGGTTTTTCACACAGTGAGTGGTGGGTGTGTGGAATGCACTGCCAGTGATGCTGGTAGAGATGAATATAATAGGGTCTTTAGGAGACTCTTAGATAGGTACATGGAGCTTAGAAAAATAGAGGGCTATGCTGTAGGGAAATTCTAGGCAGGTTCTAGAGTAGGTTACATGGTCAGCATAAATTGTGGCCGAAGGGCCTGGAATATGCTGTAGATTGTGTATGTTCTATGTTCTAGCTTACAGAATAATAATATAGACAATAATGATTTACCAATGTGCAATAATAATGTATAAAATAATAAAACAGAGACTATTGTACTATGATGTGTGTTCTCCTATCACACAGAGATAAACTGTTGTACATGCTTATTGCATTTGGTGGGAAAGATTTTTTGTACTGATCCTTGAGACAGCGGAGCTGAATGAGTCTGTTCAAAAGGGTGGTCTGCTGCTTATTCAGCAGGTCATGGAGAGGATGTGCCAGACTGTCCATAATGGATAACAGTTTGTTTGGTGACCTCCTCTCTGCTACTAATTTAAAAGAGTCCAGGTTGTAGCCAAGGATGGAACCAGCCTTTCTGATGAGTTTGCTTTTGCATCACCAGCACCAATGCTGCTCCCCCATCATGAAGCACCAAAGAAGACCGCACTCACTACAACAGACTGGTAAAAGATCTCCAGCATCCTGCTGCACACATTGAAGGATCTCAGCTTCCTTAGAAAGTAGAGTCTGCTCATCCCCTCTTGTAAATAGCCATGGTGTTGGTTTTCCAGTCAAATGTATTGTTGAGGTGAACATCCAAGTATTTGTACTCCTCCGCCACTGCAACCTTTTCTCCCAGAATGTATACAGGACTTGTCACAGTCCTCTTCCTCCTTAAATCAATCACCATCTCCCTGGTTTTGGCCATATACACGATAGGTAATTCCTCCTGCACCATTCCACAAACTTGTCCACCAGTCCTCTTTACCCCTACTCCTGCCCATCTCTGATACACCTAACCACAGCAGAGTCATCAGAGAACTTCTGCAAGTGGCAAGACTCAGAGTTGTACTGAAAGTCCGAGGTGTACAGTTTGAACAGAAACGGAGACAGGGCAGTCTCTTGTGGTGCTCCAGTGCCTCTCACCACCACCCCAGATAGAGAACTACCCAGCCGTACAAACTGGGCTCTATCTGTCAGGTAGTCAGTAATCCGTGAGATAGTGGATTTGTCTATGCCCATCCTTCACAGCTTCTTGCTCAGAAGAATTGGCTGGATTGTATTGAAGGCACTAGAGAAATCAAAAAAAGTGATTCTCACAATGCCACCAGCATCTTCCAGGTGGGAGTGAGCACTCTGCCACAGGTAGATGATGGCGTCATCCACTCCCAAATGAGATTGGTAGGAAAACTGTAGAGGGTCCAATGAAGACATTTCCAGAGATCCAAGGTAAGTCAGGACCAGCATCTTCATCACATGAGATGTGAGGACAATTGGTCTGTAGTCGTGTAGTCATTAAGTTCAGATGGAGTCACCTTCTTGGGTATAGGAACAAAGCAGTAAATCTTCCATAGCACCAGTATCTTTTCCTGACTCAGACTCGGGTTGTAAAGGTGTTGCAAAATACCAGACAGCTGGCTCGCACAGGCCTTCAGTACCCTGAGGCTGATAGCATCCGGGCCAGCAGCTTTGTCTTGATGTAGTCTCTACAGTTGTCTCCTAACCTGACCTGCAGTCACAGTCAGACAAGGGAGTGCGGTCATCCCCATGGATGCAGGATACTCCAAAGTTGGGGGGGGCGGGGTCTGGAGCGGAGGGAGAGGTGGAGGGAGAAGGCTTCAGGGACAGGAAGGGTGTGTGGTCTGGAAAGTTGGGGAGGGGACAGAAGGAGTTCCCGTGCTGAACCTGTTGAAAACCAAGTTCAATTCATTGGCAGCCCTCGATCTTGCTTTCCTTAACCTTGAAGCCAGTGATCTGCTTCATGCCCAACCACGTGTCTCTTATGCTATTCTGCTGGAACGTCTACTCCAGCTTCCTCTTGTCGGATTCTTTGCACTCCCTCAGCCTCACCCTCAGTTCACTATGTGCTCAACTCAGTACCTGGCTATCTCCAGACCTGAAGACTTTCTTCTTGTATTCAAAAGTTCTTTCGGGTCACTGGTGATTCAGGGCTTGTTGTTGGAGAAGAGCATACAGTCCTGGCTGGCAAGATGGTGTTCTCGCAGAGTTTGATGTAGTCTGTGATACAACCAGTCATTTTGTTAATGTCCCCCCTGTGTGGCTCACATAACATATCCCAGTCTGTCCTCTCAAAGCATTCCCGCAGTGCCTCATTAAAATCCTGAGTCCACCTCCTTACAAACGCAAACATAAGGAAATCTGTACATACTGGAATTTCAAGCAACACACCTAAAAGTTGCTGGTGAATGCAGCAGGCCAGGCAGCATCTATAGGAAGAGGTACAGTCGACATTTCGGGCCAAGACTGAGAGAAGAGCTAGTAAGAGATTTGAAAGTGGGAGGGGGAGATCCGAGATGATAGGAGAAAACAGAAGGGGGAGGGATGGGGCCACCGGGAGATCCTGCTTTCTCTGGTGGACAGAGCGTAGGTGTTCAGCGAAACGGTCTCCCAGTCTGCGTCGGGTCTCACCAATATATAGAAGGTCGGATCAGGAGCACCGGTCGCAGTATATCACCCCAGCCGACTCACAGGTGAAGTGTCGCCTCACCTGGAAGTACTGTCTGGGGCCCTGAATGGTGGTGAGGGAGGAAGTGTATGGGCATGTGTAGCACTTGTTCTGCTTACAAGGATAAGTGCCAGGAGGGAGATCGGCGGGGAGGGATGGGGGGGACGAATGGACAAGGGAGTCGCATAGGGAGCGATCCCCTGCAGAGAGCAGAAAGTGGGGGAGGGAAAGATGTGTTTAGTGGTGGGATCCCGTTGGAAGTGGCGGAAGTTACGGAGAATTATATGTTGGACCCGGAGGCTGGTGGGGTGGTAGGTGAGGACAAGGGGAACCCTATTCCTAGTGGGGTGGTGGGAGGATGAGGTGAGAGCAGATGTGCGTGAAATGGGGGAGACGCATTTGAGAGCAGAGTTGATGGTGGAGGAAGGGAAGCCCCTTCCTTTGAAAAAGGAGGACATCTACTTCATCCTGGAATGAAAAGCCTCATCCTGAGAGCAGATGCGGTGGAGACGGAGGAATTGCGAGAAGGGGATGGCGTTTTTGCAAGAGACAGGGTGAGAAGAGGAATAGTCCAGATAGCTGTGAGAGTCCGTAGGCTTATAGTAGACATCAATAGGTAAGTTGTCTCCAGAGATAGAGACAGAAAGAACTAGAAAGGGGAGGGAGGTGTCAGAAATAGACCAGGTAAACTTGAGGGCAGGGTGAAAGTTGGAGGCAAAGTTAATGAAGTCAACGAGCTCAACATGTTTGCAGGAAGCAGTGCCAATGCAGTCATCGAGGTAGCGAAGGAAAAGTGGGGGACAGATACCAGTATAGTTTTGGAACATGGATTGTTCCACAAAGCCAACAAAAAGGCAGGCATAGCTGGGACCCATGCGGGTGCCCATGGCTACACCTGTAGTTTGGAGGAAGTGGCAGGAGCCAAAGGAGAAATTATTAAGAGTAAGGACTAATTCCGCTAGACGGAGCAGAGTGGTGGTAGAGGGAAACTTGTTAGGTCTAGAATCCAAAAAGAAGCGGAGGCCTTTGAGACCTTCCTGATGGGGGATGGAAGTATATAGGGTCTGGACATCCATGGTGAAAATAAAGTGGTGGGGGCCAGGGAACTTAAAATCATCAAAAAATTTCGAAGTGTGAGAAGTGTCACGAACATAGGTAGGAAGGGATTGAACAAGGGGGGATAAAACCGTGTTGAGGTATGCAGAAATGAGTTTGGTGGGGCAGGAGCAAGCTGAGACAATGGGTCTACCTGGACAGGCAGGTTTGTGGATCTTGGGTAGGAGGTAGAAACGGGAAGTGCAGGGTGAGGGAACTATAAGGTTGGTAGCAGTGGATGGGAGATCCCCTGAGCGGATAAAGCTGGTGATACTGTGGGAGACAATGGTCTGGTACACTTTAGTGGGGTCATGATCGAGGGGTAAATAAGAGAAGGTATCCGTGAGTTGTCGCTGTGCCTTGGCAAGGTAAAGGTCAGTACGCCAGACTACAACAGCACCCCCCTTATCGCCGGGTTTTATAGTAAGGTTAGGATTGGTGTGGAGGGAGTGGAGAGCAGAGTGTTCGGAAGGAGTGAGGTTGGAATGGGATCAAGGTGCGATGAAGTCGAGACGGTTGATATCCCATCGGCAGTTAGCAATAAAGAGATCCAGAGCAGGCAGAAGACCAGAGCGGGGTGTCCATGAAGAGGAGGAGGGTTGAAGATAGGAGAAGGGGTCTTTCTCCCTAGGCCTCCCGTCCCATGATCCTCTCATATCCCTTTTGCCAATCCACTGTCCAGCTCTTGGCTCCATCCCTCCCCCTCCTGTCTTCTCTTATAATTTTAGATCTCCCCCTCCCCCTCCCACTTTCAAATCTCTTACTAGCTGTTCTTTCAGTTAGTCCTGACAAAGGGTCTTGGCCCGAAACGTCGACTGTACCTCTTCCGAGAGATGCTGCCTGGCCTGCTGCGTTCACCAGCAACTTTTATGTGTGTTGCCACCTCCCTACAATCCTTGTTGACACAGGCTGCCACTGGACAAGAAGCACGTACCTAGGTATCAGCAGGACCAGGTTGAGGTCAGATCTGCCAAGTGGGGGAAGGGTAGGGGAACTGTATGCATCCTTTACATTCTCAAACAGAAGGTCTAGTGTTCAGATTTGCTCAGTACGTCCTCAGAAAAAGAACCTCAGGGTTGTATGTGGTGACACGCATGTACTCTGATATTAAATTTTACTCTGAACTTTGAATCTTTTTCCAAATCAGAGGTAAATAAAGCTAGGAGGCATTGATTTAGCTGGAATACTCTGCCTGAGAATGTGATGGGAGTAGAGATGCTGACGGAATTTAAAAGGTGTTTTCATGAGCAATTGAATTGCCTTGGGAAGTACTGGAAAATAAGATTAGTATTGATGGCTGCTCATTAGTCAGCCTGGCCACAGTGGGTCACGCGTCCTGTCTCCATGCTGTATGGCTCTAAGATTCTATTACAGATTGCCATTGAAAAATGGGTTCCGCTCTAGGTTTGTTTGGAATATTATTGAGTAAAGCTATATTGGCAAGTGTTAGATAATTGTGTTTACTATTTTCCCATGCAGGCTCATTTTTCAAAGGTTTTGTTTGCACTTCCCAAAATAAATCACTGTTCCAACAAATGGCAACGTCGTCTGTCCACAAACCTCGCTGCCCCAGTGAAGTAGCCAACATAATCAGAAACCCCACCCATCTCAGACATTCTCTCTTCCTCCCCATTGCGAAGAAGGTTCGAAAGCCTCAAAGCATGTACCACCCGGTTCATGGGCAGCTACCACCCTGATGTTATCGAGTCATAGAGTCACAGGGCAATACAGCCTGACTAAACACCCTTCCGCCCATCAGTCTGTGCCAGCCACATTGTTCACCCCAACAGATCCTAATTTCCTGCATTTGGTCCATTTCCCTCTGAGCTCTACCCCTTCATGTACCTATCCAATTCTACCTGTCTCGACCACTTCCTCCAACAGCTACCTCATTATGTTCTTGCATCTACTTGACTACCTACACTGCACATTCTCTGTAACTATATTAGGCCATAAGGCCAAAGCAGAATCAGACCATTCAGCCCATCAAGTCTGCTCATTATTCAATCATGGCTGATTTTTTATTCTTCTCATACCCTCTCTATGATTTCTGTTATTGTTTTCCTTTCCACCACCTTAATGCACTGATATAATTATAAGGGTGAAAAACAATCCCCTGCTGGCAGTTGTATACAGACTCCCAAGCAGTAGAAAGAATGTAGCCTGCAAGTTACAATGAGAGATAGAAAATACATGCCAAAAGGGTGATGTTACAATAGTCATGGGGGACTTCAACATACAAGTCGATTGGGAAAATCAGGTTGGTGCTGGATTCCAGGAGGGGTACTTTCTGTAGTGCCTACAAGATGGCTTTTTAGAGCAGCTCATGGTTGCGCCCACTAGGGAGGGGATCAGCTAATCTGGATTAGGTGTTGTTCAGTAAATCAGAAATGACTAGGGAGCTTCAGGTAAAAGAACCCTTAGGGACAAGTAAGGCTCCGTAAGGCACTCGTGAGACCACACTTGGAGTATTGTGTGCAGTTTTCGGCTCCTTATTTTAGAAAGGATACACTGACATTGGAAAGGGTTCAGAGAAGATCCACAAGAATGATTCCAGGAATGAAAGGGTTACCATATGAGGAACGTCTGGCAGCCCTTGGACTGTATTCCCTGGAGTTCAGGAGAATGAGGGATGATGTCATAGAAATATTCCAAATGTTAAAAGGCCTGGACAGATTAGATATGGCAAAATTATTTCCCATGGTAGGGGAGTTCAGGACAAGAGGGCATGATTTCAGGATTGGAGGACATCTATTTAGAACAGCGATGCAGAGAAATTACTTTAGTCAGACGGTGATAAGTTTGTGGAATTGTTGCCACAAGCGGCTGTGGAGGCCAAGTCATCCAGTGTATTTAAGGCAGAGGTAGATAGATTCTTGATTAACCAGGGTATCAAAGGGTATGGGGAGAAGGCAGGCAAGTGGGGATGACTGGAAGAATTGGATCAGCCCATGATTGAATGGCGCAGAAGGCTCGATGGGCTGAATGGCCTACTTCTGCTCCTATATTTTATGGTCTTATAGTCTTAAGTGATCATAATATGATTGAATTCACCTTGAAATTTGAGAAGAAGAAGCTAAAGTCAGGTGTATCAGTATTACAGTGGAGTAAAGAGAATTACAGAGGCATGAGAGAGGAACTGGCCGGAATTGATTGGAAAAGAACAATGGCAGGGATGACAGCAAAGCAGCAATGGCTGGAGTTTCTGGAAGCAATTCGGAAGGTACAAGATATATCCATCCCAAAGAGGAAGATGACACAACTGTGGGTAACAAGAGAAGTCAAAGCCAACATAAAAACCAAAGGGACAAAATATAATAGATTAGAGATTAGATTATGAAGACACGCAGTCCTCTTTTATTGTCATTTAGTAATGCATGCATTAAGAAATGAGCAAAGATTAGTGGGGAGTTAGAGACTTAGGAAGCTTTTAAAAAACAGTTGAAGGCAACTGAAAAGTTAGTAAGAATGTATAAAATGAATAAGAAAGTAAGTTTGCCAATAATATAAAAGAGGATACCAAAAGTTTCTTCAGATACATAAAGAGCAAAAGAGAAGTGAGAGTGGATATCAGACCATGGGAAAACGATGCTAGAGAGGTAGTAACAGAGGACAAGGAAATGGCGGACATACTGAATAGGTATTTTGCTTCAGTCTTCACTGTGGAAGATGCCAGAAGTTTGGTGGAAGTTCCAGGTGTCAGCAGTCATGAAGTGTGGAAGTTACCATTACTAGAGAGAAGGTTCTTGGAAAACTCAAAGGTCTGAAGGTAGATAAGTCACCTGGACCAGATGGCGTACACCGCAGTATTCTGAAAGAGGTGGCTGAAGAGATTATGGAGGCATCAGTAATGATCTTTCAAGAAGCACTAGATTCTGCAATGTTCCACAAGACTGTAAAATTGCAAAAATCTCTCCACTATTTGAAAAGGGAGAGAGGCAGAAGAAAGGAATCTATAGGCCAGTTAGTCTGACCTCTGGTTGGGAAGATGTTGGAGTCGATTATTAGGGACAGGGTCTCAGGGTTCTTGGAGGTACATGATAAAATAGTCAGCATGGTTTCCTCAGGAGAAAATGTTGCCTGACAAACTTGTTGGAGTTCTCTGAAGAAACAAGCAGGATAAACAGAGGAGAACTGGTTGATGATACATTCTTGGATTTTCAGAAGGCCTTTGACAGGGTGCCACACATGAGGCTGCTTAACAAGTTATGAGTCCATGATATTACAGGTAAGATTCTAGTATGGATAAAGTAGTGGCTGATTGGCAGGAGGCAAAGAGTGGAAATAAAGGAGCCTTTTCTGGCTGGCTGGCCGGTGACTAGTGGTGCTCCACAAGGGTCATTGTTGGGACCGATTCTTTTTATGTTATATGTCAGTGATTTGAATGATGGAATTGTTGGCATTATTGCAAAGTTTGCAGATGATTCAAAGTTAGGTGGAGGGGCAGGTAGTTTTGAGGGAGTAGACAGGCTACAGAAGGACTTGGACAAATTAGGTGAATGGGCAAAGAAATGGCAGATGGAATACCATGTCAGGAAGTACATGGTCATCAGATATGGGGAACTACCACCGTGCACCCTTGGATGCTATAAGCAGTTTAAAACTCCTTGGAATACACATCTTGCACAACTCCTCATGATCACAGAATACATCTTACACAATCAAGAAAGTTCACCAACACCTCAACTTTCTCAGGAGGCTGAAGGAAGCTGGACTATACACATCAATACTCACAGATGCATGGTTAGAGAGCATCCTAGCATGCTCCATCACTGCATGACACGGACATGGCACTGTGGACAGGAAGACTCTGTGCGTATAAACTGCCCAAGATATCATCAGCACCAGCCTGCCCACCATCAAGGACACAAACACAGAAAGGTGACAGAGAGAAGGCCAGCAACATCATTAGATTAGATTCAACTTTATCATCATTGTGCCGAGTACAGATACAAAGCCAATGAAATGCAGTTAGCACCTAACCAGAAATGCAAAGAAAATGTTAGTTACAAAATAACTGTGAATAAAAAATAAGTGCTACAGCACACAAATATAAAAGTACTGAGATAATACAATATGGGTGCAATACTGCTTAGCATCTGCAAAACGATCCTACCCACCCTGCTAGTGGACTATTTTTCCCATTCCCATCAGGGAGGAGAGTACATAGCATCCACACCAGGGTCACTAGACTCAAAAACAGCTATTTCCCCCTAGCAGTAGAGCTAACCAATGCCTCCACCCATTAATCCACCCCACCCCACCCACTACTTTATCATTTTCAGTCCGAGTCACGTTATGTACAGACACTTCTCTGCCTAGTATCACTTTAAAGATATAAAATCAATCTGTATATTTTTATTTATTGTGTTTTTTTAATCATTGTGGGTTTTTTTGTCCTTACACTTGTGTACCGGAAATATTAGTAGTGCTTGTGCAATCTCTCAAGTTGAGTATGACGTTCTCCTAAGAGGTTGTCTATTGGTGAGTCGTCACATGATAACAAAGGCCGACCCAGGACCAGAGTCCGTATATTCTAGTGCAGTGTAGGCAAGAGTGTGCGGTGATGGTGATTAATGGCTGCGTCTTTTTGTTGTTGTCAGCTCATAACTCGGGGCTTCCAGACTTTACAATCCTGCCCCCTTTTGCCACTTGCTGATCACCACGGGACTTAATTGGGAATGTTGTTTTGGGGGGGGGGGGGATTCCTTAATGACAAACACCTGTGCGTGACTTTGTTGAACTTGGGAAGCTAATCCATGGGCCAGCACCTCCATAGGTCCTTGACAGGTCAGGGTGAAGATCCTGTGACATGGAATGCAAAGTAACAGGAGACACTTCACTGCGGCAGCCTTCCCCCACCTTTACTGTCGTTGTAATGTGTCATCACCTACGGCCAGCTTCACTACCGAGATTTTGGCTGCATCGTTCTTTGTCTGGAACCTCCTCCTTGACCTTACCATCGGGGGCGACCCTAGCAGGAACCAAGTGCCAGGTGGCTAAACTCCAGACAGCATCATTCTCAGGATCTCGGGAACTCAGAGCCACTCCACCACCACAAGATGATGATCCTCGGAGAAAGCAATACTGGTAACAAGTTAATGAACTGGACACTGGAACCAGTGGTCGTGGGTTAAAAGTAAAAGGTGAAATATTTAAGGGGAACATGATGGGGAACTTCTTCACTTAGAGGGTGCTGAGAGTGTGGAACGAGCTGCCAGCACAAGTAGTGGATGTGGGTTTGCTTTCAATATTTAAGAGAAATTTGGATGGGTACATGGATGGGTGAGGGGTACAGAGGGCTATAGCCTGGGTGCAGGTTGATGGGACCAGACAAATTAATAGTTCGGCATGGATGAGATGAGATGAATGGCCTATTGCTCTGCTGTAGTGTTCTAAGACCCTATAACTCTATGACCACGTTCACCAGCCTAGCAAATATGGGACTGTAGTTTGCTGTGAGTTATCATTTTATATTGAATAGGCTAATTGTTTCCACAGCATTGTACATCTGTATATACAGGGCAATGATACATTGATGTAGGAAAAGTATATGCACACTCAATCATGGTTTAGGACTGCACAGTATTGAGCAAGATCAGTGAACTGTTTCTTCAGCTGTAGGGGCAACCAATGTAAAACTCAAAGCCATGAGAAGAACTGATGCAAGATATTGCTCCAGATTTGTAACAATGATAGTTTCTTGAGGGAACAGAAAACACTGGAGGTTAGCCAATTGTGGAAATTCAGGGGTGCTAACATGGGCTGTCATTAATAAAAAGTACTGAGCTGGATTTTTATTTACCACTAGAGCTAAAACTGATGATGTTGTTCAAGAACCCATTATCAAAACCAGCCGAATTCACTTCGACTGTTTATTTTAGTAGAATCATGTCTGGATGTACCGTACGTTATGTGAAGAAGTCAATGCACTCTGGCGAACTGTCCGATTAGCTGTATGCATTGTAATAAAAGAGTGTGAATTTCCATTCATAGAAAAGGACCAATTAACCCAGAATGCATTTGGTTATGCCATTTTGTCTCTTATTGTTAATTCAGGTCTCTTATACTGTTGAGCTCAGCTACTGCCTAAAGGCGATTCAAAGTGATGATGCATTCAACATTCACCACTTTAAAAAAAAGTTATCATGAAAGAGAAAAGATCAACAGAAATGAACAAAGGCACAAAAGAAGGCATGGCACGTTTTATAAAATTTTGCTTTAACAAAAGCTATTTGCTGATGTATTCTCGGCCTTTCTTGCTGTGTTAAGCCATCCCATTAATTAATTAATTAATTAATTAAAAACTGTTCTCCAGTATAATAAATAAGACATGAAAATGTTTTGGAAACTTAGAGGGAGATAGATATAAGATATCACTACTTTTTTCAAAAGTGGCCCCTTGTAAAGAATAGCAATTATAAGGACTTTCCAAAATAAAAGATTTATTGTGTAAGCTAAAGTTGAACATATCTAATTCGAGTGGTTTGAACACATCCACCAATATTATTATGAAACTTGCAGAGTTTTCAGTAATCTCTGAGGTTAAACTAGTTGGCTTTTTCTGGGTGAATAGGATCCTTTAACCATGAAATTGTATCATTATTGCAGTGGTTTAATATTCAACTATTTCAATTATTAATAGAATATTCAATTATTAAAAGATTCAGATGGCACAGCTGTACATCTTTCTTTGGATAGAACTGAAGCAGAATATTACCCAGATCTGTAATAAAATGTGTCCTGTAATTCTTTTTTCAAAAAATATCTCTGACGCTCAATGTCATCACAAATTTATATTTTGCATGTTTTGTTCAATTGCTAGGATTAACCATCGTAGCGGAGCTTTGCATTTTGCAACAGTCTTGAAGGATTGGTAGGTTTCGAGATCTTTGATGACTTCAAAACAGAACATCTTTTGAAGCTGAACTCAGTTCCATTACAAAGCCAACCTCTTATCAGACCATACATTTATGTCACTTGCTTCTCCCCCCACCATACAAGAAGCTCTCAAAATTAGACATAATGCAAAGATTTTTTTTTATATACGTTTCACGCCTTTTATACAATTAGACAGCACGTGGGCACTTGCTGTGCGCATGTTTACTGCCCCGTATCCTCGGCATCCACTTTGATGTGCTATGGTGGAAAGCAAACTCTTTTCTTGCACTGCCTTCCTCCTGGGTCTCTATGCTGCTTAGCAGCTGAGTCCAGTCTTTGAGTCGCAGCCTAATTTAAAGGCAGATGCTGCAGCTGCTGCTGTCATTTGAACTGATTTTCTCCTTTGATGTCGGCTTGGAATACTTGGTGTTGCAGTAGTTCAGCAACCCCCTCTGTTCTGAACTGTAGAATAAAAAGCCTTTCCATTACAGCATCATTTTTGCCACTAGCACGCTGCCTAGCAATTGCTAAAATGAAAGCTTTGATAGGGAAATAACAGAAATGACTTGTTTGTGTTGCTGCCCCAGTTAATTAACCATTTATATGCACACACGAGTGGCTTTATTAATGCAGGGTATTGTTGGGTCTAATGACAGAATGAAGTATCTTTAGATTTCCTGCCGTGCAGTCCAGTGTCTGGTTTCAACACTCAGAAGTATGTTGTATTGTTTTAAAGAATACTTAACATCTCCAGCTTGGGCTGCAGCCTGGTGTCAACAACACTAGGCTTCAAAAGCAGAATAAATCACATCCAACATGCTATTCAAAGCATCATATACTTTCATGATTAATATGGAAATTAAGTCGAGTTGAAGAATGCCTTTAGATTATTATTCATGGAAAGCAAATCTTCATGATGTTAAAAAGAATCATAACACCATATCTAATTTATTAATACTATGAGTTGTTATACTCTCCTACCTCATCTGGACACAAAATTCATCTCCCTTTTCTCTCATCCACATCAGTTTTCCTCCCAGTAACTTTTCTTACTAAGAGTCTGTGATTTTAAAGACCTCTGTTGGTAGTACGTGTGTTGTATTTACTGGCGATCCTTTTGTCGTGTAATGCCTTGCCAATGCTTACAATCTGTGCGCATATAAGAGGAATGGTCACATCAAGTGAGAACCAAGGCGCCTTTGATACTGACCTACACTCAGTGGCCACTTTATTAGGTACAATAGTGGAATCTGGTGCGGTCTTCTGCTGCTGTAGACCAATCACTCCAAGTTTTGATGTGTTGTGCATTCAGAGATATTCGTCTGCACACCACTGTAATGCATGGTTATTTGAGTTACTGCACCCTTCCTGTCTGTTTGAACCAGTCTGGCCATTCTCCTCTGACCTCTCTCATTAACAACAAACTTTTGTACAGAGAACTGGATTTTTTTTTATTTTTACACCATCTTCTGCAAACTCTAGAGACTGCTGTGCATGAAAATCCCCAGAGATGAGCAGTTTCTGGATATTCAAACCACCCTGTCTGGCACCAACAATTATTCCACGGTCAAAGTCTCTTAGATCACATGTCTTCCCCATTCGAGTTTTTTGTCTGAACAACAACTGAACCTCTTGACCATGTCTGGATGTTTTTATGTATTGAGTTGCTGTCACTTGATTAGCTGATTAAATATTTGCATTAATGAACAGGTGTACTTAATAAAGTGATCACTGAATGTGTAAATTAAAGAAAGGAGAGGAGAAAGTCTGGATTCTCATTCACGTCAAGTCAAGTCAAGTCAAGTTGCTTTTATTGTCATTTCAACCATAACTGCTGGTACAGTACACAGTAAAAACGAAACAGTGTTTCTCCAGGACCATGG
Organism: Mobula hypostoma; assembly: GCF_963921235.1. Lineage (NCBI taxonomy): Eukaryota > Metazoa > Chordata > Chondrichthyes > Myliobatiformes > Myliobatidae > Mobula > Mobula hypostoma. The sequence goes on from NC_086100.1 coordinate 22,602,825, forward strand.
TGCTCCATGGAACAACACAAAACTAAATTAGACTTCAGACCTACACAGGACTACATAAAGTGCACAAAACAGTGCAAGACAGTACAACAATTAATAAACAAGACAATAGGCACAGTAAAGGATAAATTACTTTATAATAATAAATGCTGTATGTGTAAATGTAAACAATGTTTTAGCAGGAATTGAGAAAGAAATGAGCAAAAATTGCAAAGGGAGTGGAGTGGTGTTCAGTTGAGTGTGAGTGTGTGTGTAGGTTGGTGTCATACTAGACTCTGGGAATTGAGGAGTCTGATGGCTTGGAGGAAGAAACTGTTGCAGAGTCTGGTCGTGACAGCCCGAATGCTTCGGTACCTTTTGCCAGATGGCAGGATAGAGAAGAGTTTGTATGAGGGGTGTGTGGGGTCTTTCACAATGTTGTTAGCTTTGCGGATGCAGCGTGTGGTGTAAATGTCTGTAAAGGTGGGAAGAGAGACCCCGACGATCCCTTCAGCTGACCTCACTATCCGCTGCAGGGTCTTGCAATCCGAGACGGTGCAATTTCTGAACCAGGCAATAAAGCAGCTGCTCAGGATGCTCTCAATACATCCTCTGTAGAATGTGGTGAGGATGGGGGGTGGGAGATGGACTTTTCTCAGCCTTCGCAGAAAGTAGAGATGTTGCGGGGCTTTCTTGACTATGGAACTGGTGTTTAGGGACCAGGTGAGATTCTCCGCCAGGTGAACACCAAGAAGTTTGGTGCTCTTAATGATCTCTACAGAGGAGCTGTTGATGTACAATGAGAGTGGTCACTCCGTGCTCTCCTGAAGTCAACAACCATCTCTTTTGTTTTGTTCACATTCAGATACAGGTTGTTGGCTGTGCACCAGTCCATTAGCCACCGCACCTCCCGTTCTTGCAGATGAATGCTGACTCGTCATTCTTGCAGAGGAGACCCACCACGGTCATGTCATCGGCAAACTTGATGATGTAATTCGAGCTGTGTATTGCTGCACAGTCGTGGGTCAGCAGAGTGAACATCAGTGGGCTGAGCACACAGCCCTGGTGTTGGAGATGCTGCTCCCGATCCATACTGACTGAGGTCTCCCAGTCAGGAAGTCTAGAATCCAGTTGCAGAGGGAGGTGTTCAGGCCCAGCAGGCTCAGTTTTCCAACCAGGTGCATCAAGAGTACATCATGGCTAACGTTAGCTTTGTCCTGACCTGGCATTCAACAAGGATGACCTTAGATGCATATTCTGCTTCATATTCCAAACTGTAGCCAAAAAAAAAAGACACATCACAGGGGAAAAGGAATGTAAGGAGGCCATTCAGTCCATCAAGTTTGTATAATACAGGTCTGTCTGCCTGTCTAGGTACCATATCCGATGCGGACTTTGGTGACCATGGTTTTCCATATAAATCTATCCTTCGTTTTTTGGATGACCTCCATTTCCTCAATGTGTAGCCACCTGGTCATGCTTTTGATGTACATAAGCCGAGGTCTTCTTCTAGGTTTACTCCCCTCAATCTTTCCAGAGAGTGTGAGTTTTCCTAGTTCATCTTTCCGCATGATGTGTCCTAGGAATCTAAGTTGTCTTTCTCTTATTGTTGGTATGAGTGATTGAATTGCTTGGGCTCTTCTGAGAACTTCTTCATTTGATGTGTGTGTGGTCCATGGTATTTTTAACATTCTCCTGTAGAACCATAATTCAGCTGCTTCTAGTCTCTTCTCCATTGCTGGAGAAATGGTCCAGCATTCACTTCCATAAGTCAGGATAGAATGAATTTAGCATTGCAGTATTCTGTTCTTAGTCTGCATGCTCATCTTTCTGTCTGTTAATATGGTCTTCATTTTTTGGAAAGCTTCTTTTGCCATTGCTGTTCTGTATTTGATATCTGTGTTGCACCTGCCATTACTTTATTAGGCTGCCAAGATATTTGAATTTGTTGACTTGTTTGATGTTTGTATTTCTGATCTTGATCACACATTGTGAGATATTTGTCTTTCTGGAGATGGCCATGCTTTCTGTCTTCTTGGTGTTGATTGAGAGGCCTCTGCGATTACTTTCTGTTGCCACTATAGTGAGTAGTTCTTGAAGTTTTGTTTCTGAGTCAGCTATTAGTACAATGCCATCAGCATATCTGATGTTATTTATATTATGGCCTCCAATTGTTAATCCTTTGATGTCTTTGGTACTTCTCAAGATATTTTCGCTATACAGGTTGAATAAGTCTGGCGAAAAGACATAACCTTGCCTGACTCCTCTCATGATATTCACATACTCACTCACTTCTCCTTCTATTCTGATGGACGCTGTCTGGTCCCAGTATAAACTTCTTAAGAAACGTATATCTTTCCCATCTATGTCAAGATCTTGAAGCATTTCCGGAAGATCTTGCTGTCTGACAGTGTCAAAAGCTTTTGTATAGGCAATGAAACATAGGTAGATGTCTTTTTGTACCTGGGTGGCTCATTCACAGATCATCCGTAGCATGAAAATTGCATTTCTGGTTCCAGGGTTTTCCACAAAGCCGCACTGTTCTTTACTGATTTCTGGTTTTATATAGCGTCTTGTTCTCATCATGATTACTCTGAGAATAATTTTTGCCACGTGGCTCATCAGGCTTATTGTACGATGTAACTCACATTCTGTTGCTCCCTCTTTCTTTGGAGGTGTGATGAACACTGATTTACTTAAATCATCAGGTATCTCCCCATGATCATAGACTTCATTTGCTATTTCTGTTATTTTCTCTATTCCAAGATCTTCTAAGGCCAGTATCATTTCAACAGCGATGTTGTCTGGACCAGTTGCTCTGTTATGTTTTGTTTTATTTATGGCTGCTCGAATTTCTGATTTTAGAATGCTAGGTCCTTCAAGATTCTTCTATGTTCGGTTTTTCTCCTCTTTGGTCTTCAAAAAGTTATTTTATATATTCTGTCCATCTGTTTAGGATTTCCTCTTTGTTCATAATTAAGCTGTCATCTTTTGCCTTGATTCATCCACTTGCTGAGCAAGGTAATTTCCCCGTTAGTTCTTTAATCTTATTGTGCACCAACTTTGTTCCAGGGTTATGGGTTTGTAGCATTTCTATCTCTGAGCATTTCTCATTTAGCCATCTGTCTTTAGCTTCTCTGCATTTTCTTTTTATTGTCTTATCAAGTTGTTTGTATTCTTTGCTGTCTCTTAGCTTGATGGTCTGTTTTTGTTGAATCAATTGTATTATATCTTCAGTTATCCATTTCTTCTTACTTTTCCGTTCTTTTCATGGGATGGTTTCTTTAGCAGCTACAACCATGGATTCCTTCAGTATGTCCCAGGAAGATTTGCCTCCTTCATCCTGCAGCAATTGAAAACGGTTTTTCACCTTGATTGTGTATTCTGTTTTCAGATGAGGGTTGTTTTGTAGCTGTTGATAATCCAGTGGTTCTGATCTTTTTGGTTTCGTTAATTTTCTCATCTTTATTTTCACTTTGCAAATGACTGGTGTGTGGTCGCTTCCACAGTCTGCTCCAGGGTAGCTTTTAGACTGAGTTATCGAGTTTTTGAATCTGTTATTGATTGTTATGTAGTCGATTTGATTTTTGTTGTTCCCATCTGGGCTTCTCCATGTCCATTTCCTTCTTAGATGTTGTTTAAACCAAGTGTTGGTGATTATCTGATTGTTTGTTTTACACCATGATGTAAGTTTTTCTCCTCTTTCATTTCTTTCTCCCAATCCCCGGTCTCCAACAATATGGTCTTCTCTTCCCCTCACCAACTTTTGCATTGAAGTCGCCCATGACTATGATGGCTTCTTGTGATTTGCATTCTTCTAGTGCTTTGTCTAGGGAGTGGTAGAGGCATCATTTTCTTCCTCTGAGCTTTCCATTGTGGGTGCATATACTTGGATGATAGAGATGTTGTTTTGTTGTCCTTTTAGTTTGATTAGCATCGTTCTGTCTGAGATATGCCAGTATCCTAGAAGGCTCTTGGACGTTTCTTTGTCTGAGATGATTGCAACACCCTTTTCATGTTTATATCCACCAGAGTATATTATCCTGTAGTCGTCTGATTGGAATACTCCAGTGCCTTTCCATCTTATTTCACTTAGGCCTAGGATACTGACTTCTAGCCTCTTCATTTCTAATTTTACTTTTTCTAGCTTACCAGCTTGGTGCGGGGTTCGAACATTCCAAGTGGCAATTCGCAGTCTCTTGTTCTTGCAGACAGTAGTGGTATAATGATCCGGTCTCATCTGTCTGTTTACATGATATCCCGTACCGAGCGAGGTGTCCGCACTATTTGGAAATGGGCTGCCATTTACGCTATTTCCTTTTACATTTGTGTATGTATTAATATTTGTGTATGTATGGGCACGTGGCCAAGTGGTTAAGGCATTGGACTAGCAACCTGAAGGTCGTGAGTTCAAGCCCCAGCCGAGGCAACGTGTTGTGTCTTTGAGCAAGGCACTTAATCACACATTGCTCTGCGACGACACTGTATGTCAACATTGGTGTCATGGAGAGGGGAGACTTGCAGCATGGGCAACTGCTGGTCTTCCATACAACCTTGCCCAGGCCTGCGCCCTGGAGAGTGAAGATTTTGCAGGCGCAGATCCATGGTCTCGCAAGACTAATGGATGCCTTTATTATTATTATTATTTATTAACCATGGTTGTACTAGGGATAAAATACAAGAAGTAGCTTCCCCTTGCTTGCTTCTGATGCAGTGTCTTTACAAGACGAGTGACCATGAACATTGTCCTACTAAAAGGATCTACTGCTCAGCATCTGAGAAGCAGGAACTTGCCTTCTGCTTCATCCACCACCTGCATTCCGTGGCTTCACTGTAACCCAAGTAGGGAGGTTAACAGGTGCTACACCTTGCATAAGGGTGACCAGGAGGTTGCTGTGGTTAATGGTAACCTCATTACCCAAAGCAAATGCTCCACTGCCGGATGTAGTTTATCCTCATACCTAAGAGAGGTATAAGCCAGGTGCAAGTACAAGCAAAGCAGAAATTGCTGGAAACACTCCTCAGACTTCTGTGGAAAGAGGAAAAAATTAATTTGTATTCTTATCCCAATATCAAATTGGCTATTTCATTTTTTGAGATGGTTCATTATATTTTCTATAGCCATCATAAACATAAATATATTGTGTTTTCTGTTTCCTAAATGTTTCTCCATTGATACTCCAACCACTTGGCTTGTCTCATATCCCAGAAGCAAGTCAAACAAGTCCTTCTTTGTTGGCCAAGAAACATGTTGATCAAAAAGATTCTGAACCTACTTCAGAAACCCCTCCCGGACTTCCAATTAAGCTATTGCTACTGTATTCTGCATTTGGATAGTTAAAGCCCCATTATCACTATTATATGGCTCCTACATACCTCTACAAATTCTCTGGAAATCTTCTATAGTGCTCTAACCATAGGTAACCTTGGATAGCCTCTGCCCAAAGACCTTTGCTTCTTGACCTCTCACTTCTCCCTCTACAGTTCAGCCACCCATGGTTTAGTGATTACATTCCCAGAGAAAAAAATATCTCCCTCCACCCCCATCAGTGTTCATAAATGTTTAGAGAGCCAGGTAAGTGGTGCTGAGGTAAAAGATAAACCATGATCACACTGGATGGTGAAACAGGTACCAGGGTTAGAGTGCCCACATCCTGCCTCTATTTCTTATGCTCCAGTGTACGTATCTGCCTCATTTTTCTAGGCATTTGTTGCCTGACAGCCTACTTTAGTCTGGAGCTGTGGGCTGACGCCCTCTTAAAATGTGCTGTGTACAAAACATTCAACCTTGTGAAAGTGTGATAGTATATCAGCTGCAGATCAAAGTTCACACCTATGGAGGCAAGCTTCCCTAAATTCCAAAATGGCAAAGGATGTGGACTCCTCAGAGATACCCATGATGATATCTGAGACACACTACCATGCCTCTTTTTATTAGAGTAAATCGATTAACAACAACTATACCTAAGATATTACTGTTCACTTACTTACTGTTTCCTTATCTGAAATGCTTACTCGTCTTTTTTACTCTTTTTTTTTAAACCATCTGACTGTGCTACCTGATCAGGATTCTGTCATCCATGACCCTATTTCCTTACCATGGCTTCTCATGCTCCTGTTACAGAATGGATGTCAATACCCACACACCTTTCACCCACTGAGGCTCTGTATCCCGTGCCCTTTCACTCCTCTGTCTCTTTGACATAGAAGGAAGCAATCTGGCCATTGAGTAAGTGCTGACTCTCAGAACAATACTATTCCCCCATTTATCATGCTGTAACCTATTTTCTCTCACATGTAGATTAATGCACTCTTGATATTTCCACAAGACACCTACATGAGATTAAGTACCTCATTAGTCTAACCCGTATATCTTTGGGCATGGTATGACGTTCATGCATCCAGGAGAAAACACATGCAAGAGGCGACAGAGTTCACTAACAGCGTGAAAGAGCTGTTACCTGCAATGTCATTGCCCATCCCACTGAAAGGCGCATGGGATTCTCTGGCCTTTCCCTCACTAGAACCTACGCTTTATTATCCGTACTACCATCTCCACCACTCCAGTTGTAGCAGATAGCACGACACTATTACAGCCCGGAGCATCAGAGTTTGGAGTTCAATTCCAGCGGCCATCTGTAAGGAGTTTGGACGTTCTTCTCATGACCGTGCGGGCTTCCTCCAGATGCTATGGTTTCCACCCACAGTCCAAAGACATACCAGTTGGTAGGTTAATTGCTCATTGTAAATTATCCGAGGCTATGGTTAATTTTGAATAGACTGGAGTTAAGTAGGTGGGTTTTGGGGTGATACATCTCTAAATTAAAAAAAAATAAAATAATGTGCCCTAACCCTTCTTCTGAACAGCTTCTAGCCTTCCATCAACAGTTTCTGAACAGTCCATAAACCCATGAACACCACCTCACTATTTTGTTCTTGTTATGCTCTATTTATATGTTATTTATTTCTTATTATAACTTACAGTAATGTTTTAAGTATCACACAGCGTTATTGCTGTTAAATAACAATTAGCTAATGGAGCTTTTTTTAAAATTGTTTGCCACTTCGTATCATACTGCAGAGGAATAGGCCCCTCGGCCCAACAGGGCCATGCTAATCAAGATGCACATCTATACTAGTCCCATATGCTCATCTTTATCCCATTTTCCTCTAACCTTTCCCATCCATGTACCTGTCCAAGTGTCATTTAAATGCTGCAGTGTAACTTGCTCTGGCAGCTCACTCCATACCTGTACCACACTCCGGGAGAAAGTGGCGCCCTTCAAGTTCTCACTGCTGGACTATTATCCAGTTGTAATGTGGGAAAAGGGTGTTTTGGGTATCTGAGCAACCTGCCACCCAGAGGGTAAAGCATTTATGTTAACCACATCACAAACAAGAGAAAATCTGCAGATGCTGGAAGTGCTAAGCAGCACCCAGAAAGTGCTGGAGGAACTCAGCAGGCCAGGCAGCATCTATGGAAAAGAGTAAACAGTCGACTTTGCAGGCTGACACCTTTCTTCAGGATCATTTACCACATGATCGAAAATGATACACAATCCTTTGTGAATACTATTAAGTAAAAAATTCAGGCTTCTGTTGCCAGTGTGCTACTGAGAGGTTAGC